>NC_133393.1:51058838-51361743 GCF_047511655.1 Castor canadensis
TGATTGTGGGATGGGGCCACTGATGTCCACTGCTCAGAGCAGTTATGGCTCTTGGCGCCACCAGTGTCCTGGGGAGCCAAGACTACTTTCCAGGCACACTAGAGATGTCTGCACTCTTTCTCAAGTGGGGCAATTGAATGTTGTGGGTACCAGGTCTTTGATGGAATGAATTTGTATACAAATCAAATGTTTCAGTGGATGTTCCCTCTCTGGCAAGCCCATTCCAGCTACCCGTGGGCTTGTTTTTCTTCAAGATCTGGAGTCCTTTTAAAGTGCCAGGTGGCTGCAGCAGAGGGCTCCAAGGCTACGTCAGGCCCTGGAGAAGGCAGCAGGCCACCCAGCTCCCCTTTGGGCTGCAAGTGCAGGTGTTAGAAAACCAGTTCATTTGTCCACTGGCTCCATGTGGTTCTGAGTGATTTCATCGTGGGGTCTTGGGTTTGTGCCAATCAGCAGAGTGTCTCTGCCGCCTTTCCAGAAGGAGGAATAGGGTAACTCATTTGGTTCTTCCTCACTCTCTGGGCTAAGTGAGGCCAGGAGCTGTTTCTGAACATCCTAGAGTGCTGTGAAAGCTGTCTTGGTGAAAATGGACACTCTGGTTCCTTTTGAGAAACGGTATTTTATGAAAGGGTTTTTACCATCAATTTACCTGAGATACTTCTAGGTATTTCAGAGGGCTCCCCTTCCTCCCTCCACTTTATACACAGACACTGAGAGGGGGAGGTGTTGCTTTCTCCACACACTTGTCCTGGGACCTGCTGTGGCACTGAGTCTCCTGCCTGGCTGTCACTGCTGACTCTGGACACAGTGAAGAATAGTCAGGAAGGGACAGGAATTTGGGAACTCTCATCCCACAGGTCCAAGGAGCCCATGGCCAAAGCTTCCCTGTGTCACCTGGAAAGGCAGGTGGGATTTGATCCAAGAGGGGCTTTGTTGCTCTCCGCCACCATCCAGGTGGCTTCTCTACTACCCTGTGGAGGGCTGAGGGCCCAGCTCAGCAGCAGAGCCCAGCTCACCAGCCCTCTGCGTGTCTTTCATCTCATGCCCCTTCTTCCACCCCTGTGCAGTCCTGCAGGGGTCACACCTTCCTAGGTCACTTTCTCTGCACCACTGTTGCCAACACTCTTTTGCTACACTTCCATGGAACCGCAGCTGCACAGCTGCGTACAAGGAACACCAGGCTGGGGACTGGCCGCTGCTAGGTCCACAGTAAAGGTTTCTGTCCTGGCACAGCCACACATCCGCATCACTCTGGCTCTGCAGAGGCACAGTTCAAAGTAAATGGACACAGGTGCTTCCTGTGCACCCACCCTCCACAGAGACCACAATAATGGATCTGTGTCCATGGAAACCAAAGTGAAGGTGAGGTTCACTGCACAGATTTCTGGGAAGCAGGGGCACGGGCGTGCCGACCTCATGGGCTCCTAGAGAACTAAATGAGTCAATGCCTGCAGTTGCACAGTACTGCCCAGCCCGAGGTAAGCTGTGTATACTTTATCCCCTTGTGTGTGGGCACTGGCCAGAATTCAGGCCTCAGTCATCGTGTGTGCATCTGCACACATGTGCCAAGCAAAGTGCAAGCTTCTCCAGCCAGGCGATTTCTGGGCTCAGCAAGTTTTCCCTTGAAGATCTGAGAGCTGCTCCCCAGCATCTACAATCAAGGTTATCTGCCACTGCTCTTTCTCTCTCTCTCTCTCTCTCTCTCTCTCTCTCTCTCTCTCTCTCCCTCTCTCTCTCCACTGTTAGAAAGAGAGAGAAAAAGAGAGATAGAGACATACACGGCCTTACCAGGTCTGTGTGGAGGTTTTGCCTTTTGACTGAGAGCAAATGTGCCACATGGAAGAAAATAAATAATTCCTTTGTGATCTCACAGTAGAGAAATGGTGAACTGTCTACTAAATGGAATGTCAAAATTCCTGAAGCACATGGGAGCCATCAGCTCTAAAATCCATGATTCCATCAAAGGAGCTCAGACTTGAGAATAAAAGGCAATAAACCTTTGCAGGGGTTGGCATTGTACTAGGTTTTGAACTCAGGACCTCACGCTTGCTAGGCAGGTGATCTACCACTTGAGCCATGCCCCTAGCCCTTTTTTACTTTAGTTATTTTTCAAATAGAGTCTTGTGTTTTTGCCCAGGGCCTGCATCAGACTTCAATCCTCCTACCTGTGGCCTCCTGTGTAGCTGGGATGACAGGCTTGCACCACCACATCCAGTTTATTAACTAAGATGGGGTGTCACTAACTTTTGCCCAAGCTGGACTTGAACTAAAATCCTTTCCATATCTACCTCCTGAGAAGTTGGGATTATAGGTGTGAGCCACTGAACCTGGTGGTATTGACCTCTTTATCAGAAAAAGGTGAAACAGTTTATTTTGTGAGACTACCATGATCCTGATACTAAGCCAGACAAAGCTGTTAGAAGAAAAGAAGATTAAAGGCAATATCCCTGATGAACATAGATGCAAAAATCCCCAACAAAATACTAGCTACACAAATTCAATAACACATTAAAAGGATCATTGGTTGGGTGTGGTAGTTCACATCTATATCCCAGCTACTTGGGAGACAGAGATGGGGAGAGTCACAGTTCAAGTCCAATCTGGGCAAAAAGTTCATGAGACCTCATCTCAACCAATGGCTGCATGTGGGCTCACATACCTGCCATCCCACCTATTTGGGAAGCACAAACAGGAGGATCACAGTTCCAGACCAGCTCAGGCATAAAATAAGACCTATCTCAAAAATAACCAACACAAAAAGGGCTAGTGCAGTGGCTCAAGTGATATGCCTGCCTAGCAAGTGTGAAGTCCTGAGTTCACTCACCAGTACCACCAAAATAAATAAATAAATAAATGGATCATTCACCATGATGAAGTGGAATTCACCCCTGGAAGGCAAGGATGGTTCAATATAAGCAAATCAACAAATGTACTGCACCATATTCACAGGACGAAGGCCCAAATCATATGATCCCATCTGAGTAAATGCAGAAAAGGCATCTCACAAAATTCAACATCTTTTTATGATAAAAATTTGTAATACATTATGTGTTGAAGGAAGGTATGTGTTACAAACCCATTGCTAATGTCATACTTACTGATGAAAAGCTGAAGTTGTTCCTCTAAGATCAGGAATAAAGCAAGGATGACCACTTGCACCACTTCCACTCAATGTAGCACTGGAAGTCCTAGCCAGAGAAATCAGGCAAGAGAAATAAATAAAAGATATCCAAACTAGAAAGGAAAATGTTCACTTGTGTCTGTTGGTAGACAGCATGCTGTTATACATAGAAAACCATAAAGACTACAAAACTGTTGGAATTAATAAATTCAGTAAAATTGCAGAATATAGAATCATTATACAAAAATCAGTTGCATTTCTGTACACTAACAATGAACTATCCAAAAGAGGAAAGAAAACAATCCCATTTATAAGAACTACAAAATTAAATACTTTGAAATAAAAAATTAATCAAAGAGGTGAAAGAACTCTACAATGCAAATTATAAAAAAGAAATTCAAAAACAAAAAAAATTAGGGCTGGTGGAGTGGTTCAAGTGGTATCACACCTGCCTAGCAAGCACAAGGCCCTGAGTTCAAGTCCTAGTACCAAAAAATTCAAATACAATGAAAATTATAAAACATTGATGAAAGAAATCAAAGATACAAATAAATGAAAAATATCTATGTTCATTTAGATTAGAAGAATTAATATTATTAAAATGATAATAGTATCCAAAATCATCTACCAATTCAAAATAAAAGCTCTATTGAAGTTCAATTGACATTTTCCAACTTAAATAGACAAAACAATCCTAAAATTTGAAAAGAAGCATAAAAGACCATAAATAGGCAAAGTGATCTTGAGCAAAAAGAACAAAACCAGAGGCATCACACTATTTGATTCCAAAATCTACTAAAATTATAGTGACCAAAACAGCCTGGTGGAACATAGAACAGATACACAGACAATGAAACAGAATAGAGGGTCCAGAAATAAGTTCGTGCACTTACTATAACCAGTTGATTTTTCACAATGATGAAAAAAATATGCAAAAGGGAAAGAAAATACTTCTCAATAAGTCATTCTGGGAAAACTGGCGATCCACATGCAAAAATCAACTCCAAGTAGATTAAACTTACATTAAGAACTGAAACTGGCCAGGTGGTAAGTGGTCCACACCTGTAATCCTAGCTACTCAGGAGGCAGAAATCAGGAGGATTGTGGTTCGAATCCAGCCTGGGCAAATAGTTCACGACACCCTATCTCAAAAAAGCCCATCACAAAAAAAGGCCAGTGGAATGGCTCAAGGTGTAGAACCTGTGTTCAAACCCCAGTACTGAAAAAAAAAAAAAAAGACCTGAAACTGTAAAAAGTGCTACAAGAACACATGGGGCAAGGGGGAAGGTCAATGACATCAGTCTTGACAATTTTTGGACCTCAAAAGCACAAACAAAAAAATGGAATTATATCAAATTCAAAAGCTCCTGCACAGCAAAGGAAATGATCAATAGAGTGAAGAAACAATGCACAGAATGGGAAAAAATATTTGTAAACAACATATCTGGCAAGTGGTTAATATCAAAATATATAATAAACTCAAGCAACTGAGCAACAGCAATGATAATAAACTGATCTTTAAAATGGCAAAGGACTAGAAGAAATGTTTCTCAAAAGAAGACACAAATGGCCAGCAGGTACATGAAAAAATGCCCAATATCAACAGTTGTCAGGGAAACACAAATTAAAACCACACTGAGGCACAACCTCACATCCACTGGAAGGACTGTTATAAAAATAAGAACGGTAAGTGTCAGTGAGGAATTAGAGGAAAGGGAACCCTGGCATGCCATCGGTGAGAATGTAAGTTAATATAGCCATTTTTTTTCTCCTTTTATTTTATCGTTTTTTACATTTACTTATATGTGTATACATTGTTTGTGCCACCTCCCCCACCACTCCACCCCAATACCCTGCATTAGTATAACCATTATGGAAAACGAAGTGCAGATTTCTCAAAAAATTAAAAATAGAAGTGCTGTGTGATGGAGCACTCCCACTTCTAGGTGTGAATATTCAAAGGAAGTGAAATGAGTTTGTTGAAGAGCCACCCGCACTCTGTGGTTACTGTAGCAGTATTCACTGTATGGACAGACCAACCTTCCTTCAAGGAAATGTGGTGCATACATGCACAATGGAATTATCCATCCCCTCAGTCTTTAAAATGTGCTATGTACTCACATCAGAATTGTGCTTTTGAATTGAACCTTTAAAAAGAAGGACATCCTGTCCTTTGTGACATGGATGGACCTGGAAGACATTGCGTTAAGAGAACTAGGCCAGGCACAGAAAGACAAACACCTCCTGATCTTGCTTATTGTAGAGTGTAAAAAAGTCAGACTCCTAGAAATAGACTACAATGGTGGTTACTGGGGGCTGGGGTCAGGGAGGACTTGGTCAAAGGACACAAATTTCAGTGAGTCTGCAGGGAGAAGTTAAGAGAGCTATTGTGCACAATGGTGGCTAGAGTTAACAACATGGCATAAACTTTAAAACTGCTGAGAGTAGATTCAAAGTGTTACCCCAAAAGTATGCAAGGTATTGTATATGTTAACTAGCTTGGTTTAGCCGTTCCACAATGTATACCTATATAAAGCATCATGTAGTAAGCCATAAGTCTGCACAATTTTTATTGTTTTAGTTAAAAACTTTCAAGAATTTTTTTCCCTTGGTGTACTGGGGTTTGAACTCAGGGCCTGAACTTGAGAGCCAGGTGCTCTACCACTTGAGCCACACCTCCCAGCACTTTTTGCTTCAGGTTATTTTTCAGAAAGAGTCTTGCTTTTTACCGGGGACTGTGATCCTCCTAACTATGTCCACACACATAGCTGTGATCACAGGTGTGTACCACCATACCCGATTTGTTGTTTGAGATGGAGTTTTGCTAACTTTTCCCCCCCTGGGCTGGCCTCTAACTGTAATCCTCCCTATCTCTGCCACCCAAGTAACTAGGATAATAGGTGTGAGTCACTGGCCCACACTGGCCTCAAATTCACAATCTTCCTGCCTCAGTCTCCTGACTGCTGGGATTACAGGCATGAGCCATCATATCTGGCTCAACAATATTTTAAAAAACATTTTATGTAAAACCAGCTAAAGAATGTGCAAATAAGTCAACTCCAATGACCCAGCCAACAAAAGCATGCTGAGGGGATTGACTTCTCATGCCAAAGGGCAGCTCCTACTATTTACTCCTCCACAGGTGTGAGGGAGACATGGAAGGAGTTGCTTAGATGGACAAGTATCTTCTGTCCAGCTTTCCTAACAGAGCACATTGAAATGTAGATGTTGGAAGAAAAATCTCAGCTATTTTCTCTTGGCTTTGAGGTCAGATTTCAGTTTCAGGAGTTTGTTTGTTCCATTAATGACACTCAGAAGAGAAATACTGATTTTCTAACTTGAGAAAATAAAAAAATGTGAAAAGTTATGTTGGTAAGTGGGCAATTGTGTTGGTAACTAGTCAACAGAATGGCTTTAACCTGCTCAGGCAGACCACAGCCTCTCAAACCATGTCATTCATTCAGCATCGACTGTGTCATCTACTAAGGCTGGGGATCTGAAGTCGTAAGCTGAATGTCCGTCCAGTGAACGTTTGCATTTCTCAAAGGGAAGGAGAATCCAACACAGGTTACAATCTGGATGAACTGTGAAGATGCTGTGCTCAGTGACAGAGGCTGACACTAAAGGACGAATGTGTCATCCCGCTCATACCACAGGCAAACGCATCCATGGAGAAGGCAGGGTTGTGATTTCCAGAGACAAGGAGAAATGAGAAGAAGCTGTGTAGGAGGAACAGGGTTTCTGTTGGGATACTGAGAAAGTTCTGGAGATGGGCAGTGGTCGTGGCAGCATGACAGTGTGGACAGATGTGATATCACTGGACAGTGCACTGAAAAAGGTCAAGATGGCAAATTTCATTATGCATATTTCATCAAAATTTACGAAAAGGGTTGCCAGGCTATGGTTCCCACTTGTGGTGAGGTCACACTTAAAGTGGGGAAGGATGTAATCTGCCAGTGGCTCATTTCACGAAGGGTGGGAATGCCCCAGTGGGGAGGGAGACCTCAGGGTCTGTGGGGCCTAGACCCAAAGGAGAGGCGCCTATACTAGCGGGGACACAGGAAAGGATTCTGGAGGGCCAAGCCCCGAGCTGCCTCCTAAAAGAACAGTCAGACAACTGACTGCTACCAGGGGCTGCGGGAGGAGAGGGAGAGAATTCTTATTGGGAAGAACCTGAAGCTTCTCCTCTGCCTGGTGACAATGATGGGATAGAGAAGGAGGAAGCGGTGACAGAGAACCCGGCCTCTTGGCCTTCAGAATGGAGCAAGGGCATTTGAAGTTCAGGTGTGAGAAACCCCAGGGCAGCTGGCAGGGGGAGGGCTCCTCTGCTCAGTCACCTGCCTCAGTGGGTATGAGTGTGTTACCCACCCTCTCACTACTCTGAACGCAGGGAACGTCAAATCTGTAAATTAACTGGCCAACTATTAATTAGGTCAACATTCTGAACCTCACCAAGGCTTCCAGACATATACAAAGATGCATAAGCTTGGCTTGAAGTTCTAGTTGGTAAGCTTTGCCATTAACTCGAGAGAGAAAAAGATGCTTCTCAGAATATTATCAAGGTGCCAAGGGTGGGTGGTCACTTTCGTGGCCTCAGTGAAGCGCACTCCCAAGATTCATGCCCCTGGCAGTCTCACACATTGACTCAACACCTGGCCATGAGACTAACTTTGGTCAATGGGCCGTTAACAAGAGTATTCTAGTTGGAGCCTTGATAAACACTTTTGCAATGGTGAGATGGAATGTTCCTTTTTAGAATCGAGTCTCTATGCTGTGAGGAAGCCCAAGCAGCCACAGAAAGGCCCACATAGAAGAGCCCTCAGGCCTCTGCTCTAGCCCCAGAGGACCACCAAGTCTGCCACCAGCACCAACTGCCAGTTACAGGAATGAGGCCATTTTAAACCTTCTACCATCATGTGAAAGAAAAATCTAGTCAGCTGGTAGTATCACGAGAAATGACAAATTGTTATTTGGGGACAGTATTTGTTACCTAACAATGGATAACTGAGACAATTCAGCTTCATCCTCCCAATCTCCTTATGGGAATGAATAAGGGTATCTGTGAGAGACATAAAGCATTGAAGGCTGGAGGCATGGCTCAAGTCATAGAGTGCCTGCTTACCAAATGCGAAGCCCTGAGTTCAAATCCAAGTACCACTACCAAAGAAAAGAAAGCCTGGATACTTAAAAACTCCAGCTGCAGTACCAAATTTAATCAGTAATTTTGGATTGATTGCTTGCTTAGCAATGTGGCATTGAGTGGGTTACCTCATTTCTCTAGCTCTTGCCATAGAGTGTGGACCATACCTGTTTCAAGGGTCTTTCAGGGACATTAACTGATGGGATGTATATAAAACGCATCACTTGACTCCACAGCGAATGCTCAGAAATGCCAGTTATTCTTAGGAAATAATTGTTGTATTTTTATTCTGAGAATTTTAGAATGGATTCAAATTGGGACAGGGACAAAGTGTACCAGTTGAGAAAAAGTGATGCGTTTTAGAAGTTCACAAGGTCTTACAGTCCTGAAACTGTCCCACAAGAACAAAGAGATGTCCTAAGACACACAGGACCATCCTAGCTGCTTGCAGATCCGAGACTTCCCTATATTCCTCCACATCTTATCTGGTTCTCTCACCCAGGTGACTGTCAGGCCATGTGCCCAAGAGCCAAGGGTCACCAAGGTTTCCAGGACCTGCCTCTGGCTGCCGATTGTTACCAGAAGTGAGAGCCAGCTGTGACTCTGCATTTGTTGGTGGGAGAAGCAAAGGTCTGCAGGATATGCTTTTGTTCTCTGCCCATGTCTCCTCAGAAAGGGCACATGGTGCCAATCGAGCGATGGTGATCCTAACACTGCCACCTTCTCACCAAGCCTCCCTTGCAGAGTGCATTCAGGTGACTGTCACTGATTCCGGCAGTTGCTCCCTGCTTGACTTGCTGCAGCCCCTGACTAAGGTGGGTGTTAAAGAGAAAGGAAAAGGGCAGCCACACTCGCATAGTCTCCATCCTATAGCATGGTGTGTGAGCTGTTCTGTCCACTCGGGACCCAGAGTCACGGCAAGCACAGGGCTGTCTACAACACAGAGCCATCTCCTGACGATACATTTCCATATGGCCTCAGGAAGATGGCTGGCTCCTGAGGAGCTGTGGCCAAAGAGCTGGAGTCCTGCTCAGCAGGGTCTTCCCAGCCTGGTGCACTGGGGGCTGGGAATGAATGCTGAGGAAGTTCCAAGTGACCTCCTCCCCCAAGGGCCCCCTGACTGGGTCTCCATCCCTGCCCTCCAGCATGGTCACTGCACTCCTGAGCCATGACAGTCACCAATCAGCCTGAGAGCAGAGCTAGTGAGGCCAAGGTGGCACACCAGTGGCTTTGACGTCCTCTTTCCCAGGGAGAGGGAGGTCATTGGTTCCTTCCATCCTCACTGCCCACAGTAATTGTGTCAGGTGTAAACCAGGTGCTTGGTGACTGTCACCACAGACACAAAAGTTCATGGGGAGCTTGACAGGGAATACTGCCCTGGAATGAGAACAGCCAGAGCTCAGGCAACAGGAAAGAAGCCGGTTACCTCTCTGACACAAGAGGTGAAAGCAATGTCCTCAAGGCGTCAACCATTTCCTCAGGTAGGCCCTGGCCTCCTGCTGTCCCCTTGTGTGGGGTCCCATGAGCACAAGGAACTCTGTGCTCAGACACTGTCCCCTATGTGGGTGCTGAGTACAATGGCATCAGGCCTGGGCTGAGTTCTGGAGGCTGTTCACAGAGAATGGGGATAACTGAGCTCCTCAGAGGGAGCTTCTGGCCTGACTTTGGGGTACTGTCTGCACTCTCTGCCTTGGTGCGTGTAGGATTATTTTTTTCCCAAAAATTTCTTGACGCTTGTTTTTGGAAGTAATCTTCAAGTTTATTTTCCTACTTATGTAAATTCCTCAATTCAGTCTTTGAAAACTCCTCTTTTATATCAGACTTGTATTTTAATTTAAAATGGAAAATAGGGGCGCGGTGTAGCTCAGTAGTGCATACTTGCCTGGCATGTGCAATGTCCTGGGTTCCATCCTCTGCACTGAAAAAAAGAAGAAGAAAAGGAAAGTAGTTTACAGTTTAACATGGTATTATTTGGCAGGTGTAGATAGCTGGAAGTGTATTTTATTTGCTTGTTTTTGGTGTTTGGGGTGGAACCTGAGGCATCATGCACACCAGGCAAGCGCTCCACCACAGAGATGCGCCCCAGCCATAGATAGCTTGAAAAAACTAGTCAACCTGGAGTATTGAAGAGAATTATGGCAATAAATCCTATTTCTAACTTCAACTGCTGCCTCCTGCATTAGAGCCCTGTCGCGTCTTGCGGTCAGTGGCTGAGCATCCTCAGGGATCATGAGAGAGATGCTGAAACAGCACCGGCTCCTGTGGGAGCTGCGGTCACATCAGGCCAAGGGAGGAAGAGAGAAGCAGCACTAGAAGATTTCCAGTTCTCCCTGGCAGCCTCCCCTCAGGGATGCGTGGTCACATGTCACATACGAAGAGGACAGAGTCTGAGAAACACATCCCCTGACCTCATCATAGATGGCACTTACTTCTGCAACCCAGAGGCCACAATTTCAGCATAGCAGCAGCGTGGCATAGACATGGCAGAGCCTATGGCTCCCAGGGGCACTGAGCTAAACAGCATGAGTTTAAATGATACACAGAGAAAAACATTTAGTTAAGAGACATGGTTGACAGGACCTGGATGAGGCTGCTGCCCCTGCTATGGCAGACTTGTACAGCAACTTCTTTTTATAAAAACAAGGACTACACTCTAAAGTAACAAAAAAAACATACTGTACACAGGGCTGGGGCACAAGGCCCTGAGTTGAAACCCCAGTACCACCAATAAAAGGAAGGAAGGGAGGGAGGGAGGGAGAAGAGGAGGGAGGGAGAGAAGGAGAGTAGAGTAAACCCACAAGCTAGGTGCATACTTACTTATCATCATTACAAGTATTTTGTACCATGCATAATCGCAGGTGCAGTGCTTTTATAGGACCAGCAGTGTAGTGGGTGTGTTTACACCAGCATCACAAACTCGTGAGCAACACGTTGCATTCAGATGTCAAGATAGCAGCTACTAGGCAATAGGAACTTTTGAGCTCCATTATCATTTTTTTCCACACCAGGTCTCACTATATAGCTCAAGCTGGACTCACACTAGTGATCCACCTGGAATGACAGGCATGCACCATCATGCCTGACTCCATTACAGTCTCTTGGAACTACCTTGGAATGTGCAGTCTGTTATTGACTGAAAGTTCCTTACGGGTGCACGACTGTATTGCCAAGTGCAAACCAGTCCTGGAGGCAAGGGTGTTAGTCATTGTGCTTGGAACTGCAGGAGAGCCAGGGACTGGAGACACTGACCCATTCTCAAGACTCAGAACCAAGAGGAATATGAAGGTGGGTGGAGACGCTCTAAGTCAAAATGTTTATTCTGAGCCACTGGGCTGCAGATTGCTCTGAGAGGTCAGATGGGAGGTGACTGTGGTGGGAGGCCACGCAGGAGAGAACAATCCCCTGGGGGATTTGATGGACTGAGGTTACAGGTGAGGAAGTCAGAGACTGGAAAGTCAAGTTGAGTGCCAGGAAATGCAAGAATACTTTCCTTGGAGTACAGAGTCCAGTCACAGCAAGACAACGGTGTGTTAAAAACACCTGAAAGCAGCAGTGTTAATGGGCACCAGCTCTTGTGGTGTCTGCCACCATTGCTCGATACAGGGACCAGGTCTCCTTGAACAAGTTGGCTGTAGAACTGAGGCAGGAAGTGTGCAAGAGAAGCCTGGATGGAGCATCTTGAAGTGCTAGAGAGCAAGGAAGTGCTCAACAGCAAAACCACATGCACGTGCACACAACATGTGATTGAGTAAGTCAGTGAATAGGTAGAAGAGATTAGCCTTCCCTCAGAGTCCCAAACATTCCAGGAACATATGTCATCCTAAATGAGGTAGAGCCCCACTTCTGTTCCTCACGGTGGTGGGCTACACACAGTACCTTCCTTCCAAAGGGCACACTATGGAAAGGGGAGAGGAGCGAGCCACATCACAGTGGAAACACCTGACTAATCCTGCCTCTCAAGAGACTGTGTACCTTAACAAATGTTACGACGGGGGCACTTTATCTTTGTGGTCTCCTCCCCAAACCCCTTAACTGTAGTCTAATAGTAAAGAAAAAAAATCCCATTAGGGGCCTTCCTACCATACATGTGACCAAGAATGTTCTCTTCAACACTGTCAAGGTCATGAAAAACAAGGAAAGCCTGAGACTGTCACAGCCAAGAGGATCCTGAGGAGACAGAAGGACAAAAAAGTCAAGTGGTATCCTGGCTGGGAGCCGAGGACAGGAAAAGGACATTAGGGAATAAGTAAGAAAGTCTGAGGGAGGGTGACATGACCCACACCTGTAATCTCAGCTACTCTGGAGGCACAGATCTGGAGGATTGTGGTTCGAGGCTATCCTGGGCAAAGTCTTTCCAAGACTCCATCTCATCCAACAAGCCAGGTGTGATAGTGCACACCTGTCATCCCAGCTATTTGGGAAGTATAGATAGTAGGATAGTGGTCCAAGGAACAAAACCCTATCTGAGAAATAACCCAAAGCACAAGGGCTGGCGGCTTGGCTGAAGTGGTAAAGCACTAATACTAATGAAAATATTAACAGAAAGAGAAACTCCGTGTGCACTAGGGAGGAGGTTACACAGGAACTCTCGGTACCCTCTGGGGTTTTCTGTAATTCTAAAACTTCTTAAAAGTAAAATCTAAACAAAAACCTCTTGGCAGAGGTGTAGAGGGCAGGAGGAGAGCAGGCTGCTGGTGCTCTCAGAGGGACATGACCACTGTCATCACGAATATTCTCACCAGAGATGATGGTTTAGTCCCATAGCCATGCTGCCATAACCAAATGCCACAGCCTGAGTGACTTTAAACAACAGAAATTTATTTGTCACAAGCCTGGAGGCTGGGAAGCCTCATGAGCTGGGTATCAGCAGAATCAGGCTCCTGGCTACCCACCTCTTCCTGGCTTTTTGATGGCTGCCTTCTTGCTATTGCCTCACATGGTGGAGACAGCTCCAGTCTCATCTTCCTACGAGGACACTCCCCCATTATGGGGGGCAGGGGCTCCACCCTCATGACCTCATCTAAACCTTACTTCCCCAGGCCCACCTTCCAATACTATCACTTCCACACTGGGATCTTGAGGGGACACAAACATTCGGTTTATAACAGATGGGCCCTTGGCCCAGACAAGACACCCACCTGGAGGGCAAAAACAAGAAGACATGAAACTCATCTCCATCAGTATTGCTAGAGGATCACCTGACTGCAGCGGCGTGCCAGCCATTATGGGGAGGGGGTGTAGGGGACTCACCAAGTCCAGAGGAGACCAAGCCTAGCTTTGTGGAACCCCATGGGAGTACCCCTACATCCTTCCCACACAGCCCTCTCCTCCAGTCTAGGCATTCATCCCCAGGGCTGACCCCAGCATCTTTCCCACTAGAGGCTGGCACCCCAACAGGCTGAGACAAAAGGCAGAACCCGCTGTGACTTCTTCAGGCACGTTCCCAGTGGCAAGGCTCCTAGCAGCTTCCCATCTCCAGGAAAGTCATGGGTAACTCTGGCCTATGGGTGACATCCGCCCCCTTCCACCTCTGTGGAAACCCATGCGTAACTCTGGCCTATGGGCGGCATCAACCTTACCCCCACTCCCTCCCACTCCTGTGGACTTTTTCTCCAAGTCTTCACACAGATTTGCAACAATTATGGACCACACTCATCGTAACGGGCACGCTACCACTTGTGTCATGGCCCAGCCCTCACTTATTTCTCTAAATATAACCCCCCACATCAGGAAACATCCATTCACCACGAAGTTAGAATCATAAGTGACACCTACCTATATGGTCCTCCCCACTCTATCCCCAATCCATACTTGCTTTTCTCATTTCTTTTAGTGTGTCTGTGTGTAGTTCTATTTGTATTTCTAAAAAGCACACACTTATTAGTGCATATTAACCGTGCAATGGGGTTACATTGTGATAGTTTCACACGTGTATGTGCTTTGATCAAATTCACCCGCTATTGCTTATTTCTCTTGTCCCCTTTTTTACAATTTAAATGGGTTTCATTATTCTATTTTTATACATAGAAGCAATTTTAATTTTTTTGCTTTATTTTTTAAGAATTACAGGTTCTGAGAGAGTAGCAAAACATAATACAGAGACATGTTATCACCCAATGGCAACAATTTCTGTAACTACAATACAGTCAAAACCAGGCAATAACACTGGTACAACCCACTGGCCTGAATTAGGTCTCCAAGACACTCCTGATGTGTGTGTACTGGAATTTTATTACATGTGCAGGTCCAGGACTGACCACAGGAGGTACAGAACTGTATCACACCACAAAGACCCCCACCACACCTTGACAGCCACCCCCACCCCCTCAACAGTACTGTCTTCTGACCCAAGAACATGACACACCTTCAAACTTATGCAATCTTTTTTTTCATTTTTATTAGTATATATTCATTGCACAGGGGCAAGTCTTTATCAGAGCAAATTTTGTAGATTTTGCTGTACAGGTCTCTCATTTTTTTTGTCAGATTCCCGAGCACTTGGTATTTATGCTACTGCATGTTTTTAATTTCACTTGGATGTCCTTTATTTCTGTTTCTTGCCTGATTGCACAGTAAGAGCAGACATCCTGATTTTGCTGGCCTTATTTTTGGGACAGGGTCTCCCTTTCTGCTCTGGCTGGTGTGGATGCAATCCTATTTATGCTTCCTGATTAGCTGAGATGACAAGCATGCCACCACACCCAGCCATTGGTTGAGATGGTTTCTCAAGAACTTTTTGACCAGGCTGACCTCGAACTGCTATCCTGTCCATCTCTGCCTTCCTAGTGACTAGGATTATAGACATGCAACTTCCTAGTAGATAGGATTACAGGTGTGCACCACCAATCCCAACCCCCCTGAATTGACCTTGATGTTAGGGAAAAATATTTTGCCTTTCACAATCTGTAGTGTTCTTGTGATGCCTTCATCAGATTTATTCCCCATTTGCTGGAGTTCTCAGAAATGGATGTTGGATTTTATCAAGTGTCTTTTCTCTACTGTGGTAACTATGTAGTTATTTCTTAGTTTATATGATGAGTTACATTGGTTAATTTTGAATGTTAATTCAATCCTGCATTCTCTGGATAAATTCCATTTGGTTATTATGGGTTACTCTCTTCCTATATTGAAATCTCAGTTTGCTAAACCTTTGCTTAGCATTTTACCCTATTATTTGTTTGGACAACTATTTAAAGAGACTGGGATAAGAATAAATCCTTTATTTATGTACATCATTACTACTTCCATGCTCTTCATTCTTGTGCCTTGTCTGTCTGTCTGAAGGACTTCCTTCACCTTTTCTTGTAGTGCAGGCTACTGGTAGTGTCTTTCAGCTTGTGCAAAGCTGAAGTGTCCGTCTCTTCATATCTGTTATTCTTTCTTCAGCACGTCTAGTTTGCTGTATGAATCAACTCTTTCAACTTCAATTGTGGTTATTTTTCATTCCTCAGCTTTTATTTGGTGCTTTCTCCAATCTGCTTGGTTATTTTTGTAACCATGCTTTTTAATCCTTTTTAAATATTAACATCCTTTATATTACATATAATAACTAACATTTTGAGCCTTTGTAGGCCTGCTTCTGACCATTGTTTCTGCTGTCTCTTGCTGATTTTATGTGATTTTTGACTATGAGCTTATATTGCTTGAAACCTCTCTGAGTTCCCCCAAAGGCAAGAGGAACTTATATACATATTTATGTACACTCCTCACTCCCACTTTTTCTTTTTCAGTACTGGGGTTTGAACTTGCACTTGCTAGGCATGTGCTCAGCCACTTGAGTCACGCCCCCAGCCCTATTTCTATACATTCATGGGTGATGTTTCCTTAGCACAGGCAAACTTCTTTGCAGTTCCAGGGCTGTAATGTTAGGGAAGCAGACAGACTTGTTCACAGATCGCCCTTACACTAGGTCTATCCTTTTGGGCTGTCGACTCCTGAGATCTCCTCCTGGTTCTCCTACCTCAGGCCCAAAGTTTTGTCAGCTGCTCTCCTGTCCCTTCCTCACCCCAGGCTCTGAGAAGCAAAGTTCAGTTTGACACGTGGCAAATCTACAAATGTGAAAAGTGACACTGATGCTCTAATTCCTTTAGGTTTCTCCTTTCATTAAAAATTACTTTTTTTCAATGAAACCCCAGCAGCACAGCAACTAAGAGATAGCATAGATAAATGGGACCTCATAAAACTAAAAAGCTTCTGTTCATCAAAAGAAATGGTCTCTAAACTGAAGAGAACACCCACAGAGTGGGAGAAAATATTTGCCAATTATACATCAGACAAAGGACTGATAACCAGAATATACAGGGAACTTAAAAAACTAAATTCTCCCAAAACTAATGAACCAATAAAGAAATGGGCATGTGAACTAAACAGAACTTTCTCAAAAGAAGAAATTCAAATGGCCAGAAAACACATGAAAAAATGCTCACCATCTCTAGCAAGAAAGGAAATGCAAATTAAAACCACACTGATTCCACCTCACCCCTGTTAGAATAGCCATCATCAGCAACACCACCAACAACAGGTGTTGGCGAGGATGCGGGGAAAAAGGAACCCTCTTACACTGTTGGTGGGAATGTAGACTAGTACAACCACTCTGGAAAACAATTTGGAGGCTACTTAAAAAGCTGGACATTGATCTACCATTTGATCCAGCAATACCACTCTTGGGGATATACCCAAAAGACTGTTACTCCAGAGGCACCTGCACATCCATGTTTATTGCGGCACTATTCACAATAGCCAAGTTATGGAAACAGCCAAGATGCCCCACCATTGACGAATGGATTAAGAAAATGTGGTATCTATACACAATGGAATTTTATGCAGCCATGAAGAAGAACGAAATGTTATCATTCGCTGGTAAATGGATGGAATTGGAGAACATCATTCTGAGTGAGGTTAGCCTGGCCCAAAAGACCAAAAATCGTATGTTCTCCCTCATATGTGGACATTAGATCAAGGGCAAACACAACAAGGGGATTGGACTATGAGCACATGATAAAAGCGAGAGCACACAAGGGAGGGGTGAGGATAGGTAAGACACCTAAAAAACTAGCTAGCATTTGCTGCCCTTAATGCAGAGAAACTAAAGCAGATACCTTAAAGCAACTGAGGCCAATAGGAAAAGGGGACCAGGAACTAGAGAAAAGGTTAGATCAAAAAGAATTAACCTAGAAGGTAACACCCACGCACAGGAAATCAATGTGAGTCAATGCCCTGTATAGCTATCCTTATCTCAACCAGCAAAACCCCTTGTTCCTTCCTATTATTGCTTATACTCTCTCTACAACAAAATTAGAGATAAGGGCAAAATAGTTTCTGCTGGGTATTGAGGTGGGGGGAGCGGGAGGGGGTGGAGTGGGTGGTAAGGGAGGGGGTGGGGGCAGGGGGGAGAAATGAACCAAGCCTTGTATGCACATATGAATAATAAAAGAAAAATAAATAAATAAAAAAAAAATAAAAACCATCCACAAAAAAAAAAAAAAAATTTTTGCCTTTGGAAACTCTTGCTCAATGATTAGCTCAGACACATTTAAAAGGCGTTTTCCAGATGTGTTCTAAAAGCTGTTGTTTTCAGCTGCTCCCCCTCAGCCATGCTGGAAACTCAACTTGTTCCTTAACAATTCAGTTTTCACAGTGTGTCCTGATCCAGAGGCAATAAAGTCAGAACACACAAGAGGACCCAGGTTGGCCAAGGATGCAGTCTCAGACCCACTAGCACAGTAGCCATTCCGTGACTCAGTTTCTTCTTAGGGTCGACATGAGAATTTAATGAAGTAATTTGTGAACAGCCCTTACGACAGACTGGCCCTGGTAAGGATGATATGAGGACTTCTTTTCATTATCTAAAGAAGGTGTAATGATCAACAGCACACCCCTCACTGAATGGTCCAACACCCTTGGTCTTTGCCATTCCAGCTTATGCTACAGTGCAGGAAGCACAACCCTGTGTTTGCAATGATGGAGAGAAATCAGCCATGAGCTAGTGACAGACAGCTGGCCCAGCTGCCCACATAGACGACCCCACCGCAGAGCAGAAGGCAAGCTAATGTCAAGCTGAGAATGTCATCGCTATACAGGCCTGAGTGCACACACAGCCCTTTACAGTTAATCTGAAAACAAGCACTGATAAACAAACGTGATTTTCAATTCTGCATTTCTCATGGTAGACAGTCATCATGTGTTCCAACAGCCATCTGAAGCCAACAGTCCTGGTTATTAAAAATCACGAAGTTGTACAAATGTTTTCCTCCTCTATGAAAACCATGTTCATTCTCCCTCCAGGAAACGGGGCTGTATGCAAAGCCTTGAACAAGGTAGCCCATGGAGATAACTTTGGTTCATCGAAGTAGTGACTGAAAAAGAAAAATAATTCTTAATAAACAGGGAGTTAGGATTGTCCATATTTTAAAAAACTAATTCAGGAGAAGAGGTACATCTGATATTCTAGTGAAGTTTATAGACTTTAGCTTTACTTATAAAAACTGGGAGATGGCAGGTTAAATTCCTGATGCTATCTTGTGAGTTTCATAAAGGTTATAATATGCCACAGTTCCAGCCTTCCAACCCTTAGTTTTCAATCATTTAAGAGTCAGGGAGGGGAAATGGGGAATAAAGCAGAATGATGGAGGGGGTGAATTCAACTACGACATATTATAAGAAGTTTTGTAAATGTCACAATGTATCCCCAGTACGACAATAAAAAAAAAAAAGAAAATTAACAAAATGAAGAGAAAATGAAGAGTACAAAAACCTTAAAAAAAGAAAAAAGTCAGAGAACTAGGCTGGGATGTGTCCATCATGTGCAAGGCACTAGACTTCATCCCCAGCACCACAAAAAACCACCGCAAAGTGTTTAAGAATGTCTCACTCCCATTAAAAGCAAGGTTCTCAGTTTGTTTAATGAAACACCACAGGATAATTCATCAGATTTTTTAAATCCCAAATTTCTTATTGAAGAAAATCAAAGGATTAAACTAATAAATGTAAAAAAGGATGTGATGAATTTAAAAAGGAAAACCCTGAAAACTTAGTTTAAAAGAAAAGATTGAGAGCACATGCTTAGTAAATGGGATTCTGCTCCATTTAGTCTTTTCAACATGGGACTTGACACATTGTAGTTATCTAGAACCTCATCAAATGACATCTGTGCCCAGTGATTCACAGCATTTCAGCACTGGAACACATCTAGGAATGACTGGGATTCAGAGACGATCAACTTTTCCTCCCTATTTCTTCCCACCCCATTTTAGAATGAAACATTTTGTAGAACTATGATACTAAAAATAAACCCTAATTTGCCCACAGAATACTGCTGTTTTCAAGTGATGCTACAACTTGGACTGCATCAGAACAGCCCAGGGAGCCGAACCAGGAAGGAGCAGCTGCCTTTCAAGAAGCAAACCCAGCCTCTGCTCTTCTCGTAGGGACAAGTGCGTAGTAATAGCATTTTCCTATCAGCACGGATAATTATGCTGCCTAAAATGATAATGTTACTTTACTTTGGGCCCAAGCAAGAAAGAAAGGGAACTACGTGAAGGACCCTGCCTCGTGCAACACTAGCAATGTCCTTGGCATGGCACCAACAAGCGAGACATAAAAGGCAAAAAGAGTTCTCACCTCAGTTGTTCCAGGAGGACACCAATCTTCTCCGGAAGTATGAAGCCAGTGATTGTACACAAGTAAGCTGTGGCCACCACTGTGCTCGGCTGAGGACAGCAATAGGTTGATATGAAATTATTAGGCTCGTTATTTCTGTCACACAAAAAGGAAAGAAAGCATATTTAGAACCACTACATAATCACATCTGAAGTATTAACACGTATTGAAAACAAGCAGCAAGCCAGAGCCCCGCACAATCCTGGGAGTTCAGATACCCACAAGTCGGCATTACAGAAGACAGCACCCAGCCAGTCGAAGAGCTCCGGGGCGCTGCAGGATGTCTCTGGCTGTCCCCCGAGCTCACTGCTCTGCAGCACTGGGCACTGCACATCTCTCACTGTACTCAGGGCTACTTTTGGCCAATGCTCCTGAATCTGGTATTTGGAGAAGTATGACATCATCGTTGATTCTTCTGTACCTGAAAACATACCATGTAAGACCATGTGAACTTGTGTACAACTTCAGTGAATCCCTGAAATGACTCCATTCCCATGGAATTATGAGAATCAGGTAAGATTAAGTAAAATGAGAGCTGTGCAAGGCACTAATCAAATTAAAACCATTTAAAGTTGTTTTCAGCTCCATGTGCCAAAGTTCTATAAAGATTCATCTTCCACACTTTTCCTGGAAATACCCAATGCTTTCAGATTGGCCCCACATTAGTTTTGTTTGCTCTAATAAGAAAGTTTCAACTTAAACAAAACCTAGAGTATCCTCTATGTAGGAGCATTAGTGAACTCTACACAGAACATATATGTACAATCTATGTAAGAAACAGAAGAGAAACTGAGTGATCGCAGAATCTCATTTTAAGCTTCCCTTTGAAAACTCCAAAAAATCCAGTGTGTGTTTTCAGAGAAGTATGCATAGTTGGCAGCCTTGGAAGAGAGAAACAGTGCCCCACTGTCCTCCAGAGCACGGGGCTTACTGTCCAGTACAGTAGAAAAACTGTCTCCCTTCATCTCTTTGCACAAAGGTCAGCAGGCTTACAGCCCATTATAAAAGGTTAGAGTTCCTTAAGCTCTGAGTTCTGCCCATAATGGAACCCACTGCATGTGCCAGCACCTCTGGACCAACCATGTGTCACTCTTGGGAACTGAGACATGGTGAACTGGTGCAAATGCTGGTTCTCTATGTGAGGGTTAGTTTTAGGTGTCGACTTATCTGGCTAGCTGATAAAGCAGTTTCTGGGTGTGTCTGTGAGATATTTCCAGAGGTCAACTGGCATGTGAGTGAACTGAGCAGGGAAGATCCACCCTCAGTGTAGGAGTGCACCATCTAGCTGGGTGGGGACCCAGGCAGAACAAAAAGGCAGAGGAAAGGTGAATTCATGCTCTCCTGGAGCAGGGACATGCAGCTTCTCCTGCCCTTGGACATCAAAATTTCAGGTTCCTTGATCTTGGGACTCCAGGACTTGCACACGGGCCACCAAGGTTCTCAGGCCTTTGGCCTTGGCTTGAGTGACATCATCAGCTTGCCTGCAGCTGAGGTGTTCAGACTTGGACAAGCATCCCTGGGTCTCCAGTTTGTAGGTGGCCATCAAGTGACTTCACAGCTCCACAACTGCATGAACTATTTCCCCTAAGAAGTCCCCGCCCATCTATTTATCAGCCCCTCTCTCTCATTCTCTCTTCCCTACTGGTTCTATCTCTCCGAAGAGCCCTGACTAATTCATCAGGACTACTGCTCCTGCTGTGAAGAACAAAGTCCTTTGTTACCGACCCAGCAGTTGCTCGTTTTCTGCAAGTATCCATGAGACTATGGCAGGCCACTCCATTAGCTGGCAAACAGGATAAAATTTCAAACTTTTCAGTTCCTGAAAATCTCTGATAGCAATCAGCAATCTTAGGAACAGAACACTACATAAAGCATGAATGGTCCTCATGGAAAACTTCACATGACAAACTTCAGGAAGTCTCTCTGCCCTCATCCAGGGAAAGGAGAGGCACCAAAGCCTTATAAAACCAGGACCCAGGGAAGCAACGTGGAACAACCTGTGAACAGGGGTCTCCCACGGGGACATTTCCACAATGGACTCACGTGCTTCCCTATCCCTCAAAGGAGGGTGCTACACCACCACAACTCCTAACGATCGGTTCACTGTAATCTTCCACAGATACGCTTGTAAGAGGAGCAATGCATGTGGCAGTTGTAAGCAGGTTAACACACCTGATGACATAAAACTCTGAACTAAATTTAGTGCTAAGTCACAACAAATTTAAACTGATACTTAATGGTATGCCTGAGTTACTACGATCAATAATGACAGAGAGATCACATGCTGTTATAATTGGTGTTAATTTAAAATATTCTAGCCAAGGACGTTTTAGGTAAGCTGGAAGGGGAGAAGCAGACAAAAGTTAGCTTCTCTGAAGCCACTCTCAAGATCCTGGGATCTACATGTACCCAAGAAGATTGAGGCAGATGGCTTCAGACCTAGATTATCCCCAGCTGTGGTTCTCAGTGTGTCAGAAGGCTCAAGCAGCTTCCTTAATGTTTATGCACTTATGTACACATATCAATTCTCCATTACTCCTCTTTAGTTAGTAATTAGATTTCAAAATCATCACATCATTACAATCATTTATCCTTCATACCTGTATGATGCCACGCCAAAAGAAAATCAAATTTCAATGGCTTCTTTGAAGGACCAAGATACTCTTTCATACTTCTTAGAATCTGGGTTAGAGGATAAATCCATCAAATCAATGGAAACAACTTTAAAATGGAAAAAGGAAGAGATATTCCATTCATATACACAAAGCTTGCACTGTGAATAGTGTTATGCTTAAAAAGAAAGAATTTGGGGGTAGTTTACAGATAGCACAAATTACTTTCTTCTTCACTCCTTTTGATTCATCAAGTCAAAACTATCCTTCAGTGGGCATTCCTAGCAGTGAGCGCTGCTAACAACAGGTGTTTTAAGTTCTTCTCTTTCTGAGGTCAAAGATCAAGGGCAGAGATGCTCAGGCGTCAACTCTAATCTACCTAGGAATGCAGCAGCCTTAACTACTGATGCCCACAGCAGACACCATCAGCAGAATCACATCTCTCCACCCCCGGGTGAGTTTCTACTAGTCATCATAAAGGCCTGGGGAAATTCTTTATAAGAACTAGTTGTTGACTTCAACATTGGGTTCATTACTTTGAACTTCTGGCCCCAAACTTATGTATCTAATGACTAGCCTGATCCTATGAGCTTTATAAAATGCAGCAGACAATGGAAGAGAAGTACAGTTCACAGACTCCTGAAGCCCAACCCACAGTATCTGGAATCAGAAGTTTCAAAGGCAAGAAACAGCCACATTTTCCCAATAGAGATCAGAATGGCTCAAACATTTAAGTTCTAGCTGTGGCAGGAAGATATCGGGCTTGCTAGACACTGATGGAGCACACATAATACTTACTAAACTTCATGGCTTTTTTGCCAGAATACCGAGATGGACAACCATGAAGTCCAGTTTCTACATAAGTGTCTTTATCCAGTGATAAAATTAACTTCCCTATAAATCAAGCAACAGTTCCCATAAGAGATGCTAAAAACATCACTTGTGTTCTCTTACTAAGAAAGCAAGATAACTGAGCAGTTAGAAATCAGTGTAGTGACTGCATGAGGACCTTGTTTAGAATTATATGCACTAATATCGAAAGATGTCTATGATATGTAGCTTGGGAAAAAATAACATCGAGAAACAATATAGTTTGATATCATTTATGTAAAAAAAAATTTATGTGTGTTTATAAATGCATAGAAAATTCTGGAAGAATTAATACCAAACTATTCCATCTAAGAAGGGAAGTAAGTTTGGAGGGAGGAGAGACCTTCATTTTGTTCTATATACATCTCAATGATTTGACCTTTCTTTTTTTTTTTTTTTAAACAGTATGCATTTCTTTTACAATTAAAAAGAAAAAAGAATTTTGTTACCATTTGGTAGCAGGGCAACAGTGTTATCCTCATCAATATTGGTACTGTATGTGAGTGCATAGCACGAGCCTGTAAGAGAAAAGTCCAAGGATATCAAGGTAAAGGCCACACACAAAATGTCAATGGATTACTTTCACAAGACAACAAACCTTCCAGGGAGGCACGGTCAGTCCCTGGCACTGCCCCACCTCACTCAGTAGACCCAACACAAGGCGTGGCTGTGTGGAGCACACAGGAGGCCAAGCTCCAGCTAGTTCACTCACTAAGGTCTCATTTTCTCTAACTTTACTATTATCAGGCAGAAAATGGACACAGAACGGAACGTGTACCCTCGGGGATGCTGACAGAAAGGCACAAAGTAAAACACCAGGTATATGAACACAACTTAGAGGCAGAGTTCTAGGTTAAAATTCAAAAGCTACTCAGCCTTTCCTCATCTGTTACTCGGGGATTGAAGACCTAGTTCCCAGATGCAGGATGTAAGGTATTTAACAGCGCCTGCCAAAAGTGTCCATGCCATTAACAAAATAGTCTCGGACTTCACAGTGGATGAAAACAGTAACGTCGATGAAAACGAAGACAGGCTGTCCAGTTCCATCTGCAGCCCCAGCAGCATTTGACTGAGTAGCACTGATGTAACTACAATTCTTCACAGGTCAACTGGAGAGGACAAACGTAGGAGCCCGTGTACAGTGGCTCAGGAGGTGAGGGTGGAACCCCTAATGACACTCTGAAATACAACTTCAAACAATGGCTCCTAGAAACGACTGAACAAACCTGTCAATCCAGCAGATGTGAGACACAAAATCTAAGAAGACACTGAACCGAAAGGAGCACCTGGCCCAGTAACCAGCAGCTGTGGCTGCATCTGACACAGCCACTGTGGGGACAGCTGAGTGCACAGTCTCTTTGCAGTGACATCCCCAAGATCAGCACATGTGAACAGAGATGGCAGACTTTCCTCTCTGTGGATCCTTGTTTTATGATGACAGACATTACATTACATTACAGCACCTCCACCCTAGACTTGGAGACAAGTGTAATAAAAAATTGCCACCCAGCAAGGATGCAGGAAAGAGTAAGATGAGATGCAGGAAAGAGTAAGATGGGATGCAGGAAAGAGTAAGATGGGGAACGATGCACTCACTTGACCACACCACTATCCCCACAGGCCCTTTTTAAAACAAGAGGAACCCTCTTACAGTGCTGTGGTCTCCCTGTAGTTCCTCACTTTGACTGTTCATTACATGACAGTACAAGGTTTTTCTTACCTTTCTTTACAAAGGTGTTGATGAACTCCTGTGTTATTAATTCATGAAGAGGCAAATTCTTCACAAAGTAATAGGGTCCAGTTTCCATGACCAGGCTTTTCAGTTCTTTCGGTAGCACCCCACATTCAGGAATGAAAAATGAAACCTATTGGAATGCATAATCCAAACAAGGTTTTAGTGAACTTTTATGCAAATCACTATTTCTCCACAGGTTTTACTGGAACATGCAAACACACCCAACAAGTCTCTTAAGTTAACCAACCAAACTCAGGCAAAGAGAAATTTGACAATTCAAGTTCTTCATTTCTGCAATGCAACACACGGTACTGGAAAGACACTAGGCAGAAACATTTTAATTGAAAGGTCTTGCTTGCATTTTACCTTTTTCAAATGAGCAATATATTTTACGTCCTGTGCCTCTCATTCCTTTATTTTCAAGGAAATACAGTATAATCAATTAGCCCTAGATTTGTGTACCCTAGTAAGAACTGCTCCTGGCAGCATAAGGAGTTAAGGAGCATTTAATCATTAAGAGACTACCCAGAAGCAGAAGTGCTTCTGGAGGTTTCCATTCTAGACAGAGAAATTCAACAGGTCAGACCCGACAACTTAAGGCATCTATCCCTAACATGCCTCCTGGGATGCGCTTGCCAACCAAACCAGAGCTGTCAAACCGAGCAGATTCAAATGCGGCCCAAAGGCTGTCAGCTTCAAAGACCCTCTCCTGAAGCTCCAACACATCCGTTCCTGAGGGATCTCAGAAATCAATCCGGCCGGTCAACTTGAAGGGTAAAATGCTCAAGTTCTTATCGTTGAATTTCCCTGGAGTTTCTGGAATATCAGTTTATAAAAGCGGGCAGCATGCGGGGGCTGGTTCAGTTCTGGAAAGATGCGCAGGTGGGAGAGGGAATCCAGCAGCGGAGGGACGGGGTGGTGGGGAGAAGACCCAACCACCTAAGAGAGCACTAGAGCTGCACCTCACCGCCGCGCAATTCCCGGGACTCGCGCCCCGTGGGCGGGTACAGAATTGGAGTAAGTAGCCAACCGAAGGACAAGCCCCGTCCCGTCTGTCCCTGGGCCCCGCCCTGCGCTACAGACACGAGCACTGAGACTACATCTCCCAGCATGCACCGCGAGGGTCCCGCCACGAGAAGCCGAGCGCAGCTCCCACCATCCTCTCCACCGGCGACCTAGCGCGGCCTGCCTCACCCGGTAGTTATGATAGTGCGTCTCCACAAGATGCCGGTGGCGCGACTTGTCGTGGCCGAAGTTGGATTTCTCGCAGACCAGTAAGTGCCGAGGCGTCTCTCGCAGTCTGCGCAGCGTGGCCATCCTCACCACGACGCCTGGCGCTCTGTCCCGCCGCGAGCTCGGCGCGCCCCGCCCCTACTGTCTGCTCCGCCCCTGCTCTCCGCTCCGCCCCCACCCGGGCATGCGCAGTGCGCGGCCGCTCGAAGCATGGGATACCTGCGATAGGTGGAGGTTAGGTGAGCAGTGCGGGGCTTTCGAGTTCCTTACGCGGTGAAGAACTCACGCAGAAGCTCTTTGGTGGGTGTCTAGAGCCGCAACTGCAGTCTCAGAAGGAAGCTGGCCCTTGCCTTTTCAAAGCCGCTTTTCCTTTATCCCTTCCATCCCTCGGGGCTGTGGTCACTTCTCCCCAGGACCCCCAGGACCTGGGCGGGACTCCCCGAGGAGCTGCGGCTGCGGCCGTTGTAAGAAGCAGGGAACGTCACAGCGCAGAGTGCAACGCAGGCGGGAAATGCAGCCCACAGTTACGGGACCCCAGCCCACGTTGGGGGGTGCACGCCAACGCTGCTCCTCTGACTCCGCACGGTCTGGTTATGCAGTACCTTGTCATCCTGCAGTGGACCTTTTGGCTTTATTAACACACTGCTCCTTTCCAAAACGTAAGGAAGTTTGTGTGGGAAGACAATACACAATTTCTGCAATAGGACGCCTTCGGAGCCACTCTCAAAAGCCCTTTTAAATATCCCTTTGGAACCACTTTCAAAATTTGTTGCAGTGGTAAATCTCGTGTCATTTTTCCACTTCCCTTTTTTTATTAACTGCAAGTATTACAGTGCTACATGCTTAAACTAGAGAATCATAGCTCCATTTCTGCACCGAGCAGATGCAAACAGCAGAATACTGGTGCATCCTGGAGCATCAGTTTTACTTCAAAATATGGAAAAAAATGAAATTAAGTCATGTACAAGGTAAATAATTAAAAATTTTTAAACTAAAACGAGGCTGGGAAGTCATCTGCCATTAACAACTGTCAATAAGCTTTGCCTAAAATGTCGGACTTTCTCAGAAAGAATTCTAATGAGAACTTAATGTCCCATTATTTTAAATGGCCAAATTATGTAAGACGTAGCAAGTCAACCAAAACACATTCCAACTTCCTAAGTCACAATATGGCACCCAAATGTAAGGTGCCAGTAACATGTTAGCATATAAAATGCTTAAACATCGCTTCCTGCTCACCTCACATTTAATATGGTTGTGGCCTGATTGCAGCCTCCCTGGCTCCATTTTTACAAACAGTTTCAGGCACTTCTTCTCTTGCTGGTTTACTGCCAAAGATGGCATCCTAGGCTTCTTCTTGTTTCCTCTCTTGTCCTCCTAAGTCCATTCTCCACTCAGCATTTAGAATGACCTCATGAAAACATGAAAAACATGCTATATATCCCCTCCCCCACTTAAACCCTGTCACTGGCTTAGAGATCCTGACCCCAACCTGCCTCTTCAGCCACATCTCCTACCGTTGCTTGTTCATACTTTTGAGGGTAAAATGTCCTGGAATCAAGAGCTGAAAGCAGTCCAAAGTAACAGATAGTAGGTCATAGAATGAAGTGCCAAGGGCATGGAAGGATAAGTCTGACAGCAAGAAGGGCCATGAAGCCAGGTGCCAGTGGGTCATGCCTGTAATCCTAGCTACTTAGGAGAGTGAGATCAGGAGGATCCTG
This sequence comes from Castor canadensis, assembly GCF_047511655.1. Classification (NCBI taxonomy): domain Eukaryota; kingdom Metazoa; phylum Chordata; class Mammalia; order Rodentia; family Castoridae; genus Castor; species Castor canadensis. The sequence goes on from NC_133393.1 coordinate 51,086,926, forward strand.
GTTCGAAGTCAGCCCAGGCAAATAGTTTGTAAGACCCCATCTCCAAAATAACCAGACCAAAATGGATTGGAGATGTGGCTTAAGCTGTAGAGCACCTGCTTTGCAAGCATGAAGCCTTGAATTCAAACCCCAGTCCTACCAAAAAACATTATTTTAAATAAATTAATACCTGGATCAAGGTACAAATCCAAAACACAATTACATTATCTACATACTTGAAAACATATCCTGTCCAGAGATGTATGGTGTTTACTAAGGGAAAGCAAGTGTTCTCAGACCCAGAAGCACCATAGTGACCAGGCTGTGCTATTTGGAACCCTGCCAGGGAGTCCTTTACCACCATCTCATTACACTGAGGAGCAGCAGTGCTGGGAGATGGAGCCACTGCAGGCCCTGGTATGAATGGAGGACTCCCTCCTGCTGAGCCTGAACTTGACCTCACAGCCCAAATTATCCTCAGACAGCAGAGAGGAAACTGACACCAGCAGCAGCAATGGAAACAATGACCCCTGCAGAGGTCTGAATGTCTTATGCCCTCTCTTTCCCCAGTTCATAGGCTAAGCCCAGTCACCAGTGTGTGGTATTGGGAGGCAGGCCTTTGGGAAGTGATGTATGGGATTAGTGTCTTTTTAAAAGGTACCTCGCAGAGCTGCTTTGCTCCTTCCACCATGCGAGGAACAGCACAAACAGGCCATCTGTGAACAAGAAGAACACCCTTAACCAGACACTGAATCTGCCTGTGCCTTGATCTTGGACATCCCAACCTTTAGAACTGTGATGAATAACTTTTGTGATGTTAGTCTGCTATGAAGGCTGTGGTATTCTGCTACAGTAGCCTGAATATGGACTAAATCCCCTACAAGAATGATGATCTGCTCCACTCAAGGACCTGGAATCCCAGGTCTCTCTGGCAAGGGCTCAGAACTAAACAACTTCATTTCTTTTCATGTCAATATGTGATCATGTGCAAATAAAGTCATATTTCAAAAGCATAGCCCAAAACAGTTGGCAACGTCTGAGTAAAGCTCTGCCATGTGTGTTTATAAGCAATTTTGGAAGAGAACTTGGAAATAGCTGAAATATTTTTATAAAGCTCTTTCTTTTAGTTTGTTTACATTTAAAAACACATTGAATAATAAATTGATACAAAAAAGTTTAAATACTATTCTTAGCTATCCAGAAACTGCAAATATCTAGAATGAGGCATTTCTCAGTGGTCTATGTAACTTAGATTTAACAAGTTTGAATACTATTAATGCATAATGCAGCTGGTAGAAAATTATGCATTCATAGAAAAAAGAATAAACACTATAGTATTATATAGAATTTAGTGATTATGTAACATATGTTAGTTAGCTTTCTACTACTGTAACAAAATAACTGAGCTAATCAGCTTAAAAAGAGAAAAGGTTTATTTGACTCACAGTTTTGAAGGTTTCTGTTGTTTGTGGGCCTGTAAGCAAGGCAGTATATCTTCTCAGGGAGCTTTTGGTAGAGCAAGCTGCTCACCTTACAGTAGCCAAGAAACAAAAAAGAGACCAAGGTCCCACAATCCCCTTCAAGGGCACACCTCCAATGACCAAACTTCCTCCCACCTGGCCCTACCTCCTAAAGATTCTACCACCTCCTAGTAGTGCCAAGCTGGATCCCAGTCCTTTAACATATGGTCTTTTTGAGGGAGACATTTCAGATCCAAATTATGGCATATATTATTTATATTGCAAATCAGGTACTGCTATAAGCATTTTATATTCATTATTTCACAAGAATCTTCTTTGAGGTAGGTTTTAATATATTCAATTTAGAGGTTACTTAGTAAACAATAAAATTGAATAATTGTTTAAAACAGAATTTTCTAAAAATGCAATGTTATACAAGTTTATGTGATGTGTTTATTTATAGAAAGTTTAAAAACTTGCCAAGTTAAACAATATATTGTTATTATTAACATATAGTAATACTAATGAAAGTCAAAGGATTGATATTGTTTTGTTATTTCAAATGAATGCTTCTGTTTGGGAAGGGCCATTCAGAAGACCTCAAAGGTAGTGGTGAAGTTTTATTTATTAAGCAGGTGATAAGTACAGATTGTTTATTTTCTTTATACCATGTATGTTTTACATACGTATAATTTATATATGTATGGCTTTATACATATAAAATAGTTCATAGTTCTTTTTAAAGCATCTATATATACCTACTGTCAGACCTCATACTTTGCTCATTTGAAGTGTATAATTCAGTGGTTTTTAATATATCCACAAATAAGCAATAAACACCATAGTCACTTTCAGAACACCTCAAAAAGAAGCCCCATGCCCTTTAACTATCCCCCTCCTCAGCCCTAAGCAACCACTCATTTTCTTTCTGGGTCTATAGATTTTTCTGAACATTCATGTGAAAAGATTCATAAAATAGGTAGCCTTTTGTGACTGGCTTCTTTCTCTTAGTAATGTCCTTAAGGTTCATCCAGGCATAACACAAGTTAGTACTTCATCCCTTTTTATGGCTGTCACAATACTTTATTTATAAATTCTCTTCTTGAATGCTGGTGTTTGGGGAAAAAATAGTGAGAAGGAAGTGAGATAGACAAAGCCTTCTCCTGAGAGCCTAGAGGACCTTTAGCTACTTCTGAGGTCTCTAGCAGTGGGTGGCCCTAATTCTTATTTCAGAATGTGACTGAAACATTCCAGAACTGGGAATGCTAAGCCATGGGTGGAGTTTTGGTTTCTAGTGAATATGAATGAGGCAGGGAGTGGAGAAAGAGTTATTTTACTGAAGAAAGAGGACAAAAATGATGAAAGAGATGCAGCGGGAGGATGGAAGAGGGAGGGGAGCTGCCTGCAGCAGATGGAGAAGAGTGTAATCAGGGAAAGGCAGAACAAAGGGTGTAAGTGCAGCTGGGGTGCAGGGAGGGTCTGAGGGGAAGGAGAGGGTCATGGAAAAAGAGCGGCAAGTCATAAATCCCAATGTTCATCATGGGCCTTGGGATCTGGTCATGCCCTGTGTTAGTTTTTTGTTGCTGTGGCAAACACCTGAGAGAAACAACACAAGGGGGAAAGATTTATTTTGGCTCCTGGTTTCAGTCCATTTACTTGGTTCCATTGATTTGGGTCAGAGGTGAGGCAGGACATCATGCAGGAAGCATATGGTGGAGCAGAGCTGCTCCCCTTATCATGGACAGGTAGCAAGAAGAGACAGATGAAGGGTCTAGGACAAGAGAGAGCCCCCATGGACACAGCCCCAGTGATCTACTTCCTCTGACTAGATCCCACCACCTCCCAATAAATGCCATCAAATTATGAATCCATCAGTGGATTCATCCGTTGATTTGGTCAGAGCCCTCTCACCTATTAATGATTGAATCCACCAGCTGGGGACCAAGCCTTCAACACATGAGCCTTTCGAGGGACAGTTCACATCCAGCCCATAACATCAGTTCACAGGCAAGAGCTGGGGAGTGGGGCAAACACAAATGCTCAGGCAGGAAACCAGTATACAGGTGACATCCATGTGTATTTAAAGTTCACAGTGCTAGGGTGCAATTTTAGGGAAAATCTGCATTTGTTCTTCATGCCCATGGGAAGTATTCATTTATTCAATGAACAGCCTCTTCATTAGGTACTTGCTATGTGACAGATCCTGTACAAAGCACCAGAGATACACTATCACCCTGTCCTTCCCTTTAGGTGTCTCACCATCTCATGGGAACAATATTTGCTATTTCTTTTCCATCTCCCCATGGTCTTGAAACAGCTTGTTGGGATCTACCTCTCCCTGGGACACTGAGACAGATGTTAGGCTTTATTAAATATTGTTAAAGTACTGTTACTATTAATCCTTTGTTGTAAGCACCCTTTTGGAAGGTGCAAATTTGGCTGAACAGACCAGCTGCCACAACGGCCACTCCCACCCAGACCAGAGAGGGGGTGCACTTGCACCTAGCAGAAGACCTGTGATTGATACAAACTCAGTCCTTCATTTGCATAATGGACTACACCCTCATTGGTGTAGATAAAAGGGGATTGCTGTGATTGGTGCCGACACCCTTGTCCTTCCCCTTCTGGCTATATAAGCAGGTCGCTCTACTCAGTTTTTGAGCAGGTGGGAGATACACTCCTCACCCTCTGATGTTGAAAAAATTCAGATCTCTATAAAGGCTTTCTCTCCAGTGGTCTTGTCCACTTTTGCTGAATGCTAACCCAAGGAAGAGAAGTAGCAGTGACAGGGAGGGAGCTGCCCTGACACCAGGACAATAGTAAGGCCAGCAAGTTGAGTGGTCTGGGTGAAACAGACCATTAGCGACAGAGCAGAGCTACAGGGGCAGGCAGTGACTGGCAGCACAGAAGACAAATAGGCAATGGGAAAAATAAAACCGAAGGGCAGCAGCATGATTTGCTGGTGGAGAGATCCCTCCTACAGCAGTAGCTTTTAGCATTTAGGGCCTCAAACCCTGTCAGGGGCCCAGCCTGGCTGCTGCTTCCCATGGTCATCTTTCACCTCCTGCAAATACCTGCCAGGTCCTGGAATGACTGAAGGGACATCTTGTCAACCAGGATTTCTTTCTGGGTAGAGCAGGAGCATCCCGGCCAGCTGGTTGGTAACAGTTCCTGGAAGTATATTCTGCATAGAATGGGTGTATTGCAATTATTGTGGTGACTAGCTGAAGAAATGAAGCATTTTGCATTCAGATTTCTTTTACAAAAAGGCTGGATGGATAGTTTTTCAATTTTGCAAAATGAAAAAGTTCTCAGGATTCCACACCAATGTGAATATCCTTGACTGGTAAAGTGTACACTTAAAAAATGGTTAATATGGTAAGTTTTATGTAATGTGCATTTTACCATAGTGAAAAGTAAATGAATAATGCAGTATCAGAAATGTAGATCTCTATATTTTGGGTTTTTTAAAAGTTAACAATGAAATAAAAAGTGAACAAGCTAGTTTCCCAATATTAATATTCATTGATGTCGATGGGAAATGTATTAGGGGATGTTTTTCCCATAAAGGAGTTTTAGATATTTAAATAAAGAGAGGGCATGAGAAAAATAAATACATCACAAGTGACATACTTTAAGATTTCCCTTACATTTTAAACTACTGCAATGTTTAATATATACATAGAGTTATGGATCTGAATTTTTCAGTGATCCATTTGTTAAAATGTGGACTTTTATGTCCTTTATTCCTCTTGAATTCAGTCATTTGCTGGAGAAGCTATCAAAGCATTCTGACATCCAGCTGTCTCTCTCTCCTTGGAAATGTTTTCACTGGAAAATAAAAGCAGGAAGTGGCTTTGAGTCAACTAACTTTGGCCATTGTGCTTGCTGTCACAAAAGAGTGCTGTTTATTTAGTCTGTGCAGTTTTGCTCACTTCATAATATCTCAGCCCCCTAGCTGCTCTGAATTCAGCAAACACAACCCCTGAAACGTGGGCACGGTTGCAGTCTAACCCCTGGTGTGGACTAAGTATTTTAGGCCCTTACTGAATTGTTGAAAGTTATGCTGCATTTTGGTAATGCATGTGCCTGTTAATATAAGGTACAGTTTGACTTCAGGCTCAATTCATCGTGCTCTTTCTCCCAGCTGTGGCCTCCAATTGGTATTTCCGATGTTAGAAACTAAAAATACTGATACGTCAGGGAAACAAAAAGATCCTGTGGTTTCTGAGAACTTCAAATTTAATTTTAGCTTTTTTTGATCACAGAAAAGAGAACTTATGAAAAAAGGAAATATATAGATCTGTAGTCAATCTTTGAGAAACTTGCTAAATTGTAAAGGCCCTTGATTGCATTGACTCAATGCTCATTAGATAGTCTTTTGGGATTATAGGCAGTTTTAGAAGAGATATGAGAATATCCTATCTGCTCATGGATTTCCTGTACATATTACTTGTACAATATTTTAAAATAAGTTCATAAGTGGAATTTTACATATTAGATTATAGCAGGACACCATGGTACATACCTATAATCCCAGTTCTCAGGAGGCTGAGGTAGGTGAGCCTAACTATCTCAAAAAAAAAAAGTTATGACATGAGTAAGTTTAAAAAAAAAAAAGTAAAGGTCCTGAAAGCAAGGTCAGTGTCTTCTGTTTGATTCTGCAGCCCCATTGCAAAATGATGTCAAAATGAATGCACTGTATTTTAATATTAATGCTGAAGGCGTGGCCACCAGTGGCAGGGGTGGGGGAGGTGGGGGGGTGATAGGACTTTAAGGAAAAAGAGCTCAGTGGAAGGACTTTGGGGTTGTGCCCTTTTAAGTTGTTTATCTTAGGTCTTTGTTCCTGTGACACGTAAACTGACTAACATAGTTGCATTAGGGTTAAAAGCTTTATTAAATAATTTATTTGCAAATGGAAACAATAAAGTGACATAAGTTTCAGGCTTAAGGAGGCAGCCTGAGCTTTGAAAAGGGAGGCAATCCTCTTGAAAGTTGTGTCTGATAGACCCAGAACATAAGTGGCACCTTGGCTCTTTTAATGTTCTTCTGGCAATTTAAACCTTTCTAGCAGCCATATTAAGAAAACAAAAAGAAATAAATGAAACTGAATGAAATAACATAGTTTAACCCAGTATTTTAAAGTGTGATCCATATACAGTTATTAATGAGGTATTTGGCATTCTTTTTTTGTACTGAGTCTTAGAAATTTGCTCTATTTTATGCTTCTAGCATGTCTCAATTCAGTCCAGGTGGCAAATGGCTGCTATGTTGGAAGTATGGTTCTGAGGGCTCCACCTCACCACTCAGCCTCAGGGAGGTAAACAGCCTTAGCCCCGCCTCCCGCCTCCACCACGCACCCCTGTTTCTGCCAGAGGCAAGGGAAAGCCTCTTCCTGCAACATCTCTCCTTGGGCCTGCAAGGAAAGGAGACAGTCCCTGAGAAATGAGCAGAAGGCTGCAAAGAGACGTCCAGAGGAACCATTGCTTCCCACCTGCTGCTTGCTGTGGGCTGGCCTCCCTTCCCAGAGGATAAGCAGACAGCAAAGAATGGTCCCCAGCTGGAGGGAACCTGTGTCTTCAGCCCTGACCTCCACAGTTTAGATTTGGCAGGCATAAATTAAAAGCTAACCTCTTATTTTCCAATATGGCCTTGGGGCCTTCATGGTCAGGCTGTGGTCACCTGTTTCCTCCTGAGGTGTGGGGTAGTATAAGCTGAGGCACCAGTCCTATGCATATATACATGTCTGCATGCATTTCTGCCTTACTCAAGAAAGGAAATTGTACCTGCAGGGTACTTAACTGTTTACCAGGCAACATGTAATCATCATATCAAATTCTGGTATCCTGTCTGCAGTGAATGTTTGAGCATATTAGTTAGCTATTGCTGCTTGACAAGTCACCCCGAAATTTATTCAGTTCATGATTGGGCTGCTCAGCTTTTTTGGGGGGGGCCTGACTGTGCATCTCTTTGTGTGTGTGTGTGTGTGCGTGTCCCTGTGTGGTCAGCCACTGATTAACTAGATGGCACTGCTTCTGGAGGTTAGCTGGCTATCAACTGTGATACCCAGTACCCCAGGGTGTCTTATCCTCACAGGCTATCAGGGGCTTCTCAAGGAAATGGCAGGATTTGGAAGACAAAACAAGGATCATTCAAGACCTGCTGGCACACTGTCATGTCCTCTGCATTCTATTGCCCAGAGCAAACAAGGACAGTCCAGATCCAGTTTGGGGAAATGGATGCTGCCTGTCAATGGGAGCAGCTTGTAAATCACATTGCAAAGAGCATGGGTACAAGGAGGGATGAAGAATTGCTGTCACTTTTGCAATCTGTGTCATTTTGCCTTGTCTTGTAGCGAGTTTACAAAACAGCGTCAAGTCAAGTCTTTAGTCCCGTGGGTGCTAAGTGGCTGGGCTGGGATTCTGTAGGATGAGGTCTACCTAACTTTAGAGCCTTCCATCTTCACTGGACCATACTGCTCATGCCTGGCCATTTGAGGTTCTGGAGAGCAGCACTTCTGCAAGAGATGCAGGGTCTCTTTAAGATTACTGTCCATCCAATACTCCTTGCCACTGGGAATAATCACTTCAAGAGAATGCTGAAGGGCCTTGCCAGGACTTGGAATAATTTAGGCAAATGGATGAGGACTGAGTTTAGGAATCAAGACCTTAGCAATCTAGTTTTCATTTCTAATCATAGGAGAAATTTAAAAACATGTATAATACACTCCACATGTTTGTAAATTCTTTTCATCCCTTTTCGGTATTTGTAGGCTATTTATGATTTTCATCACAAACTGAATCAAACTGTGCCTGAAACAACCTCTTACTCTGAAAGCAAGTGACATAATAATGCTGCTGAGAAGACATTTCCTCTGCTGCACTTTAGCCAAACAGCTGAGTACAACTTCAAAGTCCTTTGATTTTAATAGGGCAAAGCATTTCCTAAGAGCCTGAACAGAAATGCTGCAATGGAGCAAATCCCCATAGCACACGTGGAAACCACTTACAGCTAATGCATCCCCAACCCTGGATCAAGTTCTTGCCAATGGCTGCTCATTACAATCATCTGGGTGCTTTAAAACTTCCCAGAAATTCATGTTGCTACATGAATTTAATCAGGATCCCCGGATGGGACTCAGGCATCAGTGTTTTTTAAAGCTCCCCAGGTGATTATGGTGTATAGTGAAGACTGAAAACCACTTTAAACCAACATCTTTTGGTGAACTAGCTGCACGTGATTTTTCAAATACCTGTGAAACACTTGCTATGGAATTGCAGCCTTTCAGTCTTACCTGCAGGATCTACTTGCTATCTTTGCACAAGCAGACCTCTGCTACTTGTTTTGTTCCTGACCTCTCCCCTCCCCTGTCAATTCTATAAGTATCGAGGGCATTCTGTGTTCAGGACATGATGCTGGGTGCGGTGTCATTCATGAGTATCCTTGTAAGGGAGGAACTTGCTGGGGAAAATTGCATTATAAAAACTAAAAAAGCATTCCATTTACCAAAATGGGTCAAGAATGGAAAGACCTAGGTGGTTAGCCAAGGGTTAGAGTGTGAATCCTGTAATTAGATACTGTAGTATATTAGAATACATCTCGTGATGCCATGAGCAAATGTGTCCCACTCTTAAAGCAAAGTTCAGGTTTTTGGGTTTTTTTTTAAGTTCAGGTTTTTGGGTTTTTTTTAAGCTTTCAAGATAGGATTTCTCTATGTATCCTCAAACTTGAGTTCCTCCTAAGTCAGCCTACTGAGTGCAAAGATTACAGGCATGCACCACTACACCTAGCAGTATTTAGATTTTTTTAAATCTGTATATAACACACACACACAGCTGCATGCCCACAGTAGAGCATACTGCTGTAGAGCTCAGTGAATTGTACAAAGTGAATATGCTATGTAACCTAAAATAGATCCAGTTTTACTCTTGCCTCCAAACAAGCACTTTCTCCCCAAGGTAACCAAGACCTTATGCACTGTTTATCAATTTTGTCTTCTTATAAAAATTTTTATTTTTATTACAGAAAATTTAAACATATACAAAATAAAATACTATTATAGGTCTCTCACCCAACTTCAACAAGTTGTAATTACTCCATGTTTTGTTTCATCTTATCTGAACTCATTCCTTACTGTATTTCCATCACTATAACAAAAATACTGAACATAGTCAACTTATTATAAAGAGAAAAGGTTTATTTTAGTTCATAGTTTTGTAAGTACGTGATCAGTTGGCAGTACTGCTTTGGACCTGTGGCAAGGAAACACGTGATAGAAGTGAGTGGTTGAGCAAAATCACTCCCATCAAAACTGGCAAGCAAAAAGGAGTAAGGAGGGGCTGAGGGTGTGGCTTGGTAGTAGAATGCATGCTTAGCATATATGGAGGCCCTGGGTTCATTCCCCAGCACAGAAATGGGGAAAGAGAGCCCCACAATATCCTTAGAGGGCTTGTAACCAATACCTAAAGGACTCCCACTAGGCCCAACTTAAAGGTTCCATCACCTTAGATATTTTGCGGTGCCGCCATGATCCACATGCTCAAAAGCTGATGGACAAGGCAAAGTTTACTTCTGCAGAAGGGTGTGTGTGTCTCTTACCTAAGTCAGGCAAGTCAGTACATCCATGGGGGCGGAAGGACCCCTCAGTTTTTATCCTTGATGCAGGACTGCCCCTTGCTCTAAGGAGGGAGTTTGGGTTCACAGTCTTTGCAATTGAACTCAGTTGAGGTTTAGGGGAGGGCTTAGGGGAAGAGCAGACATGATTGGAGAGAGTAGACATGGACTTAATTTGAATGGTGTACCCAAAGACAGACCCATAAGGTGGAAATTTCTAGGATTCTGGGGAAGCTGAAGACTAAGATGACTGTTTGACCTGGAATGGCAGCACCAAGTATATAATTGACCCATGGGCCAAGGGGACCTTGAAGCAGAGATTCCTCTGGACGATGATTATCCTAAGACTAGCAGTTTGAGTTTTAGGACATCTGATGACAAACAATTCTCTGCTAAAAGGCAGAAACTTTACAGCCAGGGAATGTGCCACCAAGTACACAGACAACTGGGGAAACTAATAGCCACACAATGGCAGACATATTCCATAGTGTAATACCAGTGGGAGGGGTTGTTAAACCCACGAGAGTTGCCAACTGAGCTAGCTTTTGACAGAAAAGACCCAATTTAGTTGGTTCTCACAATAGCATCACCCCAGGGAGCAAGTCTTTAACGTGGCTTTTTGGGGGACATTCAACACCAAAACTATAGCATTCGCTTTGTTATTTTCTTAGGATTTTTTTCATGAGGCAAAATGTTCATACATTGAAAGGCACATGTGCAGTTTTGACTGATAAATACATCTATATAAACTTCACCCATTTGGGAAGTAAAATATTTCCTTTGCCTCAAGAAAATTCTCTCAAGTTCTTCCCTACATATTTTTTTCCTTCCTCAAAGGCAACCGCTCATCTGATTTTCATCATAGGTTCATTTTGCCTGAAATTATACTATATATTATCTTATGTCCAGTTGTGTCCCTCAGCATAATGTATGAGATTCACTTATGATGGGTCGTTCCGTAGTTTGTTTCTTCATATTGCTGAGAAATACTCTGTTGTATGAACACACTATAATTTGTCCAGACATTTTTCTAGTGATGTGTATTTGGGTTATTTCCTATGATAGGGTGTTATGGCTGAAAGGTCATGACACCCTTTTCTGTATTCTGTTTAATTTATTAGCATTTAAGCAATACATTTCTGTATTTTTCTAGTCCTTGTTGTTCCAGGGATAATAACATGTATCACTAACATTATCATGGCTTAATTAGAGCTACTATTGTACTATTTTAATAAATGTAACATAGGTCTGAAGGTGTGGCTCAAGTGGTAGCACCCCTGCCTAACAAGTGTGAAGCCCTGAATTCAAACCACAGCACCACCAAAATAAATATATGAATGAATAAATAAATAAACTTAATGAATGTAAAATATAAAACCTTGCTACAGAACAGTTTCTACTTCCTTCCTTCTACCCTTTATGCTATTACCATAAACTTTGCATTTGTACATCTTACAAATCCCATGATACAGTGATGTAATTTTTAAAGTTATAGGTCTTTTAAAGAAGATAAGAGAAATAAGTTATTAATAAATAGAGATACTTTAAGACTATGCAAATATATGGTTTTTCCTTCCATTTTCATCCACAATGTTTACTTTCATTATGAGTCTTGCCTCCTGTGGCATTCTGGTGGTGATTTTCTAAATAAAATTGAAGGTTCCAGGACAACATAAATATACTGCTATCCATTATGTTCAAAAGTACAAGTGAACACTAATGACAAGATAGGAATCTAGTGTATTTCAGAGATATGATGGACCAGAAAGATCAGCTGGGAGCTCTTGGGAAGATTGCTCAGCCAGAAACTGGATCTCTGGAATCTCAAGGTATCTGCAAGACCACCACGTTATTCCCTCGACCATCTTTCCACATCATTATGCCATAACAGAGTGAGGAGATGAAGAGGTGAGAGGGAGGGAGACTGAACATTCCATGCTAAAATTATTGTCCTACATAATTTTTTTAAAAAGTAAATATGTAGAATCTTCCCAATACATTTTCCTGCAACTTAAGGTGGTGGCAGCAGGGTCCAGGGAGGGGAAGGCACATAGATTCCAGTGTAAATGGATATCTTGTTTACCAGCCACAAGAATAAAACACACTGTTATTTTAAGCTCTATTAAGCTTGGTGTTTTAAGGTGACCATAAAGAACAGCATGAATTTCAAACACACTGTTATTTATTATTGTGATTTCTGAAGGGGATAAAATTTCCCTAAATGCTACTACACAAACCAGTGATCAGTGTGTAATTTCAGTAAGCCCAGGACAGAATCAATGCCCAGTAGAACCCATAAAGTGGGGATCAGCCCAAGGCAAGTGGCAACGAAGGTTTGGCTGCTCTTTCCCTGGTCTTCGTGTTCTCAAGTGAGGCAGGATGTGGCCTGGCCACTCCAGGATACAGGAGAGAAGGGAGAAGAGGAAGAGAAGGAAGAGGAGGAGGAAGACAAGGAGGAAAAGGAGGAGGAAAGGGAGGAGGCCATCTCATAGTTGGGCGTGCAGTTATGTAGGTTGCACACTGCAAACACTAAGAGTAGCCTTCCTATCACCCACAGTGTGCCCTTTCTATGTGCTCTCTTCACTAACAAACAGCTGCAGAAGTTTCTTAAATGACAGGATAAATGTGTCATAATAACTGTGCTGGGGTTAGCACAGTGTCTATGAGAGGAAAGACAATAAACAAATGTCAGTTCTTTTCTTTCTCTTGAGGGGCAGTGTGGGAGTCAACTCGCCTGTTACAAAGGCACAATTTCTCTGGAATCCAGTAACTGAGATTTCACTCCAGCTACAAAGATTTAGGGCTAAGAAGCAGCTGTCGCTGGCTGCACTGTGAATGGCCTCTGCTGATTTAGAATTGCATGGTGATGGCATCACAGACCTATTCTGCATCTCCTGAGTGCAGGGCCCCCGATACTGGGTTGGGTACAACACCAATTAGGTGAGTTCATAGATGAGTATTGGGGTTAGTTAGCAGAGGTTGCTATGCAAATTAATGCAACCTGTTTTAATTAGAATTTCTAATTATAAATGTTGCCTCAAAAAAAAAAAATCCACAACACAACTGCTTTGTCCCCTACCTTAGGAGTCAGAGCTAACCTGCTCAGTGTCCCCAAGGGGCTCCATTTGGACAGCAGGGAGGGGAGGGACAAGGCTTCGCTTTAGCGAAGGTGATAGGAAGTGAGAAGAGGAAGAGCCCTGGCCCATCCAGTCCTCCCCTGCTGCAGCCAATCAAGGTGGGAGACCCCTAGACACAGGCCTGCAGGTGGGTCGCCCAGCAGCCACCTAGGTAAAGCTGAGTTGCTCCAATGGCCAAGGAAAAATGTTAAAAGATTTGATTTAGGAAAATGAAAAGTGGATCCTCCTGACCTCAGTCAGGGCCCTGCTCCAGAATCTATGTAGTTGTTCTGACAGTCCTTTCTATCCCCATCAGGACATTCAGGGATAATCTAAGCCTCAGCTCCAGTAAGGTACACCTCAGAGGGGAGGGGAAGGCACAGCACACATTCCATGGACAGTCATCAGAAGTAAATGACAGTGCACTGAACAACCTGGGCTGGTCTTCTCTGGGGTCTGTCCTATTATGTCAATGTAAGGGAGGAAGTAGAGAATCATCACATGGGACAATGTGAATACATGCTTTAAACTGTCATCATATATTACTGAACAGATTTTCATCAACACTGATCCTGTGAGTGCTCCCACAATGACACATGAAAGGCTCTTTCCCAGCTTCGCTCTGATGTGGAGTACAGTAAGTTAGTTCACCTCTGACAACCTGATACTTAAAAATGCATGCTCTTATATTTATTTCTTTTATTATTAGTGACGTGTAGAATCTCTTCGTGTTTTTATTAGACTTGCATTCTTTTTTTTTTTTCTTAATGGCCTACTACTGGGAAGTTCATTGTTTTCTTACTCATTTGCTCACCACTCACATTGCAGGCTCACCACTCACATTGCAGAAGTTTGGCCATTTGTGTTCCATCCTTCCTGATGGAGCTTAAGAATTAGCAAGAGGAATCATTAAAATTTTTCATCAAGGCACCTCAATTGTGGCACCTTCCTAAATAGTGTCCCTCTTCTCCACACTGGCCTGATAACACATATGTAACAGGACTGACACTTTTTGAAGGACCTGGTACTTGAGCTATAAGAAGAGACTGTGCCCTGTAAGAAACTACCAGAAGTGCTTGTGACTCCTGCTCTGCAGTGGCAGGGTGACCAGCTGGACTCCAACAGCAAGAAGGCCATCTGCAGCTGAAATAGTCCTGCACAGGTGGGCACCCAGGCAGGCTCAGGGGTGTGGCCCAAGCCAGGACCTTCCTGCCGCTGGATGGCAGAGAAAGGGAGGGGCTCAGTTCATGCCAGGTGCACTCAGCATTGGGGAGCAAAGCTACTGATGCACCTCATTGGCAAGTTCCTTGGCTGTGCCATTCAGGACAAAAACAGATTTGCTCCAGGGACTCTGGCACACAGAATGCAAGCAATTCTTCTCCCTTTTGACTGGGGAAAAGGTGACAGACTTGAAAAGTGTCCTCCAGAGGCACCAGCTTGGAAGAGGATGAGGTTCCAAAAGGAACCACAATGCTATGTTTCTATGGAGGAGCCAGGCAATGTTCAAATACTCTTTTAACTTAAAAAGAGCATCCAACACTAAAAACATTTTAGCAGTGAAATACTACTTGATAAACACTCAAATTTCTTACAACCTGCAACTTTCAGGTACAGAGGAAGGACAAGGAAGCAGAGGTTTTCAGGTGCTTGCTAACTAACTACTTCCTGCAGCAAGGTGCATATCTGTTACCATGACAGTCTCAGGAGGCAGGAGTGACAAAGCAGGCATGTGCCTGGTCCTCCTTGGAGCCCCTGACCCTTCATTGCACACCACTGCCTCAGTGCACCTCCTCTTACAAGGACCACAACTTGGTTGCCAGCCACACCAGAAATGCCAAGGACAGGCTTGAGACTACCAACTGTTCCCCTGGATTGTGTGGTAAATTGCCAGGGTGTCATATGCCTATGTTGAGCCCCTGGATGTGCCCTTTTCACTTGTTGGAAAATGAAATTTCATTTCACCAACATGGTACCACTGACCTGCTCAACACACTTGGCAGAACAAAACAAGAACTAAGAAAGGGCAGGGTTGAGGGTGAGGGGTGATTGGGTTCACATCTGCAGAAAACAGCAGAAGAGAGACATTTCCCTGGAATGGTCCTTACACAGAAGAGTGTTAGGCATTTGGGAAGAGAAGGGAATCAGGAAAAAGAGAAAGTAAATCCCAGAAGTACATTGTCACACACTTCCAAGCAAATGCTTTCCTGAGTAATGTCACAGCTGTCCCTGTGGAAGCAACCTGGCCAGGAGTCCTTGGAAAGTCACCTTCCTGCCTTTCTTCCCTCAGGGCGAGCAGAAATGAGCCTCCCTACCCAGCCCTTCTGCTGGGTCCTCTCAGTTGGCTGGCAAATGATGAAGGATTTCAAGACTTAAAACACAAGTCTCTAATTGTGTGATTTTGAGAGGTATACTTCAGGTATACATTATAGACATTCAGTTGGTAACATATCCTCTGGAGTCAAAATGTTAATAACAGTCATGTGTTACTTAACAACAGGGATATATTCTTAAAAATGCATCTATTTCATCATTGTGGGGTCAGATTCCTCCATATTGAAGATTTGCTCTGGCAAGTAATTTTCCTCCAAAACCAGCTTATCTGGAGTTTCCAAAAATCCTTCAGCTGCCTTCACTCTTAGACTCACCACTCACTCTCGTGTTATGCAATGAGTAAGGATTTTTGAGTCATTTGACCCATCCAGAGCTAGCAGTAAGTCCAAAATCACAGTGAGGAGAGGCCTTTACTTTCACCATTGGACACAAACTTCTTGCTTTGCCTGTGCTTGTCGTGGAGCTGGGAGGAGCAAACTTCTGTGTCTGCTCTTCAACCCAGGTCATTGAAAGTTTCTCCTTATCTGATACCGGCTCTTCTCAGATTCGTGTTGGTCTCATTGCCTTCCATGAAGCACATCGTCTGTTTTATTTTGTTGTTATATTTTTTGCAGTGTTGAGGATTCAACCCAGAAGCAGATCCTCCCTCTCAGCTTCCATCACTTTGTTTTTGAACAACTTTTTGTTGTTCGAGATCCTAGCCACGGTGAAGTGAGACAGACCCAATTGGAGAGCAATAGCTGTCACTGGTTTTCCACCTTTGTGGTCTTTAATCACTTTTATTTTTGTTTCCAGGCCAACTACTTAACATGGCCTCTTACTGTAACTCTAAAAGGGCTTTTTGTATGCTTAGGGGCCATTATGAACAAAACCATAGGAGATTAAATCAAGAAAAAGAAAAACACGACATAGTCAAGAGACACAGTAAACATGAGATGCATGAGGCAGCTGCTGGTGTTTTAATAAGTAAAAAGAGTACACTGAAAAATGGTGAGTATCAGAAATTCATTGTTATTATCAAGTATATGCACTGTACATGACAGTACACTCTGTACTTTTATTCAACTAGCAGTGCAGTGGGTGTGCTTGCACCAGCATTACCACAGACAGCAGTGATGTGATGATGTGACGATGGCTCTGACATCACCAGGTGACAGAAACATCTGTCCTTGACCAGAACATTGTTATGTAGCTCACAATGAACTTGAGAAAATTATCTTGTATATTCATAGAAAGGGATTGGTGTATGGATAGGGCTTTTCTAGAATAGTAATATAATTTAAAATATGCAGGACATGCTCCTCGGGGGACCCAGGCAAGAGGGGGAAATGGGAGGGTGAATATGATCAAATTACATCATATATATTTGTGAAAATATTGCAATGAAACCTATTATTTTGTACAATTAATGTATGCTAATAAAAAAGACATATTTCTCCTGAAGACCTCTTTCCATGAGGCAGGATAGTTGCAGAGAGGATGCTTTGCTAGTTACCACCCTCCAGTTTGAATCTGCATCAAGTGACTCCTAAAGTGGCAATACCCCGTGTCCACCAAAGACCCTCAGGCTACGTCAGGTTCCACGCACCCTCAGTGCTCCCAGCACTCTGGACAGTTTCATTTGCCCTCAACACTTCCAAGGCAGAATCTGTACTTGAGACACTGTGTCCTGCTCAGGCAGAGAAGGACTTGGATGACTGCAGACAAAACATTCACAAGCCATGCAGAGTACTTGACAGTCTCATCTGTCTTATGACATTGAACAACCCACATCTGAGACACATTGTCACCAACCTCAAAAGGGTGCCAAGGCTCACAGACTTGAGCTAGGAAGGTGGACAGCACAGTGGTGAGCACACAGCTCACACACAAGCTCCAGTGCTCCACCTGCCAAGGGGACAACAGCTTGTACACAGGGTACTTTTCAGAGAGTGGCTTGGTGTAGGCCTTCCCTCCGCCTCATGGGCCACGTCCATCCATGGGTCCTGCAGGATTTCCTCTAAGTGCCTACCTTTTTGGTTGTTTTTGATGTGTTTTAACTTTTTTATTACAATGAAATACACATAACACAAAAGTTACCATTGTAACCATTTTTAAGTGTGCATTATCAAATACATTGGAAATGCTGCATAACCATCACCATAACTCTTTTCATCTGGTAAAAGTGGAACTGTATTCATTAAACAATAACTCAGGGTGGCCACACTTTCTGGCTCTCTAAGTACCTCATATGAGTGGAATCATACAACATATACCTTTTTTTTTCAGTCCTGTGGATCAAACTCAGAGCCCCATATATGCTAGGCAAGCACCCTACCTCTGAGTGCCTCAACCCTGAGAATTTTATCTTTTTGTGACTGGGTTATTTCACCTCAATTATTATTCATGCTGTTTATCTGTTTGTCAGAATTTCCTTCCTTTGTAAGCCAGACTCATATTCCAGGCTTTGTATGTACCTGTTTTGTTTATCCATCCATTCATCCATCCACCTGTCCATGGACACTGGGGTTGCTTCTATGTTTTAGCCATTGTGAACGTGCTGCTTAGAATGTGGATATGCAGTATCCCATTGAGACCCGGATTTCAATTCTTTTGGGTAAATATCCAGAAGTAAAATTGCTGGGTCTCGTGATAATTCTATTTTTCAGTTTTTGAGGAACCAAAGTTGCCACAATGGCTCCACCACTTCACATGACTTCACTGTGACAAACAGTGCACAAAGGCTCCAATTTATCCCCATCCTTAACAACACATGTTATTTTCTGTCTTATTTTTAAATAATAACCATTCTTATACTCATGAGATATCTTATTGTGGTTTTTAATTGACATTTCCTTGATAATTAGGGATGTTAAGCATCTTTTCATATGGTTATTGGGCATTTGTATTTGTTTTTTGGACAAAGGTCTAGTCAAGTCTTTAGCCCATTTTTGAATTAGCTAGTTTTCACTGTTGTTATTGAGGTGTTTTTTTTGGACTACTGAGACCCAAACTTAGGGCCTTGCTAGGAATAGTGGTGTAGGCCTGTAATCCCAGTGCTCAAGAGGCAGAGGCGAGAGAATTGCAAATTTGAGGTCAATCTGTGCTACATAGTGAGACCCTGTTGTGAGAGAGCTTCCCTCTGAATCCTCTTGCTTCTTTCAGGATTCTCTTTTTGATTTTTTTTTTTTTTGTTGTTGTTGTTGTTACTTGCTTATTCTTCTCTGAGCTTCCTGAATCTGTGGTTTGTTGTCTATCATTAATTTTAGAAAATTCTCTGCGACCTCACATGTTTTCTATTTGTTCTGCAAGCTTCCTGTTGCCCCATCATATCTTTTAAAGTTATTCCACAGGTTTGAGTGTTCTGTTCTGCTTCTTTCATTCTGCTTTCTCTTTGCTTTTCAGTTTGGGAACTTTCTAGTGATGGATCTTCACGCTCACTCCAGTCAATGTAACTCCAGTCTACTGATGAGTCCATCCAAGGCATTCTTCATTTTTGTTACAGTGTTTTCTATTTATAGCATTTTCTTATGATTCTTTCTTAGAATTCCTATCTCTCTGCTTACATACCTTCTATTTTTGCATGTTGTCCACTTTTTCCACCAGTATCTTTTCTGTGTTATTTTAAATTCTTGGTCTGATAATTCCAAAATTTCTGCCATATCTGAGTCTGGGTCAAGTATTTGCTCTGTTTCTTCAAACTGTGCCTTTTGACTTAAAAGTATACCTTGTAACTTTTTGTTGAAACCTGGAGATGATGTACTTGGTAAAAGAAATAGAGGAAAATATGTTGTTAGTGTGAGGTTTATGGTTACCTGGTTGTGAGTTAAGCTGTATTTACTATTTACCATAGCTGTGGGTGTTATAGAATAATGTTTCCTATGGTGTCATTTTCTCTCCTATTGTCTTTGGACCTTTCTGGAGACTTCTTAAGTAAGGTCTGAGGCTTGCTGCTTTCCAGCTGTGCTCTCCTGCTGTTGTATAGGAGCATATGGCAAGGTGTTGGGGGAGGGAAAATGTTAATACACATACTTCTTGACCTACAATGAGGTGATGTCCCCATAAACCCATTCTAAGTTGAACATATCGCAAGTCAAGTGTACTTAACACACCTAATCTACTGAACTAGTATCTTATACTAGCATAGCTTGAACATACTCAGAACACTTATATTAGCCTACATTTAGGCACAATAATCTAAAACAAAGTCTTTTTTATTAAAAAAAAAACATGAAGCATCTGATGTAACTTAGCAAATACCTGTCTCCAAACAATGCTGACAACATAGTACATGGTAAAGTGCCAGGTGTCCCCCATAATCATGAGGTCAACTGTGATCTACTGCTCATGATGACAGCATAGCATCATAAGAGTGCCTTATTTCATATTGTAGCCCAGGAAAAGATCAGAGTCAAAATTCAAGGCACACTTTGTACTGAAAGTGTCACTTTTGCACCATCATAAATTTGAAAAATAAGTGGGGACTGTCTATAAAGCCCTATGAGTAGTGAGTCTTTTTATTCATTGAACGTGTGGCCTGGGTGTGACCTTCTGGTGCTTCTGAGCCTTTCCACTCACTCCCCTCACACACTGGGCTTACATGAATCAGTGATGCTCCAGGGCTCTGGACTTGGGTATTTCCCTTGCTCCTTGACTGTGAGTCTCAGGTGAGACCCAAGGTAAGACGTTTTCTCTGATGTTCACCACACTGAGCTCCTAGTGGGGCTCCAAGAGGAAGGCCCATGAAAGTGCCCACCTAGGATGAGCTCCCTTCATTTTTAGCTCTCAAGCTTGCACACACTGGGCCTCAAGCAATTCACCCATCTGTTTCTCTACCCTGCTTCTGGCTCCAGTGGCTAGGGTCTGTTCCTGGGCTGCTCCTGGCAAATGTCTATGTTCATCTGCGTCTCCAATTTTGGGGTAACAGTGTCCCTTGCAACCTCAATTCTCTGATGAACCTCAGAAAAACTGCCAATTTTTCACTTGTTCAGTTTTTTTTTTTTCCATTGTGAAGATGGGAGCAACAACTTTTTAACTGGAAAACCAAAGGTTTCATTTAGATTACGTTTCAATGAAGGCTTCTTTTTCCTGATAACAATGCTACACACACTCTTGTATGTTTCTTGATGTTCGTGGGCATGCATTTCTGTCACCCCTTGAGTGGAGTGCCTGAGTCATAGACTGTGCTGGCTTTAGGTCTAGTGCCAAGCACAGTGCTCTCTCTCCAGCAGTGAGGCTAGTTCTTCTGGTCCATATCCTCGTCAACATTTGGAGTCATCAGTATGTGGGGAGCAGATTATGAGAAGCCTATGAGAACTTGACATAAGCATAATTATGTCAGATAATCTGCAGGCTGAGTTGGCACAGCCCCAGCTGCAAAAGGGGGTGAGGGAAAAGTGCAGCATGGCTGTTTTCCCTAAGATGTTTACGTTCAGAGAGTAGCATTCAGAGGTTCCTCCTGTTCCCAATAATTACAATGCCACTTCCCCCGAGAACTGTTGCTCCACCTCCTCGTCCACCACTGTATATAATAAACTCACTGGAGGTGGACAAGGCAGCTGTTGTGTGTCTCCATCAGAGCACCCAGTCCACCTGTCCCTAGCTGTCTGCATCTTTTGTCACTTGAAACAGATGGTGGGAGAGGAATGGTGATGAAGAAAATTCATGGAGATTGAGAATTAACAAAGTGAGAGGTAGGAAGTTCAGACAAAGAAGACTTCACGTGCAAAGGCCCTGAAGTATCAGAGGGTGCACAACTGCAGGAGGGTAGATGTTGGTAAAGCCACCAAAAGGTTGTAAGTCACATGAAGAAGTTTGAACCACAGGGCCCAAAAGGACCTGATCTTGTTTTAGAAAGGCTTCCACGGTCTGTTGTGTGTCTCCATCCCAGCCTACCTGACCCCAGATTTCTGCGTGTTTGTCTTCTTTCTTCTAGGATAGGGACTAGCAAAGGCAGCGAGATCACTGTTTTTGATTTAACAATTCTGGAGGATGTGGTGGTATCTCCAGGTGATTTTATTTTGAATTTATGTGATTATTAAGAAAGTTAGACACTAATTAGATATCTTCTTTGTAGAGCAAATGTTCAGGCCTTTTACCCTTTTTTTCTATTAGATCCTGTCCCTTCCTTATCAATTTATAGAACTTCTTTGTCAGTTTATGTGTTGTGTAAATCTCCACATTGACTTGCCTCTTCACTTTTAAAAGTGTCCTTTTTTGGGTGGTATTGGAGTTTGAACTCACAGCCTCACACTTACTAAGCAGGTGCTCTACCACTTGAGCCACTCTGTCAGCCCTGTTTTGTGCTGGATATTTTTGAGTTAGGGTCTCTTGAACTATTTTGCCAGGCTATCTTTGAACTGCAGTCTTCCTGATCTCTGCCTCCTGAGTAGCAGTGATTAATCTATGGCAGAAAAAGTCAATCAGAGCTGGAAGGAAGGCAGGGTCTTCCCCACTGTTTGGGGCCTGAAAAACACAGACAGACAATAACTGAGACCATAATGAGTCTGTTATGGAAACTGGGAACTGCTCAGGGCAGCAGGCCATTGCTGGGTTTATAAGAGCTTAAAGCGATCAGCTAACTAAGATGTTGGCTCCTAGTTACCTGCTGATGGGTTCATGACAAGGAAAATGGGAATGGGACAGAAAGAAAAGAAAGCAACCTTGTGGGCATCGTGGCCATTAATTATTCAGTGTATCTGTAGGGCACCATTCTGAGGCACAGCTGGCTTAAAGTCAGGGTTAAATTGCTATTTGCAATGTTCAGTTGCCAATCTGGCTACATATGTTCTCTCACTCATACTTTAATTAGAAAACTGCTCAGGACTCCAGGACTTACTTTATTTTTTAAAGCAAGGGGGTCAGGGAGGGCAGTGCTGGAGTTTGAACTCAAGGCTTTGCACCATCTCTAGGCAGGCACTTAAGCTATACCCCATCCCTTTTTGTTTTAGTTATTTTTCAAATAGGGCCTCACATTTATGCCCAGGCATGTCTGACACGATCCTCCTATTTACACTTCCTGCCTAGCTGGGATGACAGGCGTACCACCACACGCAGCTATTTATTGGTTGAGATGGGGTCTCCAGAATTGTTTTCCTGAGATCCTCCCAATCTCTGGCTCCCGAGTAGCTGGTATTACAGATGTGAGCCTCTGCACTCAGCTTGGACTTACTTTTGTCTCTCATTCCACCCCTTGCCTTACTCTTCATGGTTCTAAAAAATGAGAAAACAGGTAAATTGAATAAATGTTTCGGTTCCATGTGAATATGTCCAGGGAATATGTCTGTTACAGTTTGGGTCTGGAATGTTCCAAGGCCTCATGTGTTAAAGGCTTGGTCCTCAGCTTGGTGCTATTGGGAAGTGGTGGAAACTTTAAGAGGTTTAGAAGGAAGTTAGGTCTTTGGGGGTGTGCCCTTGAAGGGGACAATGGGGACCCAGCTCCTTTCTGGCTCTTTTTTTTTTTTGCCTCCTGGCCACTATGAGGTCACCAGCCTCCTGTGCCATGGACTTCTGTCATGACATACTGTCCCACAACATGCCTGAAGCCACAAGGCTAAGTGACTATGGACTGAAATCTCTAAAACTGTCAGCCAAAATAAACTTTTCTTCATTTAAGTTGATCATCCCAGGTATTTTGTCACAGTGACAGAAAGCTGACCAACATAATGACTTTCTTCTTCACTGCTGTATTCCTAGGGCTTAAAACAATGCCTGGCATTCAGTTAGTTCTTAATAAACATGACTTGAGTAAACCCATTATATTGCTTTGCTTTATACTGCTAAAATAAAATGATACTAATAGCTTCTAAGTAACAACTTCTGATAAGCTTCACAGCACTTTCCCTTGCAGTGTTACATATGTATTTTAAAAGTAGCAACACATTGATTTAGATTAAGGAAAGCAAAAAGGAAACAGTATGTTGTAGGTCCATTTATTCAGTGATCCAATGGTATCAGGCAACCTAAATTTAACCAGGATTAATTGTGATAAAAGATGCAGGTATGTGGCTCAGTTGTAGAGTTGCCCAGTGTACGTGAGCCCCTGAATTTGATCTGCAGCACTAAAAATAAGAAAAAGAGGCAACGCTGGATATTCCATAAACCAGGTGTGTCTGACAATCCAGGCTTTGCAGGCTTAACTGAATATTTGGAGCAAATCAAGAGAAACACATCAATGAGAAAAGTTTTGATCCCAGGGAGGCAATGTGCCCTGGAGAAGTGGTTAGGAAAGGCATCCCACTAGGGAAGATCCACCCAGCTTCACAGGCACCAGTTTTTGCCTTTTTGCTTCAGAGGAGCTCCTGGTGGTGTGACTTGATCTCGTTCCAGATCCACAGGCTCTCTAAGAAGGAGGACCTTGCCTGGTCATGGTCCTGACCCAAGGAGGAGGTACTGGCCCCAAGATAGCTCATCTGTAGTGTGCCCCCCTGTTAAGAGGGTATTGGTATGATTCTTTGTTCATCAGGAAAGAGTAACAATATGAAGAAAGAGGAAACTTTCTTTCCTGGCAGAATTTGAGACCTGCAGGGACCAGGAGCACCTGCTAATCTGGGCAGAAGCCTGAGGCTGGTGAAAACAGTGAGTGAGGACTGCCATGGCCATGGCCACATAGAGACAGCAAACCAGTACTGTGATTACCAGATGCTGTTGCTGAGGAGGCAGCCCCAAGATGCTGTCAGAAAGCAGACTCAGCACTGTCCACCAGTGATGTTTCCCCACACGGCCACGTGAGGCGCTGTTCTTTCCCCTTCCATCTGCTTAGCTAGCCCAGAAGAGCCCAGTTAATTCATGTAATTATATGAGTTCAGTAAAAGCTGGTTAACTCAGACTACATCTTCCAAATTTCTATTTATTCTATTTGGACTAAGAAAGTTTATTTTGCTTTGCAAAATGTTTTTAAAAGACGCTCAAATTTAAAAAAAAAAAAGAGGAGAAGAGGCAGAAGTATTTAAAACATTTAAAGGGGCCTGGGAGCAAGATGGCAGATTGTTGACATCCCTAAATCCCTGTGGCATCTAACTACCTAGAAGAAGGAAGGCACTGGGGATTCCAAAGGACACACATGAAGCCCCATAGCCAGAAAGAAGCAACGCTCTTTTCAAATCCACAAAGAGAGAAACAAGTATGTGAAAAAAAATGGCTCAAAGAGTAGCACTCTCAATACCCCATCCCTGAAGGCTCTTTGCAGTTCCACTCCTCAGAGCCAGAAAGCCTGCATCCTCAGGGTGCACAGAGGCCCAGCACCCCCACCTTGCCCACCCACCTGGTGGAGTCCCCTCTCCCTCCTCACAGAGCAGGAGCGTGAGCTCCTCCGTTGAGGGGAGGAAAGCAGTATTATGCAGCCAAAGAACCTTGGGCAAAGTGTAGTGTAAGGTTTCCAGCATGCCTCTCTCTGAGTCGCTGGAACCCCAGGAGAAAAAGCTGATGAGCTACGCGTGGCTGCCTGTGAACAAGGACCTTCCCTGGGCTGGGCAAACACAGAACCCTCTGCGGTGAAAGCCTCCGAGGAACTGCTGGCATCAGCATCTTCTGTCAATGAGGACACCTAGCAAAAGCCTGTCTCTGAGCCTAACTATAGACTGTAAGTACTGGGGAGCTAAAAGGAGGACAACCTGCAACAGGTGATGAGACTGGCAAATTGACAAGAGACCAGCTTAGATCCCCAAACATCCCCTCCTCCCCAACATCAGTCAGCACTCCAGAACCGGATATCCAATTAGACTACCATCTAGTGGACTGAAAGAGTCAGTCAAGAAGTGTGGGTGAACATAAGTTCTCAGGAGCACTAAAACAATTTTCAATCTTTTAATGTAACATTTGTGTTTGTTGCTATCAAGACTGTGATGTAGTTTTTATATTTGCCTACCTATATCTTTTTGTGCTGTGTACTCCTAATGGCAGCTATGCATTCTTGCACACCAATTTCTCTCAAGCCTCATCTTCCACCCTTTCCACTCTGGGCCTTCTTCATAGGAGAGCATTTCAGTCTTTAACCTTAAATCACTTCTTCTTCTCCCCCTTTCTATCACCCCCCAACTCACACTGTCCATCCAGCAACCATGACCTCTCACTAGCTCTTAACTTCCCCTCTTAGTGTTCACCCACCCACAATCCTTCTTCACTACCAATATTATTAGTGGTTAAATTGAATCCCAAATCAATCTCACAAATTTGTTGTATCCATATCTGTCTATCCATTTGTCCAACTTCCTCTATTGTTACCCCCCCTTCTCAGCCATTTCAACATCTACTGACTCTCTTCATCACATTCCCAGTCTCCTTAATCATCCCCTTCTAATACACAAGCTACCATTCTTTCCTTCTACAGAAACTTCTCACCTCATTCAACCCACTAAACCTTTCCTTCTGTCTCACTCCCATCACAGCCCCTACTATGTTTAGCCTTTTAGGACCACTAAGATACATCCTTTCTCAAATAGACAACCCAGACACTGGAACAGTAGCAATGACTGATCTTCATGAGGGATTAATGTAGCTTCAAGACTGCAGCTTAACAACTGTAGCAGCCTCAATAGTTAACACTCCCTACCCAAAGTAGAACAGGGAGTAGAATCTAGAACTCCAAGAATAAGAAACAGAAGAGAATAATATTGAGCCTCTACACCACCATCTAGAGACAAGAAAATGCATCAGAGGTCAACCATTGTCCAGTCCTGTACAATCCTTCATAAAACTTCAACCACAATGGGCACAAGGGATTGGAACTCCAAACCAAAAACAACCCCAGATGCATAAATCTCAACATAGAAACTTGAAACAGCAAGACAACAGCTCTCCCTCAAAAGCCAACTCTACCACTAAAAGTTTAAACAATAGTGAAGAGGGATAAATATCAAATGCTGAATTCCAAAAAATAATAGTAAGAATGATTAATAAGCTCAAAGAAGAGACACAAAAGCTAGTTTTTTATCTCAAAGAGGATGTGAATAACCAACCAAATGCACTCAAAGAGAATACAAATAAGATTAAGGAGAATATACAGGATATGAAAGAGGAAATCAATAAAGATATGGAAATCTTGAAAAAAATCAATCTGAAATAAATAGCACAATAACCCAAATATATAATCTCAACCAAAAGCTTGGCAAACAAAATGGAACAAGTTGAAAAACGAGTATTGGGAACAGAAGACAAAGTAGAAGAATTATATCAAACAGTAAAAGATCATGAAAAAATGCTAAGAAAATATGGAGCATGTAAGACATGGGACACCATGAAAAGACCAAACCTACAAATCATGGCTATGAAAGAGAAGTGATACAAACTAAAAGCATAGACAACCTATTCAATAGAATAATTGCTGAAAACTTCCCTAACCTTGAGAAAGAGATAGTCATCCAGGTGCAGGAAGCTTACAGAACACCAAAACATCAGGACCAAAAAAAGGAACACCCCCAGACATATCATAATCAAAATGATCAACATACAGAACAAAGAAAGACTACAGAAAGCTGCAAAAGAGAAAAGATAAGTTACATATAAAGGCAAACCCATTAGATTAATAGCAGATTTCTCAACACAAACTCTAAACACAAGAAGGTCATGGAAAGATATAATTCAGGCCCTAAAAGAAAGCAACTGTCAACTTAGAATAGCCTACCCCACAAAACTATCCTTCCTAACTGAAGGAGAAATCAAAACCTTACACACAGGAAAAAACTAAAGAAAGTCATGATTACTAAGCCATGCACTACAGAAAATACTTAAAGGACTCTTACACACAAGAAAAAACCAGACTGAGACAAGAAGATGCAAGAAAGAATAAACACTTTTGACCAAGCAGATCAGTAAACACCGAAGAGTAAACAAGGGAATATAAATGACCAGAAACACCATGCATCTTTCAATATTTACACTGAATGTAAATGGCCTGAATGCACCAATCAAAAGACACAGAACAGCAAACTGGATTTAAAAACAAGACCCAACCATATGTTGCTTACAAGAGACTCATCTCACTGAAAAAAATAAACACTGGCTTAGCATCAAGGGTAGAAAAAGGTTTACCAAGCAAAGACCTCATAAACAGGCAGAAGTAGCTATACTCATATCTGACAAAGTAGACTTCAGACTAAAATCAGTCAGATGAGACAATGAAGGTCACTTCATAATAATTACGGGAAAAATTCATCAAGAGGAAAAATAAATTCTTAACATATATGCACCAAACATAGGGGCACCCATCTACATTTTAAAAAACCAAACCCTCATGGATCTAAGAGCACAGATAGACCCTAACACAATGATAATGGGAGATCTGAATACCCCATTGTCACCAATAGATAGGTCATCCAGGCAAAAGATCAACAAAGAAACTTCAGAGCCACTATACATGTAAGACCAAATGGACACAATAGACAGCTACAGAGTATTTCACCCAACAACCAAGGCAATACACATTCTTTTCTGTAGCTCATGGAACTTTCTGCAGAATAGATCATATTTTAGGACACAAAGCAAGTCTCAACAAATCCAAGAAAATTGCAATAACCCCCCTGTATCATAACAGATT
The DNA here is from genome assembly GCF_047511655.1 of Castor canadensis. Classification (NCBI taxonomy): domain Eukaryota; kingdom Metazoa; phylum Chordata; class Mammalia; order Rodentia; family Castoridae; genus Castor; species Castor canadensis. The sequence goes on from NC_133393.1 coordinate 51,114,936, forward strand.
ACCATGCAATGAAAACTAGACCTTGACAACAAAAGAAACCACATAAAATATTCAATTACATGGAGACTGAACAACACACTGTTGAAAGACCAGTAGGTGACTAAACTAATAAGGAAGAAATTAAAAAAAAATTCCTGAAATCTAATAAAATAAAAATACAACCTATCAGAATCTGTGGAACACAGCAAAGGCCAAGCTAAGGGGAATGTTTATAGCTATAAGTGCCAAAATTAAAAAACAGAGACTTCTCAAATAAACAACCTAATGATGCAATTTAAGCTTCTAGAAAAAGAAGAACAAACCAAACCCAAAACTAGTAGATGAGGAGAAATAATAACTATCAGGGCCTAGATCAATGAGACGGAGACCAAAAACACTATACAAAGAATCAATGAACAAAAGTTGGTTCTTTGAAAAGATTAACAAGATCTAGAAACTCTTAGCCAACATGACAAAATGGATGAGGGAAAGACCCAAATTAATAAAATCAGAGCTAAAAAAAGGGGACATAACCACAAATATGAACACAATTGAGAGGATCATTAGTGAGTACTTTGAAAACTTATATTCAAGTAAACTGGAAAATCTAAATGAAATAGATACATACCTAGATGCATATAACCAACCAAAATTGAACTAAGAAGATATTAGCCACCAAATAAACCTTTTACAAGAAATGAAATTGAAGCAGTAATAAAGAGACTCCCTACAAAGAAGAGCCAAGCACCTGATGGACTCATGGCCGAATTTTACCAAACACAAATACCAACACTCCTCAAACTTTTTCAGAACACTACCAAACTCATTTTATGAAGCCAGCATCCAATATACATGCAGAAAAAAAAGTGAATTATAGACCAATATCTTTAATGAATATAGATGCAAAGATTCTCAAAAAATACTGCCAAACAGAATTTAGCAACTCATCAGAAAGATCATACAACAAGTTGGTTTCATTCCAAGGATGCAAGGATGATTCAACATATGTAAATCTACAAAAATAATGCAGCATATAAATAGAACCAAGAACAAAACCCACATGATCCGCTCAATAGATATAGAAAAAGCCTCAATGCCCTTTGATGATAAAAGCTCTGAAGAAGCTAGGAGTAGAAGGAATGCTCCTCAACATAATAAAGTCTATTTACAACAAACCTAGAGCCAACATTAGACTAAATGGAGAACAACTGAAACCATTCCTGCTGAAGTCAGGAATGAGTTAGGGATGCCTGTTTTCCCACTCCTGTTCAATATAGTTTTGGAATTCCTAGCCAGAGCAATAAGACAAGAGCAGAAAATAAAAGGGACTCAAATAGGGAAGGAAGAAGTCAAACTATTCCTATTTGCATATGACATGATCCTATCCCTAAAAGACCCTGAAACCTCTACCACAAAACCTATTAGAAATCATAAATTCTTTCAGCAAAGTAGTAGGGTATAAAATTAACATACAGAAATCAACAGCCTTCCTATAGACCAACAACAAACAGACTGAGAAAGAAATCAGGGGAAAAGTTCTAACAGCCTCAAAAATAGTAAAGTAACTTGGAATAAATTTAATGAAGGAAACCTAAGATCTTTTCAATGAAAACTATAAACCACTGAAAAGATAAATCAAAGAAGATGTCAGATGATGGAAAGATCTCCCATGCTCCTGGGCTGATAGAATCAACATTGTGAAAATGGCCGTACTACCAAACTCAATCTACATACTCAACACAATCCCTATAAAAATTCCAATGACGTTCTGCACAGATATAGAAAAATCAATCCTTAAATACATATGGAAACACAAAAGGCCTAGATTAGCCAAAGCAATTCTGAGCAAAACGTCCAATGCTGGAGGTAGCACAATACCCGTCTTCCAACTGTACTGCAGAGTAATAACAATAAAAACAGCCGGTATTGGCACAAAAACAGGCAGGAAGAGCAATGGATCAAAGTAGAATACCCAGACATAAACCCACGTATCTACAATCAACTGATCTTTGGCAAAGGAACCCAAAACACACAATGGAGAGATGACAGCCTCTTCAACAAATGTTGCTGGGAAAACTGGATATCCACATATAGAAGACTGAAACTAGATCCTTGTCTTTCACCCTGTACCAAAATCACCTCAAAGTGGACCAAACACCTTAATATAATGCCTGAAACTTTGAAACAACTACAAGAATTAGTAGGGAATATACTAGGACATACAGGTATAGGGAATGACTTCCTAAGTAGAACTCAAAAGAGAAAGAATAAACAAATGGGACTGCATCAAACTAAAGAGCTTCTGTACAGCAAAAGAAACAGTCACTAGATTCAAGAGACAGCCCACAAAATGGGAGAAAATCTTTGCCAGCTATTCATCTGCTAAGGAACTAATATCCAGAATCTACAAGGACTCAAACTCAACCCCCAAAGAATCAACATCCCAATGAAGAAATGGGCACATGAACTAAATGGGGGGAGTTCTCAAAAGGAAGAGGTACAAATAGACAGTAAATACATGAAGTGCTCAACCTCTTTGGTTATAAAAGAGATGCAAATCAGAACTACACTTAAATTTCACTTCACCCCAATTACAATCGCCATATTCAAGGGTAATAACAGTGACAAATGCTGGTGAGGATATGATGAAACAGGAAGCCTTATTCACTATTGATAGGAATGCAAATTAGTACAACCACTATGGAAAGCAGTATGGAGATTACTCACAAAGCTAAAACTAGACCTGCCATATGATCCAGTGATGCGCTCTTGGACACCTACCCAAGGGAACATAAAGCAGGATACAATAGAGACACCTATATACTGATGTTCATCGCAGCACTGTTCACAATAGTCAAGCTCTGGAAATAACCCAGATGCCCTACAACTGATGAATGGATCAAGAAAATATGGTATATATACACAATGGAGTTTTATTTAGTCATAAGGAATAATGACATGTGGTATGAAGGTAAATAGATTCAATTAGAGGACATTATGTTAAGTGAAGTAAGCCAGCTCAGAAAGACAAAGGCCGCATGTTTTCTCTCATATTTGGAAGAAAGATCCAAAAGATAAACATATACACAAAAAGAAACGTGATCATATACAAACTCACATGTAGAACATGTTTGTAACAGTGGAACTCCTCTAAGGAACTTGGGGAAAGAGGGAAAGGAAAAGAGAATGACAGAGCATCAGTAATATTGTAAAACATAACATCTGTGTATATTGAAACCTGCTGAAAAATGGGGGTGGTGGGAGGTAATGGGGTAAGGGAGAGTAATGGAAGGTATTGAAAGGACCAAAGTAAAGTATACCTGCATCAGGAATACATTGAAAACCCCCTTTGAACATCAACTTAAATATTAATAATGAAAGACAGGACTGTAAAATAGGTAGAGTGGGGGGGATGATTGGAAAGGAGGGGTGAATGAAAGAGATTAAGGTGAGAGTATATGGTTGATGGACTTCATATACCTATATGAAACAGAACAAAGAAACCTCTTGCAATTGCTTTAAGTGGGGTGGGGTGGGGGTTGAGGGGGAGAGACAATGGAGGTGATAAAACTAATGTACAATAGAAGCCTAATTGGAATTGTCACTATGAATCCCCCTGTATAGCAAATATATCCTAATAAAAAATTATTTAAAAATAAAAAAATGTTTAAAGTAACAAAATGTCAATTTAATATTTTAACTTGAAACTATTTTTATTTATTTAGTAAATGTTTATGCCCAAGGAACTTCAAACAACATAAATACTGTTAACAGTTTTGCTTTTTTCAGCAAATATTTACTGATCCTTTCTATAGTCTAAGCTCTGTGCTAAGTACCAGAACATAACAATACAGAATCAGTCTAAAAAAGCATGACAAGGCATGTTAATTTGAGAATAAAACAAAGCCAGTAGTGGCGGTGCATGCCTGAAAGGAGGTTGAGACAGGAAAATCATGAGTTCTAGATCAGCCTGGGCTGCATAGCAAGTTTGAGTCCATCAAGAGCTATATGGTGAGACCCTGTCTCAAAAAAACAAGGGCTGGAGCTACAGCTCAGTAGTAGAGTGCTTACCTAGCATGCACAAGGCTCTGGATTTGATCCCCTGCTCCACAAATATAAATAAATAAAATGAAAATGCAACATACAAAGTTTCTTGGAGTGTTGGTTTTTGCCTGATGTTTCCAGCACACCACCCAATATATGCCTACATGTATATACATATGCAAATATATGTACACATACCTCTGTGTAGATTGATGATAGGTAGAGAGAAAAATAAAAGGAAGAACATAAAGAAGGGAAGGCCCTGCCTCCAGCAGCTCAGAGGCTGATGAGGGAGGTGGACAGATGTGTGATGACTGCAGTGCTATGGTCGATGCTGAGGCAGAGTTTGCACTCTGCGTTAAGCACAGCGGAGGACAGCCTCGGTATCCCGAGGTCCAGAGAGATAAGATGCCCAGGGCATGACTGGCTGAGGTTTCGGGATGAACCTGGGTGGGCTGATGAAGAAGGGAGGCAGCCCAGGAAAAGTGTCTTCGGGAACTACAGAGAGCTCCGTGGGACCAGAGTCCGCACAGCGGGCAGAGTGGAAAGCACTGTGGGTTCTCATTATTCACAGTAGTTAGGTGCCGTGACCTTGACTCAAACCCAAAGTAGTGAATATGGAGCTGTTCCTCCTAGTTAAGATCCTCTGAACTGCTGGTCACAAAACTTAAGCCAACCAAAGCACCATTGTGTTATTTAGGTTAATAATAATAATAATAATAATAATAATAAACCTGTTAGGGGTTTGGATCCCAGGACCTTGGCAACAGAGTTTGAGCCAAAATATTACAGCTCTTTTGTGTCTGGAATCAGGGACCTGTGGTGGGAAGGTGTCTGTCTGGTCAACTAATCCTGACTGGTAGCTATCACTTTCACTGTCACCACTACTCTCTTTGCTGCTGTCAGTTTCCCTGGGGCAGATCACAGCCCAAGGCTGCTACCCAAGGTCACTTCAGTTGGGGCTCAGCTCCGCTGTCCCAGGAATTGGGGCCTTGCTGCTGCCCTGCTGCCAGGACAACATCAAATTGCTTTTCCTGCTGTGTCTGCTGCTTCTCTTCTTTTCTTCCAGTTACCAGCTCAGCAAAGGTAGATAAGACCACTCCAGAGAAAGTCTTTTTTGGGACTTAATGTTTCAACACCAGGAGGCAGCACTGAAGGACTCCCCCAGCCACTGAGCCTGTTTGTACAGTCAGAAAGTGTGTGTTTGTGTGTGGGGGGGGAGTGGTAACAAGGATGTCTGTACCAATCACAGCAGGCCACTTATGCAAATGAGGGACTGTGTTTACACCAATCATAGGTCTTCTTTTGGGTCTCCAGGGGAAGTGCTCCTCTCTTGGCCTGGGTGGATATGGACAAAGGGTCATCTAGAGTTCCAAGACATTGGAATTCACTACAAAATGGCAAAAAGTCTTGTGCAGGATATTTGCTAGGACAGTGCCTTCTGGAGCCCCAGCTGGCTTTGGTGTCACCTCCTCATGTGTTCAGTTAGTGTTCAAAGCAGCTGCACCAGCATGAGGGCAGTCTGGCTGGCTGTTTGTCTGATGTTCCTTCATTCAAGGCTGCCAGGGTGCCAGAGAAGGCACTAAGAGCTGTCAACTAAGGAGTCAAATTGCCCCAGTCCCCAACATCTCAGCATAATTTTAAGGAAAAATAAACATGAAAACAGGTGCTTATAATTAAGGCTTATAATTACATTAGCAGTGCCTTCATAGTGTTCTGCAGTGTTCTAACAACGTGTAAATCCTGTCCCAGTGCCCCAGGGAAAAGTGGTCCCTACCATTTGTTTCACTAGCGGGCAGTCTTAAAAAAATTATTCCACAGCCTCTTGATCTGCCTTGCCTGCAGACTTAATGTATGTCACATGTTTCACCTTTTGACAGAAGTGAGCTAGCCAGCACTAGCAAAGAAAGATTTCCTAACCTTAGTTTCTTTGGCTTTCAGCCTTACAACAATGCTGCCTCTATATGTTTTTAAAAAATCAGAAAGCTCATGAATGTAGCCACTTTTCTGTACTTTCACTGTGCACTATAGATGCTACTTCAGCATTTTCTTGAGAGGCCTCATGCATAAGGGGCCAACTTCCCCTTCTTTCTTTGGGATGTACTGCTTTACAGATTTGTTGACATCAGACTTGCCAACAGCCCTGAACCTTCCACCTGGAGGAAGCTTATCTAACACACATGTGTCCTCCATAGACACACCACAGCCCCTCGCACTTCAAGACACCAGACAGCTTCAGCACGACTCTTACGGGCCATTTTAAACAGCAAGATCAGCAACAAAAACCTCAACGATGAGAAAGACATGGCACTGAATAGAGCACGGAAAGGACACGTGTAGAGACTGAGACCTGGAACACGAGGGCAGACAAGGTCTTGCTCACCCTCAGCTGGGGACACCTGCATCCCATGACTCAATATTCTTCCCTCTGGCCTGGGCATTTCTGTGACCGACTGTGAAAATTATGGGAATTCTGACTTGGTTACAAACACAGTGTAGTGGGAATTTGCACACACAAATTCTGGGAATACCTAGAGCTGACTGTAAGGCTAGAGAAGAGGGGGGAGGTGGGCCAAGGGAAGAGGCTTGTTTTGTCCCAAGAGCTGTGGATGACCAGTGATAGCACTTCCAGTAGGGGAGTGGCATGTTCTGTGTTTTGGGAAAAGCGCCTTTGCTGAGTTAAAGTGTGGCTTAAGGAGAGGAAGACAGGTCAGGAGGGAGCAGTGTCTGGGCAATGGTGAGTGTGAATGAACTGGGCCAGACACCTGTCTGAGGAGCAGGAGCCTTCAGGTCCTGGCAGTGGGATGGACTTGAGAGGTGGAAGGAGAGACAGAGGACAGGGAGTGCCCAGGTCCCGGCTGGCCATGTGGGTGGATATGGGGCCATGGTGCAGAGGCCTAGCCTGGGCATTAGAGACTTGGGTCTAAGTTCAAACTCCACCTCTTAGACTGTTCCATAACCTATTTCAGATTCTCATCTCATTATATAGATTCCATGTAATAGGAATGACAGCCCCTCAGAGTGATTTTGAGGTTGAATGAATGCTGATGTCTGTTACCCAAATTAGCAAAAGAAGTAGCATTTGGGGTGGGAGGGGAAGGGAAGAGTCCATTTGGATGTGGTATGTTGGACTTGCCCATGGTCACCTGTGTACAAATGTCCTGTAGCCATCTGCTATGCTCCCAGGAGGCAGGAGCAAAGGCTGAGTAGAGAGAGAGACACATGGAAATAGGAGCAGGCAGGTGGCTGCCATAGTCAGAGATGGATAGTTCTAGGATCACAGGGCCATGGGAAAAGCCTAGGAAATTCCAGCATGAGCTCAAGAGAGAGCAGCAGCAGGAGCAGGAGGAAAAGCAGGAGTGATGGGGGAATTATGGAGGGAGTTATAGGAGGAGTGATGTGAGGAGTTGAGGGGAGGGGGTGTCCAGGAGAAAGTGGTTGGTGTTGGGTTCTGGAAGCATAAACTGACAGTCACAGAACTCAACCCAGGAGATCTTTCCATCTTTCCCAGCATCTATTCAGATGAAGAGATCAAAATTCAACCAGCTACCGTGAGTTGCTTGAGGTCCTCGTGTGATTCCATAGCAGGACACCCTAATTTCTAATGAGCAATAAAATTATATTTCTTTAACAAATACTCTAAAATTCAAATTTGTTCCTGTTCAGTCACACTGGAATTTCTCCCAATTTGATGAAATTAGTGAGATTTCTGCTGGGTAAGAATTGTTAAACTCTCTGTGCACCAGGATATTGCAGGCAAACTCTGCATCTTGAAATCATTTTTGCCATCCACACAGATCCACTCTTCTAGGGCTGATCTCTCTCTCATCCTACATCCAGCATGTCACCACCCCTTTTCTCTGAAAGTTCTAGGATCTGCCCTACCCCATTACCATTTTGTCCCTACTCCCATCATCTCCTTCTTTTTCTCTCTCCCTGTTTAATTGAGATGCAATTCACCACCTTTAAAATATACAATTCAGTGGTTTTTAGTATATTTGTCGCTGGAGGTGAATGGCAGGCTCTTGGTGTCACTGAAGACACTGTGGACACACAGAGGAGTTTTAACAGAGCAAGGTTTAGTGAAGCAAGGCAATATACACCTCCATAGAAGATTGAGGGCAGGCAGCTCGACTGAGCAGTCAAGTGTCAATAGGAAACACAAGTCCACCCTCCCAACGGAATGAGGTCCGGCCACCCGACCAACCAGCCGAGTGCACTGAGCTCTCCGGCCTTGGGCACTTTTATGGATAAAGTTTATTGATTACGCTAAGGCTATGCACATACCTGCGGCGATTTCTGAGAAATGGAAGGGCTTTCCCAAGAACAGGATAACGGGAAGTGGTTTACCTAATAAGGTGTCCGCATAGCCAAGATGGTGATTTGAGGGGAGGTGTGTGCATGAAACTGCAACTATAATGAGATGTAGGTGAGGCCTCTGGATAACCTTAGGGCTGGGAAAGTCCCTGCTGGGGGACTGTTGACCACTATAGCAAGAAGTCTCAAACTGGTCAGCCCTAACTCCAGGATAATGATGGTGCACAATGTTTAGCAAATGTACCCGGATACAGTGTTGCACCTGTTCTCTAGTTCCCATTGCTGCATCATTCCCTTTCTGGCTGCCGACCCATCTCATGTTCACTAACTCGTCTAATTATCACTACTGTCTTTTTCCAGGTCATTTTCATCATCCCAAAAAGCAGCTCCATATCCATTAGCAGAAACTCCCCATTTTCCTCTTCCCCTCTCCCTAGCAACTACTATAGGTTTCTCTGTTCTGGGCATTTCACATAAATAGAACTATACGCTGTGCTCTTTTGTAACTAGCTTCTTTGACTAAGCATAATATTTTCAAGTTTCATCCATGTTTTAACCCATGTCAGTTGTTTTTTCTCCTTCCTGTTGCTGAGTAACATTCTCTTGGATGGACACACCACTTTGTCTATCCTTTTGTCCATTATCATTCATGAGGGTTGTTTCCACCTTTTGACCATTATGAATAGTGCACTGTGAACATTTCTGTCTTACTCTGTTTGAGGTGCTATAACAAAATACCATAGACTGGGTAATTTGTAAACAACACAAATTTATTTCTCACAGTTCTGGAGGCTGGGAATCCAAGATCAAGGCACCAGCAAATTCAGTGTCTGGTGAAGAACTACTTCCTGGTTCATAAATGGTGCATTCTTGCTATATCCTCACATGGTAAAAGGGGCAAACAAGCCCCCCTACCTAGAGGGGCACTAATTCCATGCATGTTGTCTCCATCCTCATGACTTAATCATCTCCCAACACTGCCTAACATCTGCCTAACACTGTTACTTGGAAGTTAGAGTCTTAAGCACTGAATTTGGGGAGTGGATATGAAGATTCTGTCCATAGCAACTCCTGTCCATGGGGTTTCAATGCTCTTGGGGGGTCTTATCATCTCTTAATAAGATTGATGGATAAACTCTTCCATTTCCTCAGCCCCCAGGCTAATTCAAGACTCTTTCAACATGTTTTGAGGTTTATTTGTTGTTAACGTTGTAGTTTTGGTTTTGGTGGTGGTGCTGCGTGGTGGGCCCTGTGGCCATCCAGGGAAGTTTGCTTCTTTCCTGTCCCACAGCTCTCCACCTACCAGGTCACTTAACCCAACAGACAAGGCAGTCATGCTGCAGGTTCTCTTTTCTCTCCCAAGGCCCTTCATGAAACTCCAAGTTGCAAAGTCCCAGAAAATTGGAGAGAAGGGGCCTAGGGGAACCCTCAGCCTGGTGTGCCTTTCTCCCTGTGCTGTGGCCATCTGGCTGCCTGAAATCTCTCAGAGGAAGGAGGGAGGAAGCCAAGTGGGCAAGGGTTGGGTGCGCTTCCAAGCAGTTCCTTTTGAGTACAGGTTTGCCTGCTGAAAGAAAAGAGGATCTGAAAACAAGTGGGTTTACTGCAGCCCTCGTTTGTAGAGGAGGAAGCCAGGCTGAAGCACTAGGGAGGTGTACTGTTCCTTGTCGGAGCCTGATCGGGATCTGACCCTGCTCTGCCATCTATCCTCCATATGCTGTGTGTGTAGGGATCCGCAGTGCGGAGTCTGAACCCCTAGGCCACACGAGGGCACAGCAGGGCGAATGTTGGAGAGGAAACAGCGGGTTTCAGCCACAAGGGGAACAGCAGGGGCCCGGGACAAGGAACTCGAAGGACCGCGCAGAGCAGGAGGTGCTGCCTCCGGAATCCTTGCCCTAGATGGTAGAAGAGCCGAGACCTCGGAAGAGGTGGCAGTGTCCCTTGGCTGGGCTTTGAAAGGCCTGTCGGGGGAGGGGCCGCAGGGACGCACGCAAGGATGAGAGACAGCAGCGGGAAGGCCAGGGCCGAGCTGTCATCCGTGTCGCTCATCCCCAGTCCCGGCTCCTGACCCAGCCCAGAGCAGTTGCGGGGATCCTACTGCGATTTTTCAAACCAATGAAAGAGATGAACGCGGGCCCTAGAGAGGCCGACTCCGGAGTCTGCAGGTACGCAGGGACCCCGGGGACACCATCCGAGGGCCTAATTGATCCCCTCAGGAACACCCAGAAGTACCGGCAGCTTCTCACATGTCTGCTGAAGGCGCAGTCACTGGTCCTGTTGACGAACAGTCTGCGACCCTGTTCGCCCACTTTACTTTCCCCCGTGTGTCTGGCTTTGTGCAGCTGTTCCTCAGCAGAGAGCAGAGAATTTGAGATCGGAACAAAAGGTCTGGGTTCTGGCTGTGCAGTGGATGCGGTGGGGGATGGAGGCAGAGCCATCAGTCCTCACGAGCCAGTTTCTCCCTTCCAAAGACGTGAAAGCAGCAGCAGCACTTTTCCTGCTTTTCTGTAAAAATTGGGTACAGAAAAGGTTGCTGACATGTTTGTAAAAACACGAAGCACAGCACAATGTAACCCATAGGAACCTGGAAGTTAGATATGGCCCAGGCACTGCAGGGTCCCCTTTCAAGAAAGTATAGCCTGACACAAAGTAGAATCGAAAGCAGTGCAAATCTGTATTTAGTCTCTTGAGGAAACTCTAAAGAAAGAGCCTTTGTTCTTAAGACATCGCAAAACATCTATCTTTAAAAAGTAGATTTCTTGACCCTCCCCCCATTGCAGCTTCCCAAACACCCTGCCTCTACCACCCCTAACCATCTGAGACTCAGCCCACAGAGCCCGGTCTCCTCCTGCTGCTCCTTTCTCTTTATTCTGTTCACCACGGAGCCTTCTGGATGCTGTAGTTATCTACTTTTATTTCCCCCACCTGGATTCTGACAAACATAAATCTCCCAGGGACCAGGAATTGATCTAGCAGGACAGTGAGAGCTGGCAGAAGGAGGGGAAGAGGAACACGCTCAACGATATAGGTATGTACAACTCTGCATCTCTCCCTGTCGGTCCCTGTGGGCCTCTGCCAAGAGGTGAAGCGTGTTTCTCGTACCTCCCAGCGGGCTTTGCATCAGCCCCAAGCCCACCTCTGGCCTTTCTCCTTCAGGTTGGTTGGGATTCACGCAGAACCTCTGAGATTTCCAACATTTCTTTGCAAACATGGGAGCGGAGAGTCTGCTTAAGGACTTCATCCTCTGCCTCCAAGGTTCTGGGGATATGAGCTAGGGACTGTGACCCTTGGGGTGTTGGGTCCTTAACTGAGGCCGTCAGTCCCTTGCCACACTCTGCTGCCACAGCTAGAGCCAACACAAGACAGCTCCAACCCTGGGAGTCTGAGCAGGTTGGGGGTGTCACTGGTGACATCTACACTGGGGCCTATAAGAAGTCAAAAAGTGGCCAAGGGAGCACAGCAATCGTGTTTGTCCCCCATGCAACCTCACTGGAAGTAGATTGGGGTGAGGAGTGGACAAGCTGCACCCAGGCTGGCTCGGGGCAGAGGGTAGCAGCCCAGGCCTGGTATGCTGACGGCATTGCTAAGGTCTCTAAATGTGGTGCCTTCCCATCTGCTCTACAAGCACTGGTGGATACGCCTGGTTCTAGACAACCCTGTGCTATTCCTGAGTCACCTGCCTTGGCCTCCTCTCTCCCTCATCTCCCTCCCTCCTCAGGAGGGCAGGTCTTTTCAAATACAAACCAACCAATGCCTCCTTTATTGGGCTTTCACAGTCTGGTTGCTCTCCACCTGCCTTCACCACCCTGGGTCTGGATCCCAGACAACTAGCTTTGTGCCCCAGAGCCCACTGCAATAATTCAAACTGGCCCATCCCGAGCCTGCTCACTCTGCTTCACCTGTTCCTTTCCCCAGAAGCCACAGTAAAGGCTCCTACCCACAGTTCCCCATTCCTCTGCCTCCTGATAACCCTGTTACTTCCCCATGGCTCCCCTCATGGCATGCTCCCTCCTCTTGAGAACTGTGTGTAACAAACTTTCAATAACAAATGTCTCCTAATCTGTTGTCCTTACAGATCCACAAGTTTCCTAGCAATACATTGTATGTTAGAACAATTGGTGCCATGAGCAGGGTATTTTGGTCTCAGGCTCGAATGACATGTTACTAGTTTGCGCTTGGTTGGTTCCAGCAGGTGGCAGACAGTCTGCAAAGGTAGCACCACCTGCTGGTGAGCACCTGTGCTCCAGCCCCAGCTGCTGGTTGTTGCATTTGTTGGGTGTTGCCATGAATTCCCATCTTCAACTGTGGAACTCAAAAACCAAGTTCTCACCTGGGGTGGTGATTCATGTCTGTAATCCCAGATTCTGGGGAAGCAGAAGCAACAGGATTGCAAGTTCAAATCTAGCTTGGGCAAAGTTAGGGAGACCCTGTCTCAAAAACCACACACACAAAAAACCCTAGAAGACTGGGGGTGTGGCTCAAGTGTGAGGCCGTGGGTTCAATACTGCAAAACAAACAAACAAAGTTCCAGTCTGATTTAATTGCCTAGATTCCAGGATGACACTGTTGGGTTCAGTTCTTTTTATACTAACCATTAAACTTACAAAAGTTTCCTCCAAAGGGATCAAGGTGCCTTCCTTCAAAATGCCATGAAACAGGTCTCATCAGTCAGCCTAGCCACACCAACATGTGGACTAGTGTGGAGGAAACTAAGAGGCTGTTTTTCCAGACATTTCAGCCTGCCTGGTGAGTAGAGGGAGACTGTGCTTCAGAGCACATGTCTCACATGTCTTGAGGCACACCAGAGTCAGCGTGAGGGTGTCTACCTCAGGACCTTGGCACCTGCTCTGGACCTGATCTCCTGCATTGAGGCCTTGCTCCCGGCCCAATTCATCCACCACTGTGATATGAGACTCCCTTGGAGACCTGAGGCACAATATTTAATAAAGAAGGAAAAGACACAGAACATTGTATTCCGCCCTCCTAAAGCCCCATGAATTTAGGAGGGCACAGCACAAGGACAGTTTGTGGGGGCCCTACAGCACAGCTGCCTTTGGACTCAACAGAGGCATCATGCTCAAGACCAGACCCTGGAAAATTCTGACAAGGTCACAGTGGCGCTACATGATGCTGACCCTGATCCCACAAGGGAACCCAGGACTCCCCAGTGAGGAAGGCCTCTGCCCACAGACAGTCCACTTGGGAGCGTCAGTAAACACCCAAGGGTCATGGCGACAGACAGGATACATATTTACATTCCCCTCCTAGTGACACAGCCATTCCAAAAAGTTCTGTTAAAAAGACAATGGACAGGGACTGATGCCTCAGACAGGGGGCCAACCAAGGAGAGACTAGATGGGTCTCTAGATGCAAACCCAACCCACAGGGGTGGGAGGGACTAGAAAGAGGAAGGACTGCCTTTGAGCACCAGTCAGATCCTTTTTCCTTTTCCTGGAACTGCCTAGCCTGTGCCATCAGCCAGAGACAGAAACTCAACAACTCAGCTTTCAGCAGCCGGAAAGCCCAAGGGGAAAAACCTGGATACAGGGGATGGAAGTGAGAGGCAAATAAACGAATAATATGTATGTTTTAAATTTTAAGTTATACATATATAAGTAATAATCAGTAACTGAACCCAACTGGATTTCCAAAACATATTCAAAAGATGCATATAGCAAAAAGATAAAAGGGAGTTTTGGTGGTGTAGCTCAGTGGTAGAGGCTTGGTTAGCTTGTGCAAAGTCCTAGGTTCATCCTAAGCAGCACACACACAAAGACAAAGACAGATAAAAGAGCACTGATTGGCTATGTGACACCGTAGAACTGGCTCTAAATTGACTTTAAATTAATCACCTGAATAGATCTATAACACAAAATGAAATTGAAGCAGCAATCAAGAGTCTCCACAAAAAGAAAAGTCCAGGACCTGATGGATTCCCTGCTGAATTCCATCAGACCTTTAAAGAAGAACTGATACCAACCCTCCTTAAACTGTTCCATAAAATAGAAAGGGAAGGAAAACTGCCTAACACATTTTATGAAGCCAGTATTACACTTATCCCCAAACCAGGCAAAGACACCTCCAAAAAGGAGAACTATAGTCTAATCTCCTTAATGAACATTGATGCAAAAATCCTCAACAAAATAATGGCAAACCAAATTCAACAACACATCAAAAAGATTATTCACCACGACCAAGTAGGCTTCATCCCAGGGATGCAGGGGTGGTTCAACATACGAAAATCAATAAACGTAATAAACCACATTAACAGAAGCAAAGACAAAAACCACTTGATCATCTCAATAGATGCAGAAAAAGCCTTTGATAAGATCCAACACCACTTCATGATAAAAGCTCTAAGAAAATTAGGAATAGAAGGAAAGTTCCTCAACATTATAAAAGCTATATATGAGAAACCTACAGCCAGCATTATACTTAACGGAGAAAAATTAAAACCATTCCCTCTAAAATCAGGAACCAGACAAGGATGCCCACTATCTCCACTCCTATTCAACATAGTACTGGAATTCCTAGCCAGAGCAATAAGGCAAGAAGAAGGAATAAAAGGAATACAAATAGGTAAAGAAACTGTCAAAATATCCCTATTTGCAGATGACAGGATCCTATAACCTTAAAGACCCAAAAAACTCTACTCAGAAGCTTCTAGACATCATCAATAGCTACAGCAAGGTCGCAAGATATAAAATCAACATAGAAAAATCATTAGCATTTCTATACACTAACAATGAGCAAACGGAAAAAGAATGTATGAAAACAATTCCATTTACAATAGCCTCAAAAAAAATCAAATACCTAGGTGTAAACCTAACAAAAGATGTGAAAGACCTCTACAAGGAAAACTATAAACTTCTGAAGAAAGAGATTGAGGAAGACTGTGGAAAGCGGAGAGATCTCCCATGCTCATGGATTGGTAGAATCAACATAGTAAAAATGTCTATACTCCCAAAAGTAATCTACATGTTTAATGCAATTCCCATCAAAATCCCAATGACATTCATTAAAGAGATTGAAATATCTACCATTAAATGTATATGGAAACACAAGAGGCCACGAATAGCTAAGGCAATACTCAGTCAAAAGAACAATGCTGGAGGTATCACGATACCTGACTTCAAACTATATTACAAAGCAATAACAATAAAAACAGCATGGTACTGGCACAAAAACAGACATGAAGACCAGTGGAACAGAATAGAGGACCCAGATATGAAGCCACACAACTATAACCAACTTGTCTTTGACAAAGGCACAAAAATATACAATGGAGAAAAACCAGCCTCTTCAACAAAAACTGCTGGGAAAACTGGTTAGCAGTCTGCAAAAAACTGAAACTAGATCCATGTATATCACCCTATACCAAGATTAACTCAAAATGGATCAAGGATCTTAATATCAGACCCCAAACTCTTAAGTTGATACAGGAAAGAGTAGGAAATACTCTGGAGTTAGTAGGTATAGATAAGAACTTTCTCAGCAGCACAGCAACTAAGAGATAGCATAGATAAATGGGACCTCATAAAACTAAAAAGCTTCTGTTCATCAAAAGAAATGGTCTCTAAACTGAAGAGAACACCCACAGAGTGGGAGAAAATATTTGCCAGCTACACATCAGACAAAGGACTGATAACCAGAATAAATAGGGAACTTAAAAAACTAAATTCTCCCAAAACTAATGTACCAATAAAGAAATGGGCAAGTGAACTAAACAGAACTTTCTCAAAAGAAGAAATTCAAATGGCCAAAAAAACACATGAAAAAATGCTCACCATCTCCAGCAATAAAAGAAATGCAAATTAAAACCACACTAAGATTCCACCTCACCCCTGTTAGAATAGCCATCATTAGCAACACCACCAACAACAGGTGTTGGCGAGGATGCTGGGAAAAAGGAACCCTCTTACACTGTTGGTGGGAATGTAAACTAGCACAACCACTCTGGAAAAAAATTTGGAGTCTACTTAAAAAGCTAAACATTGATCTACCATTTGATCCAGCAATACCACTCTTGGGGATACACCCAAAAGACTGTAACACAGGTTACTCCAGAGGCACCTGCACACCCATGTTTATTGCAGCACTATTCACAATAGCCAAGTTATGGAAACAGCCAAGATGCCCCACCACTGACAAATGGATTAAGAAAATGTGGTATCTATACACAATGAAATTTCATGCAGCCATGAAAAAGAACGAAATGTTATCATTCGCTGGTAAATGGGTGGAATTGGAGAACATCATTCTTAGTGAGGTTAGCCTGGCCCAAAAGACCAAAAATCGTATGTTCTCCCTCATATGTGGACATTAGATCAAGGGCAAACACAACAAGGCGATTGGACTATGAGCACATGATAAAAGCGAGAGCACACAAGGGAGGGGTGAGGATAGGTAAGACACCTAAAAAACTAGCTAGCATTTGTTGCCCTTAACGCAGAGAAACTAAAGCAGATACCTTAAAAGCAACAGAGGCCAATAGGAAAAGGGGACCAGGAACTAGAGAAAAGGTTAGATCAAAAAGAATTAACCTAGAAGGTAACACACACGCACAGGAAATTAATGTGAGTCAACTCCCTGTATAGCTATCCTTATCTCAACCAGCAAAAACCCTTGTTCCTTCCTATTATTGCTTATACTCTCTCTTCAACAAAATTAGAGATAAGGGCAAAATAGTTTCTGCTGGGTATTTGGGGGTGGGGGGGAAGGGGTGGAGCAGGTGGTAAGGGAGGGGGTGGGGGCAGGGGGGAGAAATGACCCAAGCCTTGTATGCACATATGAATAGCAAAACAATAAAAAGTGGTTTAAAAAAGTTAAAAAAAAAAACAAAAAACAAAAAAAAATCTGCTAATATGCACCAGTTGACACAGCTTTGTGGACTTCATCAATGCTGAGGATTGAATTATGCTTTCAGATCCCACTCTGTGTGTATGTGTGTGTGTGTCTGTGTGTCTGTGTGTGTGTGTGTGTGTGTGTGTGAGTGTGTGTGTGCATGTATGTATGTGTGTAAATGTGTGTGAGTGTGTATATATGTGTGTGTATGTATGTGTGTGAGTGTGTGTATGTGTTGTATGTGTGTGAGTGTGTATGTACGAGTGTGTATATGTGTGTGTGCATGTGAGTGTGTATGTATGTGTGTGGGCATGTGTGTGTGTGTATTCTGTGTGGGTGTGTGTATGTATGTGTATTATGTGTGGGTGTGGGTGTGTTTATGTGTGTGAATGTGTATTATGGGTGTGTATGTGTGTATATGCATGTGTGTATGTGTGTGAGTGAGTGCGTGTGTATGTGTGTGAGTGTGTGTATGTGTCCGTGTGTGTGTATGTATGAGTGTGTATATGTGTGTGTGCATGTGAGTGTGTATGTGTGTGTGAGCAGGTGAGTGTGTATGTATGTGTGTGGGTGTGTAGGTGTGTGTAGGTGTGTGTGAGTGTGTATGTGTGTATATGCATGTGTGTGTATGTGTGTGTGAGTGAGTGTGTGTGTGAGGGTGTGTGTGTGTGTGTGTGTGTGTGTGTGTGTGTTACTGAGATGGGACCCAGCAGGGCCTCGTGCAAGTTCTCTACCACTGATATATATATCTACATATACTACATGTACTCTCAGCTCTGAATCCTGCTAAATTTAAACACTGCACCCTCTATCTTAAGAAAGTAACTAATACTCATCTTCACTATAGCTTTACCTAAACTTCTTCAATATTCCATATTGGGCAAAGACACTCTAAGACAATGGACTAAAATTTAGCTAAAATTAAAGCAAACTTTTGTTACTTATAAACTGGATTAATAAAATGGGATCACACAAGTCCCCAATTAAATTAGCTATGTAAGTTAAAACAGAGATTTTGATGATTAAAGTTTATTACGTAACACCTATGGCTTCTCCATTTGATAGTCCAATTTTACCTGTCTTTAAGCCTGAATCCTGGGAAGAGTAAGTGGCGACTCGTGAGACACTACAGACTTAATGCCATGGTGCTACCACAAAGGCCCCCACGCCTGGTGTTATTAAAATTACTGACTCCCCCAGTCAATGACTTATAAATCTTACTATTATAGATTTATGTTCTTTTCAGTGCCTACTTCAATGTCCTTTCAGCCATAATTTTCCCTTTACTTCCAAAGGGACGAAATACACAGAGAGGACCTCAGTGACTTTGCAAGAAAATACAATCTTTCCAGAGATCTTTACTGCATCAGCCTTTCTCCAGGAACACAGGATACCCCACCCCCACCCCAGATGACATCACCTCCAAGCTCCCAGCTGGAGATGACATCACCTTAGACAAGATTACCCCAGCCCAACATCTTGCTTTTGGAGATGACTTTGTCTCCTGCAACACAGATGACTGTGCTGCACCTTGGACCTGAGGACCTTCACCCCAGCGACACCCTTAAGTGATCCTTGTAAAGGATCCACAATTGGGCATGGGAAATTTGTTGTTTTTCTACCTTTGAGATTAGGAATTCTTTTGTGTTTTCTGAGCTGTTTGGCCCATGGCCATGGTGTTCTCCTTGAGAATTTTTCCTTGAGAGCCTAGTGTTTTAGCTCTCTGTCAAAATGTGCAGAATAACACCTGGTCAATGGTAAGTGCTATTCTAAAATTAATGGAGATCTTTGCTTTTCCCAGGCTGGGGAATCTGTCTTCTGTCTGCAAATCCCTTGACACCCTGAGAGGGGGACCAGTTCCCAGTGCCTCTACTCCACTTTACAACTCCACCAAGATATTGTAAGATATTGTAAGAGACTTCAGAAATCTCAGATCTATTTTTGTGGCTAATGGCAGATAAATGGGAAACTTAGTCATTGCCTACAAGGACTCCTTATACTTATCTTTGTGTCCCTCTTTTTTACCCTCTTAAAGTAAATGTTTTTAGTTAAGTATGGTGGTACACACCTATAATCTCAGCACTAGGGAGGTTGAGGCAGGAGGATCATGTGTTCAAGGCTAGTCTGAGCTACATAGCTAGACACTGTCTCAAAAAACAACAAGAATGTTTTTATACTGTTCAGAGCAAAATACACCCTACTTTTAAAATGTCTTCCCTATCACTGCCCCAAGGTTCCATATATATAGTATTCAGCCTTTTCTCTGGCACAGAGATACCCTGAAAAAAAGCATGGGAGAGAATCTGAGTTCCAGAGTTAAAATTATAGGATTCAAATGTCTGCTTTTCAATCAAAAAAATCACAAGGCATCCAAACAGAAAAGTATGACACGTTCAAAAGTAAAACGTACAGAAACCATCTCTAAGAAAGATCAGAGATTTACTGGACAAAAAAATTAAGATAACTGTCTTAAAGATACTCAAAGAGCTCAAAGAAGATGAAGATACAGTGAAGAAAATGTATAAAGAAAATAGAAATATCAATAAAGAAATAGAAAACAGAAAAAGGAACCAAAAACAAATTCTGGAGCTGAAGGCATACTAGCTAAAATGAAAATTTCACTATAGGAAGTCAAAAGCAGATGTGAGCAGGTAGAAGAAAGAGTGAATTTGATAAGATAAATGAAATTCTTGAGTCTGAGGAATAGAAAGAAAAAAATATCAAAGGAAAGTTAGCAGAGCCTTAGGGATTTCTGAAATGCTGTCAAGTGGCACAATGGACACACTGTGAAAATTACAGAGGAGGGACAAAGAGATTTGAAGAAATAATGGCTAACATTTACCCAGATTTGATTTTTAAAACTGAACATAAACATCCAAGAAGCTCAAAAAACTCCAAGTAAGATAAACTCACAAAACACCCAGCAAGATACATTGTAATCAAACCATGAAAAGACAGAGAATCATGAAAGCAAGGAGAAAGCAACTTATCACGTACACAGGGTCCTCAGTAAGACTGTAAGCAGATTTCTCACCAGACCTCAGAGGCCAGAGGGCAGTGAGTGGTTGATACATTCAAAGTGCTGAAGGAAAAGAATTCTGTACCCAGCAAAACTGTCCTTCAAAAATGAGGGAGAAATTAGTTCATTCCCTGATAAACAAAAACTAAGGGAACTTGTCACCAGTAGACCTGCCTTGCAAGAAAGGAGTCCTTTAGGTGGAAATGAGAAAACACTAGTCAGTAACTCAAAGCTTCATGAAAAACAGAGATGTCTGGTAAAGGCAAATACATGGAAAAGTATTATTATCCATAATATTATTCTTACTGGAAGTTTGTTTTATAATTCCAGTCTTTGTTTTATACATTGTTTAAGAAACTAATATATTAAAAACAATTATTAGACTATGTTCTGGTCACATACTGCATCAAGATGTAATTTTATCACATCAGTAACTGAAAGGCATTTGGAATAGCTATATAGGAGCAGAATATTTTTATGTCATTGAAGTTAAGCTGGTACAAATTCAAACTACAGTGTTAAATTTACGAAGTACAGTTTTATAAGTTGAACAAAGTTCTAGAGATGGATGATGGTGACAGTTGACAGTAATGTCAAATGTACTTAATGTCATAAATCTGTAACTTAAGTTGATGTGGTGGTGCACACACTTAATCAGGAGATGGAGGCGATACTATTGAGAATTTGAGGCCAGCCTGGACTAGATCAAGAGACCCTGTCTCATAAAACCAAAATCAAACAAACAAGCCAGGTATGATAGCACATGCCTATAATCTCAGCTACTTAGGAAGCAGAGGTAGGAAGATCACAGTCTGAGGCCAGTGCACACAGAAGTACAAAAATCTACCTGAAAAACAAACTAAAAGCAAAAGGACTGGGGCCTTTGCTCAACTGATAGAGTGCTTGCAAATTCAAGGCCCTGAGTACCCACTAAATCCCCAGTACTACTAAAAAACAAACAAAAACCCCAAACCCTATAAATTTACAATGGCTAAATGGTTAAATTTTATATTCTGCATATTTAAGCACAACTTTCAATAATAAATAATGTTTAAAAAGAACACCCTATGCTCTCCAAGGAGCCTCTTTTCCTACCCACTCTGGGCTTCACTCCTACCCACTTCACTTCTGAACTGAGTATGCACTTGCTCTATTAGCTGCTTTCTCTTACTAAAGAGTAAACTCTCTCTCTCGCTCTCTCTCGTTTCTAGCGAAGATATGTACACAAGCTGCTACCTCGAGATCTTATGCAGCCATGCATACTAAAAGTCATACCATGACTGTGTATAATATAAAGACAGGCAGACATTTCTACTTATGTTGTCGTCTATAAAGTTCTCATTGTCTTGCATATGAAATGGTTAAGCAGTCATCTCCTAAGATTGCCTGTAGGTGGAGATGGGGGGGAATTTTTAAATGGTATTAAACAGAAAATGTCATGATAACCTGTTTCTGACAGAACCAGTTCCCATGGGCAGCTCCTACCCCTTCCAGAAGGAAGTTTCTTTTCTGTTAGAGAGTAATCAGATAAACCCTCTCCTCCAGCCCAGTCCACTAACAGTTCTACCCAGCACAGAATGCAGGAAATGGGGGCAGGTGGCTGCAGGGCAGTGTCTGACAGCCTCAGGCCATGAATGCAGGGTAAGGGGCCCAGGAGGGAAGAGAGGAAGAAGCAACAGAGGGAAGGGTCACCTTTGCTAAATCCCCTTTGGCCCTGTCCCTTAAGCTGCCTGAAGTGAAGCCACAAGCTCACACTCTGAGTAGATGCTGGCATGGTGCCTAGAGGCCTCCTTAGCTCAGGGTCTTTTCTACCTTTCTGCCTCTGGACTTGGCTGGGTGAAGGGTAGAGGACAGGTTGAAATGCATCCAGTTCTGAGCTAGAAGTCAAGAATCATTTTACTCAGTCCATTTCCTGTTCCTATAACAGAATGTCTGAGACCAAGCACTTCATAAGAAAATAAATCTAGGATACTGGTTTCAATGTCTTGCCTTGATAAATGATGCTTTATTGGGTCAGGGCACTGACCTATGTGCAGAGCACCCATCTCTGCTTCTGTGACTGCAGCAAATTTAAGGAGAGTCCTCACCTGTGGTGCTCTAGAGAAATCTGCTCCTTCTAATACTTCTTCCAAAGTCTGCTGTTACTGTCTTCACAGGAAATGATGTCTCCCATCTTTTGTCTTGGTCTGTCTGAGCTACTGTAACAACATCTCACAGACAGGGTGGCTCATGAACCACAGAAACCAGCTGCTCACAGTTCTGGTGGCTGGAAGTTCAAAACCAAGGTGCCAGCACTTTGGTGTCTGGCAAGGTCCCCATTCATGCATGGCACTTTCTTAGTGTCCTCACATGGAAGAAGGAGTGAGACAGCTCTTTGGTGACCCTTTTATAAGGTCAGTAATCCCATTCATGAAAACTCAATCTTAACAATCTCATCACTTGCTAAAGTCCTCATCTTCAAACACCATCACATTGGGGGTTAGGATTAAGCTTGGGGGAGCACAAATAGTCAGACCATAGCATATTCCATATGTATCTTCTCCATCTGTCCCTCTGATCCTCCATTGCAGGTGCCAGGAGGTCTGCTTCCCCCCTGTGCACAGAGGATCAGTGCTCTTCACTGTGCCTGCCTGGGCAGAGAGATCCAACTGCCCTGCCACAGAGCAGGAGCTCCTCCAATGGGGAAGGACAGTGGTAACCTGTACTATAAGAACCTTGTACAGTGAATGTGTAAGTTTCCTGGTGTGCTCCTCCCTGAGGAAAGTAGCTGGACCCCAACAAGAAAAAGCTAAGCAAAAGCTGAGGTGCTCTATGTGTCTGACTTTGAATAAGGACCTTCCCTGGACTGGGCAAACACAGAGCCCTTGGCAGTGATGGCCTCCAAGGAACTGCTGGTAACAGAGTCTTCTGTCGGTGAGGACATCTGACAAAAGCCTGCCTCTGAGCATAGCTATAGATTAAGTACTGGGGATCCAGAAGAGGGGAAAGCTGCAACAGGTGGTGGCATGAGACTGGCAAATTGACAAGACACCAGCTTAGATCTCCAAGCACCCCCTCCTCCCCACCATCAGACATTGCTCCAGAGCCAGGTATCCAATGAGACTGCCATCTAGTGGACCAAAAGACTCAGTCATGGAGGGGGAGATAAGTTGCTTTTAAGAGAACTAAAAAATTCTCAATCTTTTAATGTAAAATTTTTTTGTTGCTGTTAAGACTGTGATATAGGTTTTATATTTGTCTACTTACATCTTTTTGTTCTGTGCACACCAACAGCAGCTTCTCATTCTTACCCCCAAATTTTCTCTTAAGTCCTATCCTCCAGTTTTCCCACCCTGGGCCATCATCACAGGAGAGACTTTTAACTGTCATTTTGGTCTTTAACCTTAAACCACTTATTTTTCTCCCTCTTTCTATCATCCTCCCTAACTCACTTTTTCCACCTAACAACCAGAATTTCTCCCTATTTCTTAATTTCCCCTTTTACTGTTCACTCACTCACAATCCTCCTTCACTATCAATACTATTGGTGGTTAAACAGATTCCCAGATCAATTTTGCAATTTTGCTGTGTCCCTATCTCTGTCTGTCTGTTCTTTTGTTCTCTATCCTTCTCACCCATTTCAACATCTACTGACTCTCTTCATGACATCCCAGTCTGGTTCTTAATCATCCCCTTCTAGTATCTAAGCTACCATCTCTTCCTTCTGCATAAACTTTTCACCTCATATAACCCACTGGAGCTTTCCCTCTGTCTCCTTCCTATCACAACCCTACTACCTTTAGCCTTTTAAGACTGCAAAGATCATCCTTTCTCTAATAGACAACCAAGACACTGGAACAGTAGCAATAACTGATCTTCATGAGGGATTACTGTAATTTCAAGGCTGTACTTAAACAATGGTAGCAGCTTTAATAGCTAAGCTTCCTTGCACTGAGCAGAGCTGAGAGTAGATCCAGCACCCCAAGAATAAGAAGCAGATAGGAGTGTAACAAGCCTTTATCCCATCATCCAGAGACAAGAAAACACACCAGAGCTCAACTACCATCCAGTCCTGTACAACCGTTCATAAAACTCCAACCACAGGGGCATAAGGGACTGGAACACTGAAAAAAAACCAACCCCAGATGTCTAAATCACAATGCAGAAACATGAAACAGCAAGGCAACAGCTTTCCCTCAAAAGCCAACTCTACCACTAAGGATCTAAACAACAATGAAGAGGAAAAAATATCAAATATCAAATTCCAAAAAATAATAGTAAGAATGATTAATTAGCTCAAAGAAGAGACACAAAAACTAGTGTCTGATCTCAAAGAGGATATGAATAAACAACTAAATGAGCTTAAAGGGTATACAAACAAACAGATGAATGAAATTAAGAAGACCATGCAGGATATGAAAGAGGAAATCAATAAAAATATAAAAATTCTGAAAGATAATCAATCTGAAATGAACAGTTCAATATCCCAAATAAAAATCTCCACTGAAAGCTTGGTGAACAGAGAGGAACAAGTTGAAAGTAGAGTATCTGGAACAGAGGAATTAGATCAAACAGTAAAAGATCATGAAAAAATGCTAAGAAAATATGAATGAAACATGCAACACATCTGGGACACCATGAAGAGACCAAACCTGCAAATCATGGGTACAGAAGAAGAGGAGACACAAACTAAAGGCAGAGAAAACCTATTAAATAAAATAATAACTGAAAACTTCCCCAACCTTGAGAAAGAGAGGGTCATTTAGGAACAGGAAGCTTATAGAACACCAAACTGTTAAGATCAAAAAAAAGAAACAACCCCAGACATATCATAATCAAAACACTTAACACACAGAACAAAGAAAGAATGCTGAAAGCTGCAAAAGAGAAAAGACAAGTCTCATATAAAGGCAAACCCATTAGAATAACAGCAGATTTCTCAACACAAACTCTAAACACAAGAAGATCATAGAAAGACAAATTTCAGGCCCTGAAAGAAAACAACTCTCAACCTGGACAAGTCTATCCAACAAAACTATACTTCCTAATTGAAGGAGAAATTAAAACCTTCCACAATAAGCAAAAACTAAAGGAATTCATGACTCTCGAACCAGCACTGCAGAAAATACTTAAAGGACTCTTACACATAGAAGAAGAAAGTAGAGTGAGACAGGAAGACTAAAGAAAGAATAAACACTTTTGACCAAGCAGACCAGTAAACAATGAAGAGGTAAAAAGTAAACAACAGGGTAATAAAAATGACTGGAAACACCATGTACCTCTCAACACTAACAGTGAATGTCAATGGCCTCAATGCACCAATCAAAAGACATAGAATAGCAAAGTGGTTAAAAAAAAAAACAAGACCCAATCATATGTTGCTTATAGAAGATTCATCTCACTAAAAAAAAAATAAACACTGCCTTAGAGCCAAAGGGTAGAAAAAGGTTTTCCAAGCAAATGGACCCAATAAACTGGCAGGAATAGCTACTCACATCTGATGAAGTAGACTTCAGATTAAAATCAGTCAGAAGAGACAATGAAGATCACGTCATGTTAATTAAAGGAACAATGCATCAAGAGAAAATATCAATTCTTAACATATATAAACCAAATGTAGGGGCACACAACTACATTAAAAAACACTAATGGACCTAAGAGCACAGATAGATCCCAACACAGTGATAGTGGGAGGCCTGAATACCCTACTGTCACCAATAGATAGGTCATCCAGGCAAAAGATCAATAAACAAATTTCAGAACTAAGGCACACATTAGACCAATGGACATAATAGACTTCTCCAGAGTATTTCACCCAACAACTATGCAGTACACATTCTTTTCAGCAGATCATGGAATGTTCTGCAAAATAGGTCATATTTTAGGACACAAAGCAAGTCTCACCAAGTTCAAGAAAATTGCAATAACCCCCTGTATCATAACAGATCACAAGGAGCAAAACTAGACCTCAACAAAAAAAGAAACCACAGAAAATATTCAAGTACATGGAGACTAAACAACACATTACTAAAAGACCAGTAGGTGACCAAAGAAATCAAAAAGTTCCTAGAATCTGATGAAAATGAAAATACAGCCTACCAGAATCTGTGGCACACAGCAAAGGCTATACTAAAAGTTTATAGCTATAAGTGCCTACATTAAAAAAAAACCCAGAGACTTCTCAAATAAACAACCTAATAATGCACCTTAAACTTCTAGAAAAACAAGAACAAACCAAACCCTAAACCAGCAGACAGAGAGAAATAATAAACGTCAGGGCCAAGATCAATGAGATGGAGACCAAAAAATCTATACAAAGAATCAATGAAACAAAAAGTTAGTTCTTTGAAAATATTAACAAGATCAACAGATGCTTAGTCAACATGACAAAACAGTGAAAAGACCTAAATTAATAAAATAAAAGATTAAAAAGGGGACATAATCTCAAATGCTAACAAAGTACAGAGAATCATTAGAAAATACTTGGAAACCTTAGGAAAATCTAGATGAAATGAGTAAATTTCTAGATGCATAAAACCAACCAAAATTGAACCAAGAAGATATCAACCACCTAAATAGACCTATAACAGCAATGAGATTGCAGCAGTAACAGCCTCCCTACAAAGACCTGATGTGATTCATCGCCAAATTCTTCCAAACCTTTAAAGAAGAATGAATACCAATACTCTTCAAACTTTCCCAGGCAATAGAAAGGGAAGGAACACTACAAACTCATTCTATGAAACCAGCATTATACTCATCCCAAAATCCAGTAAAGATGCAAAACTAAAAGAATTATAGACCAATGTCTTTAATTAATATAAACTCAAAGATTCTCAACAAAATACTGGCAAACAGAATTCAACAACACATTGGAAAGATCATACACCATGACCAACTCAGTTTCATTCCAGGGATGCAAGGATGGTTCAACATACATAAAACTATAAATGTAATATAGCATATAAACAGAAGCAAGGACAAAAACCACATGATACTCTCAATAGAAGCAGAAAAACCCTTTGACAAAATTCAACACCCTTTCATAATAAAAGCTCTGAAGAAAATAGAGAATAGAAGGAATGTTCCTCAACATAAAAAGGCTGTATACAACAAACTTATAGCCAACATAATACTAAATGGAGAACAACTGAAACCATTTCCACTAAAGTCAGGAACAAGACAGGAATGCCCACTTTCCTAACTCCTATTCAATATAGTTTTGGAATTCCTAGCTGGAGCAATAAGACAAAACCAAGAAATAAAAGGGATTCAAATAGGAAAGGAAGAAGTCTAACTACCTATATTTGTAAATGTCATGATCCTATACCTAAAAGATCTAAAAAACTAGAAATCATAAACTCTTTTGGCAAAAGTAGCAGGATACAAAATTAATATACAGAAATTAGTAGCCTTCCTATATACCAACAATGAACAGATTGAGAAAGAAATTGGGGAAATGATCCCATTTACAATAGCCTTAAAAACAATAAAGTACCTTCAAGTAAATTTAACAAAGGAAATCAAAGACCTTTTGAATGAAAACTGTAAATTACTGAAGAGTGAAATTGAAGACATCAGAAGATGGAAAGATCTCCCATCCTCATGGATTGGTAAAGTCAACATTGTGAAATGGCCATAATACCAAACGCAATCTACATGTTCAACACAATCCTTATCAAAATCCTAATGACATTCTTCACAGAGCTAGAAAAATCAATCTTGAAATACATATGGAAACACAAAAGGCCTCAAAGAGCCAAAGTAATTCTGAGCAAAAAGTCCAATGCTCCAGGTATCACAACATCCAACTTCAAACTACACTACAGAACCATAACAATAAAAATAGCACGGTATTAGCACAACAAACAGACATGAAGTTCAATGGATCAGAATAGAAGACTCAGACATAAACCCACGCATTTACAGACAACTGATCTTCAACAAAGGAGCCCAAAACACACAATGGAGAAATTACAGCCTCTTCAACAAATGTTATTGGGAAAACTGGATATCCACATGTAGAAGACTGAAACTAGATCCCTGTCTCTCACCCTGTAACAAAATTGATTCAAAGTGGATCAAAGACCTTAATGTAAAGCCTGAAACAACTACAGGAAGTAGTAGGAAATACACTGGGACATTTAGGCATGGGAACAACTTCCTAAGCATAACCCAAAAGGCTCAGCATCTAAGAGAAAGAATAAACAAATGGGACTGCATCAAACTAAAGAGCTTCTGCACAGCAAAAGAAGCAGTCACTAGACTCAGGAGCTGTGGGAGAAATTCTTTGCCAGCTATTCATCTCATAAGGAACTAATATCCAGAATCTACAGGGAACACAAAACACTCAACCCCCAGAGAATCAACATCCCAATGAAGAAATGGACCATGAATTAAACAGGGAATTCTCAAAGGAAGAGGTACAAATGGCCAATAAATACATGAAGAAGTATTCAACTTCCCTGGCAATAAAAGAGATGCAAACCAAAACTACACTAAGATTTCATCTCACCGCAGTTACAACGACCATTTTCAAGGGCAATAACAACAACAAATGCTGGAAAGGATGTGGCAAAACAGGAAGCCTTATACACTGCTGATGTGAATACAAATTAGTATAACCATTAGGGAAAGCAGTATGGAGATTCCTCATAAAGCTAAAGACAGAACTATTATATGATCCAGTGATGCGCTCTTGGGCATCTACCCAAAGGAACGTAAGTCAGGATACAATAGAGACACCTGTACACTGATGTTCATCGCAGCACTGTTCACAATAGCCAAGCTAATTGAAACAACCCAGGTAACCTACAACTGATCACTGGATCAAGAAATATGGTATATAAACAGAATGGAGTTTTACTCAGGCATAAAGAATATTGATATGTGGTTTGAAGGTAAATGGATGCAATTGGAGGACATCATGTTAAGTGAAGTAAGCCAGATTCAGAAAGACAAAGGCCACATATTTTCTCTCATACATGGAGGAAAGATCCAAAAGATAAACATATACACAAACAAACATTATCATATACAAACTCACATGTAGAACACATTTGTAGTAGTGGAACAACTCTATGGAACTTGGAGAAAGAGGGAAAGAAAAGAGATAGAGCATCAGTAATATCATAAAACATAAATCTGTAAGGTAGAGGATATAAGGATGTGTACTGAAAGCTGTTGAAAAATGGGGGGTAAGGGGGAAAGGAGTAAGGGAGAGTAATGGAAGGGGTTGAACAGACCAAAGTGAAGTATACTCATAGCGGGAATACATTGAGAAACCCCTTTCAACATCAACTTAAACATTAATAATGAAAGACAGGACTGTAAAATAGGTACAGTGTGAATGTGGGAGTACTAGTGGGAGGGGGGAGGATGAAGGAAGGAGATTAAGGTGAGGGTATATGGTTGATGTACTTCATATACCTATATGAAATAGAACAAAGAAACCTCTTGCAATTGCTTTAAGTGGGGTGGGGAGGGGGTTGAGGCGAAGGGACAATGGGGGCAGTGAAACTGATGTACAATAGAAGCCTAATTGGAATTGTCACTATGAATCCCCCCTGCATAATGAATAAATACTAACAAAAATTTATAATAAAAAACCCAATTTCATAAAACATAACATCTGTGAAGGTAGAGGATGTAAGAATATGTATTGAAAGCTGTTGAAAATGGTAGGTGGGAGGGAAAGGGGTAAGGGAGAGTATTGGAAGGGGTTGAACAGATCAAAGTAAAGCATACTCACGGGGGAATACATCAAGAAATCCCTTTGAACTGGACTTAGATATTAATAAAGAAAGACAGGACTGTAAAATAGGTAGTGTGGGGAGGGATACTTGTGGGAGAGGGAGGGTGAATGAAGGAGATTAAGATGAGGGTATATGTTTGATGGACTTTGTATACTTAGATGAAATAGAACAAAGAAACCTCTTGCAATTGCTTTAAGTACGGCAGGGAAGGAGTCGAGAGGGAGAGACAGTGGAGGTGATCTAACCAATGTACAATATAAGCCTATTTGGAATTACCACAATGAATCTCCCCTGTATAACAAATATATTATAATTTTAAAAGTTTTTAAAAAATCCTTCCTTTGTGGAAAAACTGCATTTTCAAAAGAACAACAACCAAAAACGGTGAGGATAGCAGAATTTTACATTTTTTGCAAATCTTTTTAATGATTGGCTTAAAAAAACCCAGCGGATTCTCATGTCTGCTTCTGCATCCAGACAGATGTGTTCTATGATCTGGTTAAAGGATCTAGAGAAAATCCAGCTTCACATAGGTATATAGCTGGAAAATAAAAGAGGGGTTTTGTGGGTGGGCAGAGACTCTCTATGTAGCCCAGGCTGGCCTCATATTTGAGATCCTCCTGCCTCTACCTCCCAAGTATTGGGATAGCAGGTTTGCACCACGATGCCTGGCAGAGAGAATATTTTAATAGCTTCTTAGATGACTGTAGAAATTCTTCTTTAATATGACATCAAAACTCAACAGAATCCAGGTGCCAGTGGCTCGCACCTGTAATCCTAGATACTTGGGAGACTGAGATCAGGAGGATTGCAAATTCTAGGCCTAGGAAAGTAGTTCATGAGACTCCCATCATCAAAATAACCAGTGCAAAATGGACTGGAGGTGTGGCATAAGCAGTAGAGTGCCTGCTTTGTGAGCACAAAGCCCTGAATTCAAACCCCAGCCCCACAAAAAAGAAAAAAAAAACCCTGCAGCTGTATGCACTTTCATTTTTAGGGGGAAGCAGGGAACAGGTTCTCACTCTGTCTCTGAAGAGTCCAAATGGGGCTCTCTGTGCCTGGAGTGGCTGTAGCCATCCATGCTTCCCTGTGCCACATGGGGTCACTAGTGAATATAGGTCTTGCACAGCGCTTCCTGGAGGCTGAATTGAGCTGCTAGCCCTCTCTGGATGCTGACAGTGCCCCACCCAGATCTGCGTCTTCAACAACCTGGCCAAGCCCACTGTCCCATAGCTCTGGGAGCAGGACACACAAGGTCCTGCTGGGAGCCTCATGCTCCCAGTCACAGCCCAGGCATGGTGGTGCAAGCCTGCAAGCCCAATACTTGGGATGTAGAGGCAAGACGATCTCAAATATGAGGCCAGCCTGCGCTGCCCACCCCTCCCAAAACCCCTCTTTTATTTTCCAGCTATATACCTATGTGAAGCTGGATTTTCTCCACATCCTTTAATCAGATCATAGAACACATCGGCCTGGATGCAAAAGCAGACATGAGAATTCACTGTTTTTTTAAGCCAATCATTAAAAAGATTTGCAAAAAATGTAAGACTTTGCTATCTCACTTTTTTTCATTTTAAAAATGCAGTTTTTCCACAAAGGAAGAATTTAAATTTTTTTTAAAAAGTTATAATATATTCGTTGTACAGGGGGCATTCATTGTGACAGTTCCAAATAGGTGTATATTATACATTGGTTAGATCACCCTCACCGTCTCTCTCCTTGCAAGGGGTTTCTTTGTTCTACTTTGCATAAGTATATGGTGTCCACCATATGTATTCCCTCACCTTCATCACCTTCACTCCCCCTCCCCCTCCCATATCTATTTTACAATCCTGTCTTTCATTATTAATATCTAAGTCCATGTTCAAAGAAGTTTCTTGATGTATTCCAATGTGAGTGTACTTTACTTTGGTCTGTTCAATGCCTTCCATTATTCTTCCTTACCCCTTTACCTCTCAAACCCCCCCCTCATTTTCAGCAGCTTTCAACACATATCCTTATGTCCTCTACCTTCACAGATGTTATTACAAAGCAATAAACACACGTGGTGAAAATTGAAAATGGCAAAATTATACACAGAGGAAAGAAAGTAATGCTTCTGGACTCTAATCTCTGTCTCCAGAAGGAAGGGTGACAATGGCTTCCCGTGTTTCCTTCCGGAAGTGCTCTGTACAGGTAACAAGTAGCCCCGCCTTTGGTTGCACCAGTAGAAGCTTGTTCTTCACAGTCCTGGCCCTTTTTGTTTTCTTCTTAACCCTATACCCTGGGGATTATTTCATGTCAGGACATGAAGAGCTAGCCCAGCATTTGTAAGAGTTGCACTGTAACATAAATTTGTGTCTGGTCATTTCCAACTATAAACAGTGCTTCAGTGAAATATTTATGTACACAAGAAGTATGGGATCAAATTGGAGAAGTAGAGTTGTTAGATTAAAACTATTTACTCAAAAGTGTTGATGGGGCTGGAGATGTAACTCAGCAGTAGAGCACTTGCCTAGCATGAGGCCTTGGGTTCCATTCCCAGCACTGCAAATAAGCAAAAAAGAAAAAAGAAAAGGTTAATAGATATTGTCATATTGCTCTCCAAAGAGGACAAATTTTCTCATGAATGTTGAGAAGAAGAAATACTGAAATTTTATGCAGATAAATTCATGTTTGGCTTCTGGTTTTTGTTTCTTCTTTAAGTCAGCTCTACACCAGTTCAAGATTTTCTTCCTCTCCTATGCTTTCTTCTAGTCCCTTTGGGTTTTAATTTTGGCATAAAAAAATTTTAATCTATCTACCATTTGAGAATTAGAATGAGGGAAAACTCCCCCCATAGCCAAGTAGTTATAGCAGTATTTATCAGATGGTTCGTATTTTCCCGAGTTTGGATGTCTCCTCTGTCACTTACCTTTCTGTGTTCTTTTAGGTAAAGAACAGTCAGGTGCAGTCACAAGAGGAGACACAGGAGAGGCTCAGGAAAGAAAGGTTTATTATCTTCACAGGTCCTAGAGGCATGGCATGCAACATGACCATGTGAGGAGGCCTCAAGGTGACCAGAGGCAGAAAGCAGCAACAGCCAGGGAAGAGCCCAGGCCAGAAGCCTAACTGAAGTGTCCGGGAAAGGCACAGCATGGCAGGGTAAGCAGCCTAGGGCTGGCTGATGTGAGCACTCTTGGTGGACTCTGAGTGACAGGAGTGGTCTCCAGGTACCTGGCATCTGCCCTAGGGTGATTAGGGCAGAAGAATATGGTCGTTGTGGGGACAGGGGCCAATCAGGGGAGAACAGCTTCATACCAGTTAGTTCTGTACCAAAGGCATGCTCCAGCTGAGCCCTTGCTGTCTCTAAGAACTGGCTAGATCCAAGAGGGGCTATGGTTTGGAAAAGTGGCTCCCAATGGCCTATGCCAACCTATGGTGGTATTGGGAGGTGGTAGAACCTTTAAGAGGTAGAGCTTAGTGGGAGATCTTCTGGTCTTGAAGATGTGCCCTTGAAGGAGACACTGGAGGCCCAGGTCCTTCTTCTTCTCTTTGCTTCCCAGCTGCCATGAGGTAATCAGCTTTGCTGTGCCACACACTCCCATCATGACCCCTTACCGCAGCCCAAAAAGAAATGAGGTTAACCAACCATGTACTGAAACATCCAAAAATGTGAGCCAAAATAAATCTTTCCTCTTTATAATTAATTATCACAAGTATTTGTCATAATAATTAAAAGTTGACTAACACAGGCAGTCTCCCCCAAGCCAGAAAAATTTAAGATGTGAAAATATAGTAATACATGCATATATGCAATACTAAGTTTCCATTTCTAGATTCTGTATCCTGTTGCATTGATCTGTCTGCTTATTCACACTTCAGGGCCAGTGTACATTAGGGAGCCAGCTGAGAGACACCTTCCTGTGCTGCTCCTGGATGTTGCAATGTTAGGATCAATAAAAGGTCTCTGGAAAACAAAATCTATAATATGTGTTAGGAGCAATCCCCTCCTCACTCTCTTTTCTCCAGTGTTTCCTTAGCTATTCTTAAATTTTTACATGAATTTTAGTATGTAGTTCCTCCTAAGTATTTTTTGTTTTCTTGTGATCACAATAAAATTCTTCAGAAGAATTCTCATGTTTTTCTATTGATTCCTCCCATCCACAGACAGTCTAGATCTATTTATTTACATATTCTTTCATGTCTCTAGTCTAAATAGAATTAGAATTGGGTCTATATATTTTTTGTTAACTTTGTATGCATTTTACATTTTTGTACCTCTTATTAGTGAACTATTCCTTCCACTCAATATTGTATCTCTCTTGTCTTAAATATTTAGTTTTATTATTTAAAACAAGATTAAGCATCTTTATTTTGTAAGGTATTACATTACTTTTTAATTCCTTAGTGTTTAATTCTTTCTTAACCCTTCAATTCTTCTGTTCTCATTATTTTAACTTATTTCTCAGGGGTTAGTTTTTTGTCTTTTTTATCTCAAACATGATTTTACAAGATGTTGTGAATTTCCATGCACCATATATGTTCTACATCGTGCATTAACACCCATAAACCACTGATCATGTATGGCTATGAACAAGCATTTCAGTCTTCTTTAGGGAAGCAGTCTATCAGTCAACAGTTCAGTTTGGTTTTTTTGTTTTTGGTGGTACTGGGGTTTGAACTCAGGGTCTCAGGCTTGTTAGGCAGGGGCCCTATCCCTTGATCCACTCTGACAGCACTTTTATGTGTTGGGTATTTTTAAGATAGTGTCTCATGAACTATTTGCCCAGGCTGGCTTTGAACTGTCATCTTCTCTGCCTTCTGAGTAGCTGAGATTACAGGCATGAGCTAGGCAACAGTTCAGTTTTGAATAAACTGCCACTGCTGCCTCTTCAGCAGCGACTTCACAATGATTTGAATGTTTTAATGCAGCTCATCCTTTTGTTATATAAATAGTGAACATCTCTCAAATGAAGAGTTAATTCTATTTGTAACACAAATGAGACAAAGGTCTAAATATTATTTCTCTCCCAAACTTTTCACTTACTAGACTTAAGCAGGACACATCTGTGTTCAGTAGCAAAAGCTAAAGGTATGAGCAGAGAGAAGTTTGGGATCTAAATCTTAGTATAAAGAATTAAAATCTGAAAAATTAACACAAAACAGGTCCATGGCCATTGAAATCCCCAGGGGTGCTGGCAGAAGGAAGCTCATACTGTTCAGTAGCAATGTTTTTACAGCCACAGAAAACCCACACAAAATGAGTTCACACACAAAGAATTACAAAGCACTGGTGGAAGTGCACATCGTGAGCGATACACAGCCAAAGACTGAACACTTACATCTGAGGGTGTTTTAATCTTTGCCATCCTCTGGGTCTGGAAGTCTGTTCCACTTTTGTAGAGTTAACCGAAACTAATCTTGATCTTTTGCTTTTTTTTCTTCCTTCTATATTCTTCTGGTTTAAAAGACTATTTTCACTTCTCTTTTTTTCCAGGAAAATATTCTCTTTATTTTTATCTTAACAAATATTTTTACTTGGCACCTAAGTGGCATCAAACTAAAGACCTTAGGCTAACAAACCTGGGCAGTTCACAAGCTCGCATTTGTAGGTCCCTTAGGGTCTCCTTGGTCCCTTAAAGAGGGGACAAATCTGTCTCAGGTGTGCTAATGGTGCCTGCCACAAGGTGGTGGAAAAGCCCAGGAAACTGTGGTCGTCTGGGCTAGGAAGCCAAGCAACGCCTGGACACCGGAGTTCTTTTCTCAGGTAGCAGATTTGGGGGCATGGTCCAATTCAGCTCTTAGTCAACATTCTGCCTTTGCCTGGACTGGAATGAACTGAAAGAACCATTTTTCCCCATGGCACAGGGGAGGAGACACAACTCTTACATTTTCCAGATCAACCATCTAGGGAAGTCTGACCTGGATGGATGGAGGTCAGTGCTGCTTGCTGGACAAAATCCCCAGCTGCACCTTTATGGTCTCTATAAAGGTGTACATCCCCAAGATCCATGGGAAATACGCAGAGCCCACCGGGAGATTTTGCTTATGTGAAATTTCCAATGTCTGATGCATTCAGGACTGGCTGTCCTGGGGCCCTTTCATGGGATCTCAATTCAGGATTAGCTATTCAAAGCTTAAATAACAGGAAATGCATTTCAAGGATCAAGGCTGCTCTTTTAAGCCCTGCTGAGGAAACAACCTCAGGTACAACTGGCATAGAAAACACCGGGCTCTCAGCTTGGCACAAGTAGACACCACCTTCAGAAGGAGACCAGTCCTCCAGTGTGGCGGAGGACCTGGGATGGAGTCCAGGGCTCCTGCGGTGCAGCGCTCCCGCATTCCGCCCCTGAGCGAGGCTACATGATCGCAGGCACGGGTGGGATCGTGAGCAGCTACAGGAGAAAGAAGATCTGAGAGTTGATCCGTGGTCTGGTCCATCCACAGCAGCAGCTCAAAGACGAACCTGAGGCTAAGGACAGTGAGGACACAGAAGAGGCGCAGCACAGCCAGCCGCGTCCCCGGGTCTTGGAAGAAGGCGCAGGACACGAGGGTGGTGACGTAGGTGCTAAGCCAGTCAATAGCAAAGAAGGGCACGTTCAGGATCCACCAGGAGACGCCCGAAGCTAGGCTGTCCACTCACAGTGCCAGCAGGTGCTTGCAGATCTTGAAGGTGGCGAAGCCCAGCCACCGCACCAGCTCCGGCAGCAAGAGAGCATCGCTCCGCCCCCTCTGGCAGCCCAGGTGACAAAGCCGCGGCCGCGCGAAGGCCAGGCAGCCAGCGGCCCATCCACCAGGCCGGGTGACAGCTGCAGACGTCCGCAGCGCCAGACGCTGTGCCTCTCCCTCCAGCCCTAATAATAACTTCTCCTTAATTTCATGACCTTTCCGTGTTTTATTTCATCAGCACTTTATCTCACCATTTCTTCTTATAAAGGCTAAAAGGACAGGATCAACGAGGCGCTCGGCTGCAAGAGGGATTTGGAAATAGCCTCCCAGACCTCCTGAGCGGCCTGGATGGTGCTTCAACTGAAAGCTCTGACCTGTTAAGGACGGTTCTCCCCTCCCTAGGACCCAGACAACTCAGGACAGAAAGCTATTTCTCTGTGCAAATGGCACATGCGTTCTCAGCACTGGCAGTTGATTCTGAATATATCCTATGGGAAAGGCAGTATAGCATCGCCGATCTGTAAGTGCAACTGCTGGTTTTAGGGCAAACCAAAGCCTGGTACAAGCCAGGAGGGGACGGAAAAGAGGAGGTCCCACTGTGGAGAGCCCTGGATAGGACCCACGTGGTACTACTGACTGTTCCAGGCTGGAGAGAACCTCGGATGAGCTGGGCAGGCGTCGTCCACAGGCCTCCGGAACTGGAACTGTTCGTTCCCAGCTAAGCCTCCCCTTGGTTCATTTTCTTTCTCCTTCCCTCCTCGACAAACACAAGGAATTGCTTAGGGACATTTCTCCCCAGTTCCCAGTCGGCTTGAATAGGATTTTTGAAGCTGGGGTGAATTGGGCAGTAAACCTGAGATTTTTAGGGAGGCATTTAGAATGGCAGAATCTAAGAGATGGGGAGCCCGTTTCATCTACTGACTCAAACCTTGGTCCCATGAGTCACTCAGTGCAGCACCAGAGGCCCGGGCTGGGTTTTATGGGGTCCCTGTGCCCCTCAGGGAGACCCAGGGGAAGGTGATGAGAGTCAATCTTCCATTTCTACCCTAGCCAGCAAGCACCTCCCCTCAGCCCATCCTCCCGTCCTCCCTGCCCCCTTCACAGCAGTTATCATCATCCAGTGTCATTTACAGCCTGTGGTTGTTTGGACAGGATCTGAGCCGACTAAAAGATAAACTCATGACCAGTGGACGCTGCCTGCTCTTTCTGTGTCCTGCACCAGCTGTGGCCCATGCAGATATCTGAGCAGCCAGTGAGGACAGTGCTCCTGATGTGTGCGGTTTCCTCCCCAGACAGACTTCATGTGGGCACCACTGTGCACCGCGATGGGGCGGCTACGTCCCAGACCAGACCTAGCCCTTTCCAGGCTGGACATCTCTAATCTGAAAATGTGAAATGCTCCAAAATCCAAAGCTTTTTGAGAAATGACTTAATGACACGACACTACAAGTAGACAGTTCCACCCCAGGAAACTTTGTTTCATGCACAAAATTATTAAAAATATTGTCTGAGATGACCTTCAGGCTGTGTGCATAAGATGAATGTGAAGCATTAATGAATTTGTGTTTAGACTTGGGTCCCATCTCAAGATACCTCATTATGAATATGAAAATACTCCAAAATCTGAAAAAAATCTGAAATCTGAAACACTTCTGCTCCCAAGCATTTCAGATAAGGGATCCTGAACCTACACCATTGGCCACCCTGACCTTGCCCACCCCTCTAAGTGACTGCTCCCCTGCCCTTGTCAGATGACAGGAGGGCTGCCCCTTCAGTAGCCCACCTCCCCCAGACTCTAAGCCATGTTCTTCATCTTGGTCCATTCCAGGACCTAGGTAACCTGACCCAGCAAGTGGACATTCCAGTCTCAGGAACTGGGCTAGTGAAGGATGCTGACTTGCTGGGCTTCCTCCGGAGCCCTCTCTGACAGTCTGAGGAGGATTTCCTCCTCTACGTGAGGGGGCACAGGGCTGCATTTTTTGCATCTGTAGAATTGTCCCCTGCCTGGACAATCCTGGAACCATTCTCCATCTGAGTTGAGGTTTTTAACAATAGGTGAGTCAGGATTTCGGGTTCGAGGCCAGTCTGGGATCACAGGAGACCCTATCTCAAAAACACAAATGAAACCAAACAACAACAAAAAAAACCCAAAACATACCTTAAGGGACGAAGTTTTAGAATATTCCTCATTCCAAAGTCAAGGGTTTTGAACATTTATCCCATCTGTTGGCTGACAAAAGAAAAAAAAAAAAGGCAGTGAGTGACAAATGAATCAATCTTTCCACGTGGCTCAGGGCATTCACTATTCTACCTGGACCTAATTTGGCTCTTTAGAAAACTTGATGTGATATTTGTGTTTGTATATTTGTCTTTATTCTTCTTTTAAAAACTGCTGTATTTTTAAGAAGATTCATAGACTTTATTTTTTAGTTTTACAGAAAAACTGAGTGTAAAGGACACACACACTTCCCATACACCCTCTTTCCCCTGACGCCCACCCACCTCACTGCCTCCTCTGCTAACCTCATATGCTAGTATGGCCGGTTCTCCCAGTTGATGAACCTCATTGGAAGGCCACAGTTCACATTAGGATTCACTCTTGGTGGTGTACATTCTATGGGTCTGGACAAAAGTATATGACATGTATCCACCAATAGAGTATCACAATAATTGCTCTGCCCTGAAAATCCCGTGTTCTCCTGCTCATCCCTACTTTCCAACCCCTGGAAACCACTGATATTTTTACTACCCCCATAGTTTTGCCTTTTCAGATGTCACAGAGTTCAAATTATATAGGCATTTCAGATGCTTCTTTTGCTTAATAATATGCATTTATGTTTCCTCCATGTTAGTCGTGACTTCATAGCTCTTTTCTTTCTTCTCTTTTTGAGACAGAGTTTTGCTCTGTGGCGCAGGTTGGCCGGTAGCTCACTTCTTTTCATTGATGGATAGCATTCCATTGTTGGAATGGACTGTAGTTTGTTTATTCATTTACCTATTGAAGGGCATCCTGGTTGGTTAATTTCGGCTTTAAGTTAATTTTTATTATATCATTAAAACATACATATATGCAACTGAAGAAAAAGTAAAGCATTACAGATAAATTTAATAATTCCCTTGTTACTACTTGGTTTCCTCCAAATTCCTCACATATATCTTTCTAGACCTTTCCCGAGTATTTATAGGCTTCAATGTACAGAGTGAATTGTGGGTCTGTCGCTGTGTAACACATTGTCTCAGTAAGCACTTTGTATCCAAGGCCTGGGAATTTGGGAGTGTTTGATTAGGGTGCTAATGGCTTGGTTTTTCAGGAGGCTCCAGTCACCCAGGGCTACGTCACCTGAGGGCTCAGGTCGGCTGGAGCAGCCCCTCCACTGCTCACTCACGTGCTTGGTGTGTGTTTGGTGTGGGGATGAGGAGGCCCCAAGCTTGCCTGAGTCCTCACCTCATGGCGTCCACCAAGCCCGTGAGAGCTGGGAGAATCCTCACTCAGCTTCTTCTATGACTGTCCTGGGAAGTTAAGTTAATTACGGATCACTAGATGATATCTGAGTAAGACGCAGTGCATCATACCATGAAACACAGCATCTCCCCTCATCCACAGAGGAGACGCTCCAAGCCCCAGTGGATGCCTGCTGACACTGAGAGCACCCAAACCTATGCACGGCATGCTTTCTCCTACACATACATAAGTACAGAGTGGATACGCTGGACAAAAGGCTGATACAGGTTCCAGGTGGGATGGAGGGGATGGAATGGGACAGCTTGAGATGTCATTACACTACTCAGAATGGCATAGAATTGGCATTAGGGTGACTAAAGATAATGAACAACTTAATGTTTCAGAAAGCTAGGAGAAAGTATTTTGAAAGTTTTCACTGTAAAGAAAAGATAAATGTTTTAGGAGACGGATATGTTTAACTTGATGTGAACATTACACAATGTGTACATGTATCGAAGCACATATTATCCCATTAATATGTGCAATTTTTATGTTTTATTAAAAACATAATTGCCAGAGGTTACCGCTGTGCTGGAAGAAAAAACAACCCCGAAAGGAGACTCACTTATCATGCCAAGCTTACAAGTTGAACATGGCAGACTGCCCTTACACGCGAGCCAGCTCCAGTGCCCCTCAGGCTTCCACATTGTTGTGATTTATTCCTCAGCCTTCTGATCCTGCACAGTAACATGTTGCATCTTTTGCAACAGACTGCAGTGGTGAACTGTGTCTTCCTGTTTGAATCGGAGGCACCCAGCCTGGGGATCCCCCGACAAAAGCACTGCTGAAGTCAGTAGCCATCCATTATAGGCCCAGGGCCCTGGGAGTGGGAAGTTAACAGTACCCACGTGCAATGAAATGTGAGAGCCAACACTGGGAGAACAGAGCCTGGAACCATTTCTCTGCACCCAGCAGATCTAGAACAGCTACAAGGACCTTCAGCAGCCTTGGTGACACCCCAAGGATGAGCCTTGACCTCGGTGGGACCCCGGTCCTGAGGGAAGGCCCTGATCTCAGGCTGTTCTTTAGGTGCACGGTTTCTTGAGTGACCTGGTCAGCTGCAGAGGACTCTAGCAGGAACACCCACTGCACTGACACGGCCTTGCTGGTTAACAGGCAGACATATGCCTGTGTGGACTGGTAAGGAGTCACATCCATAAGGCCCCCCTCTCAAGAGCCTCTCACCATCCAGAATCTACAGGACACTGCTTGGCCCAGCACAAGGACAGTGCTATTGCCAGTGTTTGTCCTGTCTGAGGGGTGTGTGTGCTATGCAGGTGTTCTCTCCTAGCTGCTCATTTGGAAGCTCCAGAAGAGACTGTCCAAGGAGATGCACCAATATGGCCTGCACAGGGGCTCCAACAGCCTCCCCACTCATCTGCCAGACAGAGGACAGTGATCCATCAGGACACAGTCACGGTGGCATGCCAGGACAGATGCTAGTAGGAAACATATGACTACCTCTGTCCTTGGTCTAAATGATTATTGATAGGCAATACTTTTGAAAAAACAAGGTCCTGTTCCTCTGTCAGTTTCATCTGATTTGCCAACTTCAAGTAAAGAGCACAGGGAAAAAATTGTGCTGAATATCAGTACATCAAATCTTAACACAGGACTTCTGGGAAACTAACATGGAATTGGCAATTAAGAAGGCCTGAAATAATATAAGCTTATTATCTACAGAAATAGTCCTAGAGGAGCAATAGTAAAGCCATTATGCAAATAAAGATTCTAGGAATAAAGACTCATTTCAGCACGCTCCATTGATTGGTGCACCTGCTTCGCTCTACTCTTAGCAGGAAGGACAGAGGATTTGCTCTGCAAACCCTCGGGGCGGGGGAGGGGCTGAGTTATGACTGAGGGAAAGAGCTTGAAGCCTGGATGGGATGAAGGTGCCCACTGGCACAGACAAGGCTCACAAGACCAGCAAGGCGTCTAGTACCACCGACTCCCTTCATTACTCCTTGTGCGTTAGAGACCTGGCGGGGGCTTCCTGCAGACCAAGTGCATGCTGGTAAAAGTCATCTCACACTCTGGACCTAACACGTGATGGGAAACTCACCCCTGAACTCAATGCACAAAGCCCTCTGCTTTTGGAACCAGGCGCTGCTGCCAGAGCTCTCTGCAAGTCTACATCTCCCTGGGCACTGCTAGCAGGCTTCTTTCCTGTGGCTTCCATGTCCATTTCCAAGTCTCTTCTGTGAAGAACCTAACTTCCCTCTGCACTCACTGTACCTATTTGATTTCCCCTTCCAAATGTCCTTTTTCAATTCTCACCATCCCATATTCACTTGACTGCCTAAAAGGAGGATAGGGACAAAATTGGGTGTCTAGAGTTGGGCTTGATGGGAATTTGTGTTGGGGAAGGGCTTTCAAAGGCAGAGGACCTGGAGGGTGGCTTCAGAGGAGAGACAAAAAAGATGATGTCAGGGTTGCATATGTATCTGAGAGGGAAGGAAAAGTAGCTTTTCTGGTGAACATCTGACAAAAGAATGTCCTGGGGAGGGCATTTCTGGCAGACAACCTACCATGTCCAAAGGTCTATGCTCAACAGAGCAAGCATGTGACAGCAGTGAGCCAGGGTTGGCAACAAATGGTGAAATTTGTCTAAGGGAAAAGAAACTGCCATGGTGCTTTGGTCATCTCATGCTGCAACCATCCCACCAAAGGGACCTGCACCATCCTGTCAAGAGCTTTCTCAAGCTCTGTTCTAGAAACCTAAAGGGGGTGACTGAAGATGCACAAAGGACAAAAGATAGAAGACAGACATGCATAAAATTGGGGCCCAGTGTGCTGGGTGCTCGGATGGAAATGCACAACGGTCTTGTTACTTCTTTTCTCTATTATTCTCTTCTTTTCCTTTGCTTCTTTTCTTCTCTATTCTTCCAGGCCTTACTTCTTTACTTTTCTTTAAAACCTTGCTTCTTTTCTATTCTTCAAAGTCTTTTTCTTTAGACTCGCACTGTCCCATGTTTTCTTTAATCTCTCTTAACGTCTTGGCCCTCAGACTTGCACTGTCCTATGCTGTTAAAGTCTCAGTCCTTAGACTCGCAGACACACAAACAGCCAGCAGCAGCAGCAGCATCATTCTCACAAGCTGCCCTGGCAGTAGCTTCTGCCCCTCACAAGCAGCAACCAATCAATTCATTCTCCAATCCAATCCCATCAGTTAATCCAATCACCCAGTCCGCCTTCAGTGGGTCTTTTATATACAGTGGTAAACAAGGAGGTGGAGCAACAGGGGCGTGACATTGAAACCTGCTCTCTCTCTGAATGTAAACAACTTAGGAAAAACAGCTGTGCTGCATTTTGCCTTCCTCTCTTCTGCAGCTGGTGCCATGCCAAACTCAGCCTGCAGACTATTTGACACAGCTGTGTTTATGCCAAATTCTCCTAGGCTTCTCACAATCCACTCCCCACACCATCCGTTGGGGTTAATGGAGGCTGCCACACTTTTCATGAATCTGAAAGTGTGTGTGTGTGGAGATAGAGGACTATTTATGAGCAAAAGCAAATCAATTTCAAATATAAGGAAAAGGTTTATTTTAAAGATAACAGTGTTACTGACAGCTGATTTATTTCCACAGAAATACAAGAGCCCAAATGAGCACAGAGTTTTTGCTCCAGCTTAAGGTGGCCTCTCAGAGCAGCACTCAGGCTTGGATTCAATTGTGGGTAGGCCCTGCAGACCAGGGCTTTGGTGGCCTAACATCTGCTTTACTACTTGAACTATATTCAAGATAAAACTTTCCCAATGCTCAGGCAGGAAAAAAGATAGAAAACTTT
The DNA here is from genome assembly GCF_047511655.1 of Castor canadensis. Taxonomy (NCBI): domain Eukaryota; kingdom Metazoa; phylum Chordata; class Mammalia; order Rodentia; family Castoridae; genus Castor; species Castor canadensis. Next base: position 51,158,788 of record NC_133393.1, read on the forward strand.
GGAGTACTTAGAACAAAAAGTCATCCCTTTGCCTTTGGCTCTTAATCTGTCTTCTCCAACCCTTCTCCCTTCCTAATAACCTCTTCTCTAATTCTCTAACCCAGGTGTTCTGAAGCAGATGTGTTTATTAAGATCTCTTGTGGAGATTTACCACGCCCCACCCCCACCCCAGGACAACTTTGAGAGGCATTCAATAAATCTGGGGCAGACCCCTGGGAGCTGCTTTCAAAACCAGTAAAACTCTACCGTACCATTCATTTATGTGCTTCCTGAACAGCTATTTCCTGCTGGGCATGAAAGCTATGTCCTCTGGTAGCTTGGAGGCTAGCAGGAGGGGGCCAACTAACCTTCTACTAGCACTTACTATGTAGTGCGTGGAGTCTTAGGAAAGAGAAGTTGGGGCAGAGGAGTCCCTGGTGAAGGTGCAAGTCACCAACTTCAACCCGCCTTCACAACATCTCCATGCTGCCACCTGGCCTGTATGTGCCCTGCCTCTCACTGCGTCATTGCAGCTCGAACTTGGATTTGAATCATCTGCCAAACTTCTCACCTTCTGGTGCCCAGGCTGTACTCCATCAAAGCCTCTGAAGTGGAGGAAGGAACCACAATTTTAATTTACCCAGGAGATCCCAGCAGGCAACCAAGATTGATAAGGAGTCTTATCAGTGAATTCCTACAGCTCCCCCAAGGCACGCCTCCTACCTGCATTTGTCCCTTTCTGGGAGGCCGGGTGGGCAATTCTGTAAACTGGAAGCAGGCAAGGAACACCACAAGGGTCCTGGGGGTGCGGAGCTGCTCCCCTTAAAGAGGGAAAGACCATGTGGGGGCGGAGGGAGGCAAGGACATCACAACTTGGGGAAAATAATTAAACTAAATCCAGTGTTTGTCGCTAGCTGTCAGCACTCTGTCTGCTGAGACCTTTCCATGCCATTACTTTCATTGAGGTGCACATTAGGTTTGATCTAATGTTACCATGGAGGAAGTGAAGACCAAAGATCAGGTAGTCTGCCGTGCCAAGAGGAGCACCTGAAGTCAGCCTCACACTTTGCTTACTGATAAAAATGGGGCTACTGAACAAGACACACTGTCGCTTTGAAAGTCCTCAAGTTTATGCTCAGCTATTTTTTATAAAGTAAGCATTAGCTCTAATACTGTGCTAGCTACCCCAAGGCTTGAATTTGATGAGTTTTGATAGCCTATTTTTATTTCTTGTATATATTGTGTTCTTACTTATATATCCAATATTTGTATCGTTCCTAATCGTACCTGCTAATTAGTTACATTTATTATGTTCCAGGCCTTTCACAGGGTGCCAGCCACCCTGTGATGCACCACCTTGTTTCAATCCTCAGTCAGCCTTGTGTCCTACTGCCCCGTTTGCAGATGAAGAAGCTGAAGCCAGGAGAATGAGGAAGCAAGTCTTGGGCCACACAGCTGAAGAGTAGCATTTGCACTGCTTAATTTCACGATATTGTCTTGGACTATCACAAATTACAGATCTCACTGTCAGCCCTTTGGTTTCTTTGTAATCAGCTGCTTCCAGAATCTTGGACATTTAAACTACTTTTATTTACACTAGTACTATAATCAGAAAAACCTTTCTTTATAAAGAACACACTAAGATGTACTTCAAAGTATTGTTTAAAACCTTCTGTGAGAAGAGCTCCTTTTCTTATTCCTGAAGCCCTGACTTCACGACAGACTAAAGGCAAAGACTATGGCCACAGCAAGAGGAAAATCTGTGCTTAGAACCAGGTGGGGACCATCTGCTCTCGCACGTTCCAGTCTGAGTCTCCCTGCTTACTCGGTTTCTGCCCAAGGCTAGTAGTGGGGCTCTGGCTCTGTATGGAAACTCCTCAGTGGAAAATCTGGCTCTTTTTGGGCGGTGCTTAGAGTGGGGGTGAATGAAAGGTTCTGAGCCTCGTTGGAGGGACAGCAATGCTGAGGCCTCTCATCCCCAGGAGCCAAGGCGCAGTCTGGGAGCCTCTTTTCATCACCAGCTTCCCCTCTTCTGCCAGCAGCAGAAGAGTGAAGGGGGTTTGCGCAGAACATGCCAACCTGAGCGGCAGAGGCAGGCAGGCTGCCTCATTTATGCAAATGCACACATCATTTCAATGGCCTGTATCTGAAATATAAACCTTTATTTAAAAAATCCATTAACAACACCTTCCAATGTGTCTCTAACATTGATTATTCAGCCTCTCTGGGATCTCAGAGAATTTAGGATGTGTTAGAATGGGGGTACAGGAACCCGTTTAAAAATACCCAGACTCCTCCAGCAAAGTCTGGACACCTCCCCGCTACAGTTTGTCATCGACTGCGTGCACAAAGGCTGTGTGGCAGCTAAACTGAGGCTGGCCTGTTACATACAGAACTCCTCCCTGCTGGCAACAGTGCCCTTTCGAGGAATTGCGTGGCAATGTGCAGAGACATTTTTGTCTGAGGGTGGGAGGAGAAGGAAATGACACTAGAGGCCAGGGAGCTTCCAAATGTCCTACGAGCACAGCTCGGCCCCCACAGCAAGGAATATCCGACTCGAGATACCAATGGAGCCCAAGTGGAGAAACCTCCTTTGCAGCCCTACTTCTGGTGTGTGTTGTGTGTGTGTGTTTGCTGAGGCTGGAGGGGATTCAGAATCAGAACCAACCATTATCAACCCAAGACACCAGAATCTCTTCTGATCATCACTGGGCCCTTCCCTTCTCCCACCCTGGGAGAGCTAAGTTCAATGGCAAGTCCTCTGTTTAGTAGAGAGCCAGCAGAGATGCTGGGTAGCCCAGGTGGCTTCATTACTCTGCTCTAGTTCTTTCATTTGTTCCTGGGTTGCAGGTGGACCTGGGAAAGGTTGAGTGCTCAGAGGCACAATTTTCCAACTCGGAACCTGTCACTTTTTACTTCATGGTACACAGAAAAGAAAATGAACGCAGGTATGCATGCCTGGTCCCTGTGCAGGGCACACTGGTTGAGAAACTCCATAAAGTACTAGAATGCTAGGAAAGAACCCAAAATTAATCAAGAATTTTTGTAGTATTCACAATTAACATTTCTTTGCAGTAAGTATCAGGAAAACATTACAATTTCCCCCTGTATTTTTTTTCTTCTGCTAACACGCCTTAAATTTCCCCCAGCTGATTTATAATTTGATGTAATGGATTAGAACTGCACATGACTCTTAAAGCCTGTAATGACTGATACAACATTTGATATGGAAATTAACAGATCTTACAATTTTGGGAAGAACCATGACTGTCATAAGAAAAAATTTACTTGAATAGAACTTAGAATTATACTGTACAAAATAAGGCAGTTGGTTTATTTTACATTCTCTGAATTTTTTTTCTCATTCAGGAAGCTGAATGAGTAGGATAATTACAGTATGACCTGACACAGAATGATTTTTCTTCTATATAATATACCCCCTTACATGAAGATTTATTACATACAGTTTTGGCCAAGCACAGTCAAAAAATAATAAATTAAAAAATACCAAAAGAAATCGCAAAACCAAAATTTTCAAATCCCCTCCCCCTCGTTTCACAGCTCAGTTGGATACATAGAAGCTCTCAGTCAGTCCCATGTTATTGCCAGTTGGGTTTAAATCATTGTGTGGATCTGTGGTTTTTCTGCCCCTCATTATGTGAAAAATCTGCCTCCCCAAAAGCAATCATGTCCAAAAAAGGCAAGGTAAAAGGTAATGTGCTTAATTCTACTGAAAAAGTGAAAATCTGAGATTTGTTGAAAGGTGGCCTGTCTTTAGAGGAAGCTGGGCGGCATCATGGGAAACGAATCAAGAGTCTGCAGCACAGCACTGAACTCTATGCATCTTGAGCACGTACAGTTTTTCCATGATGGTGGTATCCTAGGAACCATGTACCTGCAGATACCAACATCTACTGTACCTCTTTTCTCCTTCTCAAAACTGGGTTAGGCTTCTTCTTTTTTAAAAATTGGTCCTGGGCCATTCAGAGGTCTTCCTGCTTAGGCTTCCTGAAAGTAGGTTGTTCACTGTGGATTTCTCTTTGCATTCTCCTGTTCTGAAATGCACGAGACGATACATATGCAGACACAGAATCCACATCAGTGAGGACAGAATGTTGAATGCTTTGAGACAGAATGCTTCCCAGTGGGTTATTCACTAAGAGGAGTTTGCTTAATGCTACCAAAGCCCCTGTAGGGTCAGTTCTGGCTGACGTGTATCAAGTAGTTCAGAAGATCTATTCGGGAACACTGGTAGAGCGCCCAGGCCAGCTTTCCCACTGTGGCCCCTTTGCCTTCCCTCATCAACCACTTTTGGAGCATCTGGTAGACCTTTTCTCTTAGCCCATCTCGCTCATAGTCATGGTCAATTTCATCAATTTGAGATTCAGGGATGCCTAGTTTACGGGCACAGTTTTTCCACTTCTTTCCCAGGTTGTCCCTGACTGGATTCAAGTGTTTATCAGTCAGACTCGTGGTATTATCTGCCAAATAGAAAAAAGAAGATAGCTGTAAGTCATCTGAAGATTCTAGCTTCCTGTTTTGCTGAAAAACACAAGAGCCCCAGAAGACAGTGAAAAAGATAACTTCTTAATTACAGAGTTACTGACTCACTGAATACTTGACCTGCCTTGTAAGGAGTCTTTATGTGACTTAGACTAGGGCACCTCTTCCTCTGGCAGATGCACCCCTGAGCCCAGCTGATGGCTTTGTGAACAAAGCTCCTATGTGGCTACTACGTTGGGTGTTCTATTCAACCCGAGCTAATGGCCTTGTTTATGTTAGACCTTCCTGGATGTAACAGGAAAAAGGAGTTTTGTTCTTTTGGGCAATTTTTCACTTATATATGTTTTGACACCCATCTCTAGACAGTTCACTTTCCTCTTAACTCAGTCCAGGATATCGAGTATGAGCCTCATGCAGTTATAATGACGGCCCTTCTCTCTCAGTGGATGAGGTATCCATCCATTCAGTCCTTTAGACTCGTCCATGCCCTTTCTCTCCCTTCTGCAAACCATCTCTTCTTCTCCTATTGTCATAACCTCTGTCTTGCTACTTACTGGCTCCATCCCATTAGCCATCCATAAAAATAATTAGTAAAGAAAACAAACATACAAAACTATCACACAAAAAAACCATATTCCTTGGTTCTCATCCTATCTCAGTAAGCTGAATGTAAGGAAAGACATCTCATTTCCCCACTCAGCTCCCTCACTTCTTTCTTCAGTACCATAATGCTGTTGTCACCACCACTGCATGTCAGTGGTCCAAGAACCTCCTGAGATGTCTAAATAGTTTGTCAGTCTCTTTAGGAGGGGAGCCCTGGGTGTCACCAATTCTTAATGGTACCTTTGGTTCATCAAAAGTTAAAGACCTCTTGTCCTAGGTACTTCAAAGGCTGTCCTTCAAATTGATCAGGGTTGGCAAACTATGACCTCTGGGACAAATCTGGCCCCCTGCTTGATTTTATACCTAAAGTTTTATAGGAACACAACCATGCTCCCCCATGTACATATTGTTTGTGGCACTTCTATACTGGAATGACAGTATTGAGCAGTTCCAAGAGAGGCCTCTGGGCCTGCATAGAAAAAAATGTCCCAACCCTTGGTTAATCAGAAAGTGGGGTTCTATTTTTTGTTTGTTTTTGAGACAGGGTCTCATATGTAGTATGCACCACAATGCCTGGCAGAAAACTGGATTCTTAATCACATGGTTTTGGCTTCATGGCTGCCTTTCCCAGTCTGTGCCTCAGGAATTCTATTCTGGGGCTGCTTAGTGGACACCTATATGAGACAGCTGTCTGATTTTTATTACAGAAGGGGGGCACAGTCTTCTATCCCTTTGATGTGGACCTACAGGAGCTATTTCTCCCAACTCTGAGTAGTAGCACTGATGGTGATGTAGGTTTAACACTCCTGCAGATATTTCTGCATGCCAGGCAGTATTCTAGTTCTTAACACATACTGACTCATTCACAGAATTAGATTCTGTGATTCTCCCCATATTAAGAAGAAACAAATTACAAAGGAATTACAAAAACATCACCAATGAAACGTGGAATAGCTTTATCAGGGGGAGAAAGTTATCATAAGAGAACATTTACGATTCCACTATCTCCCTCTTGATGGTATGAAAGTTCAAGGCTGTTAGATACTGGGTCCTTTTTCTTTCTTTCAGACCTGGGATTCAACTCAGGACCTTGGGCTTGCTAGGCAAGGGCTCTACCACTGAGCTACCTCTCCTAGTCCCAAATTGGGTCCTTTTAGAGCATCTTACCAAAGAAAGCTTGGTACTTGGAAATTGAATGTTCCACTGAGTTTGTACATGTGCTGTCTACTTGTGAGTTCATTCCGCCAATCTCCATGTAATTACAGTCTCCAATCTGAACACCAGTACTATTGTATATTGTACATTTTATGGGTACATCTGAATAGAGAGAAACATACAGGTAAGTACAATCAAGATTGAAAGCAGGAGAAAAATTATGGTATGGTTAAGGAGGACTTTACTTGAAATGTTAAGGAGACATTAACTATGTCACCCTTTAACATTTTCTTCTTTAAAATGTGTCTACTCTTTTCCACACCCATTAGGATGGCTCCTATAAAAAAAAAGTGTTGGCAAGAATGTGGAGAAAACAGAACCCTTGTACACTGGTGGTGGGAATACAAAATGGTACAGCCACAGTGGAAAACAGATAGAGCTTCCTCAGAAAAGCTAAAAAAAGAAATACCATATGATTCAGTAATTCCATTTTTGGGGGATATATCCTAAAAGAATAGAATACAGGAATATTTTTATACCCATGTTCATAAAAACATTATTCATAATAGCTGAAAGTTAGAAGCAACCCAACCGCCTATCAACATCTGAACGGAGAAACAAAATGTGGTATATACATGCATACAACAGAATCTCTCTCCCCCCACATAGTCTTGCTATGTGGCCTAGTGGCCTCGAATTTTTTTAAACTTATACATTAAACACAAAGTTTAATTTTGTCAAGTGCAAAAAGTTGATAATGCAAGAGCTGTATATCCAGTTTAAATGTTAAAATTAATTGATTGAATTGAGAGACTTCATCAGCCAACAAGTACAGAGACAGGAGCATAAGTTAATATTATCTTTCAAGTGTTTACACTGTACCAGTAGTTTTGATTGCTCTCATTTTGGAATTGGTGTGTTAAAATTTAAAAATTAAAGAAATGCTTTCAAAATTTATGTTGGTATACTTTATTTGGAACAATATTTTAAAAAGAGGCTAACCTTTTTCTAGCACATCAACTTAGGTTTTATTGAAATGCACACACCATCAGTTTCATCATACAAATAAATGTAATGTCAATAATCATAATCAATAATTATTGATACCATTACATAAGATCTTTAAATAGAAATAAAACTGAACCACACAGGTTTTATTTTTTTAAAAATAATCTTTTAATAGTTTACATCCTGTCAATGAATGTGTTCTACACATCGACTGTGACATAATATGCAATTATGTTTTTAAAAGGAAAACCTTTTTTTTTTTTTACATTTCTTTTTTTTTCTTTTATTATTCATATGTGCATACAAGGCTTGGGTCATTACTCCCCCCTGCCCCCACCCCCTCCCCCACACAGGTTTTAGATAAAGTTGAATTCCAGCTAATATCTAATGTGAGAAAGATTGGCACTTGCATATTTTTCATTTACATTTTTTTCCTGAAGATTTTTAAAACCTTTCCTACTACTATTATTGCTAAGATTAATGTGTATTTGTAGAATGGTTTAGAGTTTTTCAAACAGGGCACAGTACATAGAGTAGCAGGCAGAATAAAACAGTAGTTAGAAGCAAAGTCTTTGCAGCCAGGCAAATTTGGGTTCACATCCTGGCTCATGGGTCAATAAATCTCTGATCTTGAGAAAGTACTTAACTTCATCTATATTCTTGTTTTTTATTTTTTAAACATTTTTATTAGTATATGACAGTTACAGAGTGGGTTTTGTTGTAACATTTCCACATATACATATATTATACCCCAAGTTGATTCATTTCCTCCATTGTTCTCCCTCCTATCTCATCACCTTTCTTAAGATAACTTCAATAGGTTTCAATGTTCCATATTCATGTACAGAAAGTACATCAACCATATTTACCCTCCTTTACCCTGTTCATTTACCCTCTCCCGCCCACTTTTATCTCCCATTATCATGACCTGTTTTACATTCCTGCCCTTCATTGTTTAAGTGTCTATTTGTTGTTCGAGGGGGATTTTTACCTTGGAATTTTACCCTAAATATATTGTACTTTGACTAATCTAATTCCCTCTATTACTATTCCTTACCCTTTTCTCCCTACCCTGTATTGTTCAACAGTTTTTGTGTGCTCTGCTGTGTCTTGTTTCTACACGGATGTGATATTTCATTATTTGCTGTCATTCTTTTCTTCCTTCCTCTAACAGTACTACTTTTGGAAACATGTTCTCTATATGTTTATATGTATATATGATAATGTTTTGTATTTGTATTGGATCTGTCTTCCACATGAGAGAAAACATGGGACCTTTGTCTTTCTGAACATGGCTAACTTCATGGTGTTCTCCAGTTCCATCCATTTACCTTCAAATGACAAAATTTCATTATTTTTTATGGCTGAATAACACTCCATAATACATAAGTACCATATTTTCTTAATCCATTCATTAGTCACGGGGCATCTTGGCTGTTTCCATAGCTTGGCTTATTGCGAATAGTGCTTCAATAAACATGGATGTACAGGTGCCTTTGTTGTAACCCAACTCACATTCCTTCGGGTATATCCCTAGGAGTGGAACTGCTGGATCATATGGCAGTCCTATTTTTAGTTTTTTGAGGAGCCTCCATACTGTTTTCCATAGTGGTTGTACTAGCTTACATTCCCACTAACAGTGTATGAGGGTTCCTTTTTCCCGCATCCTTGCTAGCATTTGCTGTTTGTGTTCTTAACAAGAGTAAGGTGGAATCTTAATGTGGTTGGATTTTTATTTCCTTTATGGCCAGGGATGTTGAGCATTTCTTTATGTGTTTTTTGGCCATTTTGACTTCTTCATTTGAAAAAGTTCTGTTCAGTTCATTTGCCCATTTCTTCATCAGGTCATTGATTCTTTGGGAGTTGATTTTTTTTTTTTTTTTTGTAGTACTGGGGCTTGAACTCAGAGTCTATACCTTGAGTCACAACACCTGTCCTTTTTTTGTGATGGGTTTTTTCAAGATAGGGTCTCTCCAACTATTTGCCTGGGCTGGCTTCAAATCACAATCCTCCTAATCTCTGCCTCCTGAGTAGTTAGGATTACCGGCATGAGCCACCAGCGCCTGGTGGAAGTTTAGTTTTTTGAGCGCCCTGTAGATTCTGGTTATTAATCCTGTCAGATGCATAAGCTGGCAATGATTTTTCTCTCATTCTGTGGGCTACTGGCCTCAAACTCTTGATCCTTCTGCCTCAGCCTCCTGAATGCTGGAATTATAGGCATGAACCATCATGCCCAGCATACAACAGACTCTTATTCAGCCTTGGAAAGAAGGAAAATTCTGATACCTGCTGTAATATGCATGACCCTGAGGACATTTGCTAAGTACTAAGTACACTGGTCACAGAAGGACCTTGCATTATTCTACTCATGGGAGGGACCTAAATAGTCAAATTCACAAATACTGAAAGTAGAATGATGGTTGACAGAGACTGGGAGAGGGGATAATTGGGAGTTAGTATTTAATGAGGACAGTTTCCATATGGGAGGATAAAAACATTCTGGAGATGGATAGTGGTAAAGATTGCACAACCATGTGGATGTTCTCAATGCCTCTGGACTGCATCCCTAAAAAACTGTTAACATGGTAAATTTTATGTTGCAGGTAGTCTACCAGAATTAAAAACAGTGTGGCATGGTGGTACATGCCACCACCGGGAGGCTGAGGGTACAGGATCAAGACTAGCTTACAACTTTTACGTCGGGACCTCGGAGCTCAGCTGTGTTGGCAGGAACAATGGCACTCTTTCTGTGATGAATCAGAGCAGTTACGCGAGGATGCCACGATGCGTGAGAAAACCTCAAAACATCTGAGATATTTAATGGGAAATAACTTGATTAAAACCTGACAGTCTTAACAGCTTCCTGGACGTTGATGAGTAATGAAGTTATAGGTGTCACTGAGCCACTTAATTCTGGATGGGAATTGTCCTAAGAGGCCAGTTAGCTGTAAAATTCCTAGGATGGAGCAACTTCTGGCCAGTTTTCTGTGGCATGAAAAGTTGGTGATAAGATAAACCACCAAGACAAAGAAAACATGATTAATTTTTTTTAATTGAAAAGTGCAGCATGAGAGCACGGGATATTTTTAATGAAAAGTTCATGGACTTCAGCTTATAAGGCCTTGTCAAATTGTTCTGAATAAAGGTTCAATATGACTTGTAATTAAAACTGAAAGTTTATACTGGAAAAAAAAAAGACTAGCTTACACTATATAGTGTGGCCCTGTCTAAACAAACAAAAAAATATGACACCAATTCAGGAGAGGTGAATGAAGAGAACAGGCTTACCCACATTCCCCAGCAGGATCCCACTTACCAAACATCCACTAAGGGCCCTTCCCCTTCACATAACAAACTCAAATCTCTTAATGCAGTATTGAAGGCTAGTCACAGATCTACCCTAGCCTCCTTTTCTGCCTTTCCTTCCACCATCCTGCCCTTTTTCAGTCTAGAGACTTCAGCCCACCAGATTTGCCATGAATCTACCATACAGTGATCATGCCTTTGCTCAGATCTGTTCCCTCTGCCTAGCATGCTGGTCTGCCTGCTTGTTCTTCCTACTTGTGAGTTCCCCAACATAGGCCCAGGTCAAATCCTGAGCCCTTAGCTGCTGTGTATCAGAGTTAAGCCTGTGCCTCCTCTACCAGTGTATGAGTCCTGGGAGGGCAGAAACCAAGTTCACTTGTTTTCATATTCTTTACACCCCTTAGCCCAGGACTCTGTGTAGGGCACTTGCTCAGTGTCATTCATGCTGAGTTGAACAAGTCAATGTGTTGCTGTCATTAAAGAACAGTTAGCAGATTTTTTTTTTTTTTTTTGCTGGTACAGGGTTTGAACTCAGGGCTTCATGCTTGCTAGGCAGGCACTCTACCACTTGAGCCACTGCACCAGCCCAGTTAGCAGATCTTTAGAGGAGAGAATAGGTGGAGGAGAAGACAGTTTTGAGTAGGCAAGTCTTGTGAGCTTTCTTGCGAGCTCCTGTCCTCCTGACCTAACTGGAGGAGACTGGAGATGCAGAAAGGACAAAGGACATTAGACAAACATGCATAAAGTTGGGGCCAGGTGTGCTGGGCACTCGAATGGAGATGCACAACAGCCTTGTTACTTCTTTTCTCTATTATTCTCTTCTTTTACTTTGCTTCTTTTCTTCTTTATTCTTTAAGGCCTTACTTCTTTACTATACTTTAAAACCTTGCTTCTTTTCTATTCTTTAAAGTCTCTTTCCTTGGACTCGCACTGTCCCATGTTTTCTTTCATCTCTCTTAAAGTCTTGGCCCTCAGACTTACACTGTCCCATGTTCTCTCTTCAAGTCTTGGCCCTCAGATTTGCAGACACACAACAGGCAGCAGCAGCAGCAGCAGCAGCAGCAGCAGCAGCAGCATTCTCACAAGCAGCCCACCAATCAAAAAACCCATCAATCCTTGTTTACACAGGTAAACAAGGAGGTGGAGCAACAGTTCTCAGGGAGGGGTGTGACACTGTTACAAGAGAAACCTGCTTCTCTGAATGTAAACAACTTAAGAAACGCAGCTGAGCTTCATTTTGCTCTCTTCTGCCACTGGGGCCATGCCAAACTCAGCTTGCTCATTATTTGACACAGCTGTGCTTATGTCAAGTTCTCACAGGCTTCTCATAATCCAGTCCCCACAGGCAAGGAGATGAAATTCAGTATAAAGCTGCTCAGTCAGCACCTCGGGCCCCAAAGTAGAGCAGACATCATGCTCACTCTACTGCATTTTCCCCAGCGAAGCTAAGGAAACTAGGGACCCTCCTACTGAAACCTCTAAGAACTGTATGATGCTCACATCCAGAAGCCATGGCTCATTTTGGGTGGTCAATGAAGCTGCTGAAACTGAGATCCTTGGAACCTGGAATCTCTGGCTGTTGTCTCTAAAATGCCATAACACTCTAAAGGCTTGGTCTTCTGTAAGTGATCTTTACTAATAATAATGGTGACAATAGTGGCAGCTACCATTTACTGAGTGCTTACCGTAACGTTTTAAGCACAGCACCATACTGCCTTACCCAATTAATCCTCATGGTCTGCTGCCCCTAGCTTATGCTGACAGTTAGCTAACAGCCTGTGTTAACCACTGACTCGCACAGAGGTTAAGTCAGAGAGCAACTGACTCGGTGCCAGGATTTTACCTTGATCATATCTGTCCACCCTGAAACCCGCGTTTTTTTTTCTTATTAGTTTGTATCAATTATACAAAGTAATGAGTTTCATTACATTTTCATACATATACTTGGACAATATTCACCCCCCATTATACTCTTTGTCCTCCTCTCCCTCCCACTAGTCTCCACTCCCCACAAATAATCTCCCTTCTACTGTCATGTCTTTTAAAAAATCTTGATTCCACATGAGAGAACATATACAATATTTGTCTTTCTCAGTTTGGCTTAATTCATTTAACATGTTGATCTTCCAGTTCCATCTATTTTCCTGAAAATGGCATAGTTTTGTTTTTCTTTATGCCTGAATAATACTCTTTGTCTATGTACCACATTTTCTTTATTCATTCATCTGTTGATGGGTTTGAGGTTGATTCCATAACTTGACTATTGTGAATAGTGCTGCAATAAACATGGATGTGTAGGTATCTCTATTGTATGCTGACTTTGATTCCTTTGGGTGTATACCATGAGTAGTATAGTAGGATCATATGGTAGTTGTAGTTTGTTTTTAATGAACCTCCACACTTATCTCTACAGTGGCTGGACTAAACTACATTCCCGTCAACAGTGTATAAGGGTTCCCCAGTCCATCCTCTTGAAGACAGCCATTCTGATTGAGGTGAGATGGAATCTCAATGTCGTTTTCATTTGCATTTCCTTTATAGCTGAGAATGTTGATCATTTTTTCATGTATTTAATAGCCATTTGCACTTCTTTTGAGAACTGTCTGTATAATTCATTTACCCATTTATTGACTGGATTGTTTGCTTTTCTGTTAATTTTTGGAGCTCTTTATATATTCTGGATATTAATCCTTTATCTGATGAATAGCTGGCAAAGATTTTCTCTCATTCTATAGACTGTCTGTTCATACTGGTTATTATTTTCTTTGCTGTGCAGAAGCTTTGTAATCTGATGAAATCTCATTTGTCAATTCTTTCATTTCCTGAACTACTGGAGTCCTATTCAGAAGACTTGCTGCCTCTGCCTATATCTTGAAGTGTTTCCCCCATGTTTTCTTCTAGTAGTTTCAAAATTTCAGGTCTTACATGAAGGTCTTTGATCCATTTTGAATTGATTTTTGTACAGAATGAGAGACAGGGTTCTTGTTTCAGTCTTCTACATATTTTCCCAGCATCATTCATTGATAAGACTGTCTTTTCTCCAACATGTTTTTACCACCTTTGTGGAGAATCAGATGGCTGGAGGGTTGACTTCTGAGTCCTCTGCTTTGTTCTATTGGTCTATGTGTTTGCTTTTGTGCTGTACCATGCTGTTTATGGCTCTGTAGCGTAACTGTGATACCTCCAGCACTGTTCTTTTTTTGCTCAGAATTACTTTGGTTACTCTTTTGTGTTTCCAGATGAGTTTTAGGATTTTCTTCTATTTCTATGAAGTACACCATTGGAATTCTGATGGGGATTGCACTGAATCTGTAGACTGCTTTTGGTAATATGGCCATTTACACAATATTAATTCTGTTGAATCATGAACATGGGTTTTGCCATCTTCCAATGTCTTTATTTAGTGTTTTACAGAGGTCTTTCACCTATTTGGTTAAGTTTATTCTGAGGGTTTTGGTTTTTGTTTTTTTTTGAGCTATGGTGAATGGGGCATTTTCTGATTACTTTCTCAGCATGCTCAGAAAAGCTACTGTGTTTTGTATGTTGATTTTATATTCTGCTACTCTGCTGAAAGTATTTGTCAGATCTAAGAGTTTTCTGATGGAGTCTTCAGTGTCTTTTAAGTATAGAATCATATTATCTGCAAAAAGGAATAATTTGACTTTCTTATTTATATCCCTTTTCTTTCTTTCTCTTGCCTTATTTCTCTGGCTACAAATTTAAGGACTATACTGAATAAAAATAGAGAGAGTGGACATTCTTGTCTCATTCCTGATTTTAAAGGAAATGCTTTCAGTTCCTCTCAACTTAGTATGATACTGGCTATAGGTTTATCACATGTAGCATTTATGATGTTGAGTTATGTTACTTCCACTCCTAGTTTCTTCAGGGTTTTTATCATTAAGGAATTACTGAATACTGTAAAGGATTTTTCTGCATTTATTGAGATGATCATGTGATTTTTGTCCTTGATTCTATTATATGCTGTACTATGTTCATTGATTTGTGTATGTTGAACCATACTTGCATCCCTGGAATTAAACCAATTTGATCATGGTGTATGATCTTTTTACTATGTTGTTGAATTCAATTTGTAAGTATTATATTGAGGATTTTTTCATCTGTGTTCAGATGAACAAATATGTGTCTCAGGGTAATATTGGCTTTATAGAATGGTATCATTCCTCCCTGTCTATTTTAGGTAAAGTTTGAGGAGCGTTGGTGCTAGTCCTTCTTTAAAGATGTGGTACAATTCTAGTAGTAAATCCATAGTGTCCTGGGCTTTTCTTTGTTGGGAGACTTTATTACTGCTTCAATCTCATTGCTCATTATAAGTCTGTTTAGGTTGTTTATATCTTCTTGGTTCAATTTTGTTAGGTAATATGTGTCTAGAAATTTATCTATTTCATCCAGATTTTCTAAAGTATGGCAATATAAATTCTCAAAATATTCCCTAATAATTCACTGGATTTTAGTGATGTCTTTATAATATCCCCTTTCTAATCTCTGATTTTAATAATTTGGGCTTTTTTCCCTCTTTCTTTTGGTTAGTTTTTAACTAAGGGTTTGTCAGTCTTGTTTATCTTTTCAAAGAACCAACTCTGTTTCCTTGATACTTTGTATTAGTCTTTTAGTCTCTATTTCATTAATTTCAACCCTGATCTTTATTCTTCCTTTCCATCTACTAATTTGGGGTTTGGCTTGTTCTTATTTTTCTAAGAGCTTTAGGTGCATCCTTGGATATTTGAAATCTGATTTTTCAATATAGGCACTCACAGTACAAACTTCCTTCTTAGAAGTAACTCTGCTATATGTCCAAGGTTCTGGTAAGTTGTATTTTTGTTTTCACTTGATTCTAAGAATTTTTAAATTTCCTCCTGGTATCTTCAATGACCCACTGTTCATTCAAAAGCATATTGGATGACCTCCATGTATTTGTGTAGTTTCTATTGTCTCTCTTGGTATTGCTTTCTAGTTTTATTCTATTATGATCTGATAATATAGAAGAAATTATTTCATTTTTTTTGTATTTGTTAAGACTTGTTTTATGGCCTAAAATGTGATCTATTTTGGAGAAAGTTCCATGAGCTAACAAGAATGTGTATTCTGTGGCTATTGTTTAGACTATTCTATCAGTGTCTGCTAAGTCCATTTGATCTATGGTGAAGTTTAACTGAAATTTCCTTGTTGAGTTTTGTGTGGATGATCTTATTATCTATAGATGAGAGTGGAATAATGAAGTCACCCACTATTTTTATATCTGTACCTATCTGTCCCTTTTTTATCTAACAGTGTTTATTTTATGCAACTGAGTATACCAATGCTTGGTGCACAAATCATCATATCTTCTTGATGGACTTCCTTTTATTAATATGTAGTGACCTACTTTATCTCTTCTAACTAACTTTAAGCCTGCATTTTTGAAGTAATGGGTTTTTTTTTTTTTTTTTTTGCTGCTTTCCTGCCCAAATCTGACCACTGGAAAGCCCATAAAAGTTGTGAAATGGAGCCAACGCAATATTGGAAAAATTTTTCAACCTTCTGATGTAACATTTTCATTTATGATTGAGGATAATGAACCCTAGAGAGATAAAATGGCATGCACAAATGCATGTAGACAATGACTGTCACCAAAAGGACTAGAACACAGGTCTAAATCTGAAGTCCTGTGAGCTGCCTTTTTCTAAACTCACTTAAAGTAGTACACTGAATAAAAGGAAAGGCCCTTAATCAAAATAAAGAAAATATTTATTTTCCTTTGTACTTACTGGTACAGATAAAACCTCCTTATCTGACAGGGCAAATTAGAAAATTCACATTTTGTGCAGTTAGGTCTACTTCATAACAACAAAAACAAGTACAAAGAAGAATCAGTTAAATTTACAGTGAGAAACTCAACTTGTTCATTTACCAATTCTGTACTTCGCAGGATTATCCTTAGGGCAAAAACAAGATAATGCCACGCCACTGTGCTCCTTTTCTCACTGAGAGTATTTCAGAATCAATAAGTAGATGGAGCCCTATACATGCTTTTTTGACAGAACCAGGTACCAGAGGGAGAGGAAGAACTGAAAAAAGGTTTCCGGTAAGAAAGTAGCTTGGGTTACTCCTATATAGACAGGACTAAAACCTGACATTAAAAAACTGGTTATAATCTGCTTTCCACTCACTAGGATTTAAGTTCCTTGAGTGAGCCTATTTGCTCACTGTATATATCTCTAGTCCCTAGAAAACTCCCTGGCATGAAGAGGGGAGTGCTGTAGAAATTTTTATTGAATTAATCATGAATAAATAAAACTACATGGTGGCACTCATGAAACATTTTCGTTGTATACATAAAGGAAACTAAAGGACAGCTCATTCAGTTGATTATCCAGTATTTTGCATTTAATAAATCCTACAACAAAACAGATGAAAAAAAATCCAGAATGTTTCCATAGGAGTTTTTTTGGGAAAATTTGCACTTTTGAAAGAAACTGTGATAATGATCTCTAGTATTTTCTTGTTTTTTGCAGTTCTGCGGATTGAACCCAGGGCCTTGCACATGCCAGGCAAGTACTCTCTCACTGAGCTATATCCTCAACCTAGAAAGCTCTATGATTTTCAATGCTTGCTCTACCTATACTGATTTTAGGATTCCTAGGACACAGGAAGTTATGGTTAATGGATGCCATCCAGGTATCCAGGTAATGTTGGCAAGTTTTATTTGGTAATGATCCTGGATATTAAATTAATTCATTCCTGCTCTAAAACATCCATAGCGACTGTCAATTAGCTTTGACTTCAACTAAGAGAGATATGGAAATTGAAATAAAATTTCTCATTACTAATGGTAGTCTTTATCCTGATAAGAAATAAAAAAATACCCAAGACTTTTTTTCTTACCTTCAGAAAACAGCAAGATAGAGAGAGAAAAAGAGAGAGAGAGAGAGACTGACTTGAGTGTAACAGGACCACTATGCCATTTAGGGTAGAATGGAAGATAACTACCTATTACAAGGACCTGAACACCAACACAGATGGTCAGTTGTGGTGAGTCTTAGGCCAAAACTGAAATAGTTCCAGACCAAGTGGTCTGAGGACACCATTCTAAGGTGGTAAGTTAAAACCCTTGGTCCTTCCTATTATTGCTTATACTCTCTCTTCAACAAAATTAGAGATAAGGGCAAAACAGATTCTGCCTGGTAGTGAGGGGGGAGGGGGCAGGAGAAAGGAGGGAGAAATGACCCAAACATTGTATGCGCATATGAATAAAAGAAAAAAAAAGCAATTTGGTCCATAAAAAAAAATAATGTGGCAAGTTGCATCTGGCAGTTGATCCTCTGAACAACTTATCCTTTGACCCCATTGATAATGTACAGTCTACAATACAGCTAATGTCTGCTTTATTTTCAGAAAAATGAAGATATGCTTACCTGTTAGTGGCAAGGAGCTGAATGGGATGGTAGGTGTGCTTCCCCAGAGATTGGTCTCAGGCACTGGAGTTTTATACAGACTAGGCATTTGGCTTGGATTTGGTCCATACCAAGCTCCTGCAGCGGCTGTTCCTGGATCCAATGGTCTTGCTCCAAACGTATGTAAATTATATAACTCGTTCCTGTATGGTTGACTAGTGAGCCCTGTCACTTGGTGTACTACATTACCATAACTGGCTGCACTGGGAAAAGCAAAACCTTTTGTCTCTGTGCTCAGAACATTCTCACAAGGTCTCTGCTGTGCAAAGGGGTCATGGGAGACCCTTCTTCTCCTCTCCTCCTCTATGTTGTAAGCCACATTCTGTCTAGGCTTCAGTTTTGTCTGCTTGTCTGTGTGGTTGCCAAAGGCATGATAGCTGGCTTCCTCCTCGAGTTTACGTTGCAAGTTGGGCTCATTCTCTTGTTGTGGGTGCTCTAGAGAGGGGGAAAACCAGGACTCTTCCACAGGCCCAATCTCAAGTCCCTGGGAACTGTGCAGCGAACCAGGCTGCTCTATAAAGGAGAAGAAACGATCAATGTGGGTTTCATGAAAAATTTTAAAAGTAATATAAAACTTGAGCACCATAATGTATCTGCCACTCAAAGTAATATGCTGAAAAGAGAAACGTAGAAAGCATTTAGTTTTCTTCCCGTAAGCTTTATAGGTGATCAGTAAGAGACCCTGGCTGGCACCACAGGAACATGGGAGAAATTATTACGGACAACAGAAGAGTGTAACAGGGATGACTCAGAAAGAAAGGGACATAGGCTGGAGCAGAGAACTTGGGTTGTTGCTGTAGAATGACTCAGGGTAGACACAAGAACAGCAGCAGCTGGGCCCTCAGCACATTCCATGGGTTCTTTCATTCTGTAAAGCTATTATCAGGATTTGGTGAGTGAGGGTTAGGTGAGGTTAAGCAATTTGTTCCAGATCCGACAGAAGTGGCTTCAATATCCTACACCCTGCCCTACCTTTTGTCATAATGAAAAGGTATCCCTGTTGGACTCTGAGACCAATCTCTCTACTCATGGTCTGGATCAAGTCAGTGGCAGCCCTTTCTCCTGACACCACTTTCTTCCTACCACACATCAGGCCTCTTGTGCTCAGGACACTCTATGACTTTGGTGACCGAAAGTTACTTAATATTTCAAAGACAACAAAACTGGAATCCAGGATATATCATACATTCAAGGCAGGTCCTCATCTTCTATTTCTGATATGGTTCTGAGTAGTAGTAGTAGTAGTAAGAGAGTAGAATGAATGAATGAGAAAACAATACAATAAACAGATTTTGAGCACAGGGTAAGTTACCTGAATTTGACCTGCTTGGTGGTGATGCCACACAATCAAGTTGCAGAGACTGCATTCTCTTCACAACTGCATTTTCATCTGGGTACTCTTTCTGTAATGAAGAACATAAACATACACTTTAGAAGATAGCAGAAAACATTTAGTCCCAGAAAATTTAAAGAATGGATCTTTTCAGAAAGTAGAAATTTCACACAAATTTTACCAGTAAATATTTTTTTAAAAAATAAACATTCTTCCAAATATCCCAAATGATTCTTCAAATGAACAAAGCTGGAGAACTCACATTTCCTGGTTTCAAAACTCACTACACAAAGCTACAGTACTCAAAACAGTGTGATACTGTCACTGACAGACCAATATAACAGAACAGAGAGCCTAGAAACAAGCCCTGCCATATATGGTCAACAGATTCTTGACAAAGGTGCCAGGAGCATTCAATGAGGAAAACTGTCTGTACACATATAAAAGAATGAAGCTGGATCCTTACCTTATTCCTTACATAAAAATTAACTCAAAATGTTTCAAAGACTTAAACTTAAGTGCTAAAACTAAAAAATTTTTAGGGAAAAAACATAAGGGGAAAGCCTCATGACATTGGTTCTGGAAACAATTTCTTCACTATGATACCCAAAGCACAGGCAACAAAGTTAAAAAAGATAAACTTGCTTATATCAAAATTAAAACCTGTACATTAAATGACACCACCAAGAGAGTAAAAAGATGATCTATAGAATGGAAAAAAGAAATCATATATGTTTGATAAAAGATGAATATCCAGGATATATAAAGAATGGTTATATAGCTTGAAATCACCTTTTCCCTTTTTGTAGTGCTGGGGATTGAACTCAGGACCACAAATATTCTAGGCAAGTGCTCTACCACTGAGCTATACCGCCAGCCCCAGAACGTCTGTGGTTCAAAAACAATTAAAAAATTGGAAAAGAAAGGGCTGGAGTATAACTCAGAGTAGGCACTTGCTTAGCATGTGCAAGGTCCAACTCCCAAAACTACAAAAAATCGTATGCCTACATATGTATATACATATATATAGGCAAAGGACTTGAATAGATGTTTTTCCAAGAAAGATACACAATTAGCCAACAAGCCCATGAAAAGATGCTCAACTTTACTACTCATTAGGGAAATGTAAACCAAAACAATAATAAGATACAACTTCATAATTATAGGAATGGCCAAAATAAAACAAAAAATAACCAATATTGGTGAGGATTCAGAAAACTGGAAGTCTTGTAAATTGCTGGTGGAGAATGTAAAATGGTACAGCTGGTATGGAAAATGGCTTGATGGTGCCTAAAAGTTAAACACAGAATTACCATATGGTCTAATAATTCTACTCCAACATATATATCCCCTAAAAGCAGAGACTCAGACAGACACTTGTATATCAATGTCCACACAACTATTATTCACAACAGCTAAAGGTGAAAACAATCTGGACATACTTCAACAGATAATGGATAAAGAAAATGTGATATATCCATATAATGGAATATTATTCAGCCATAAAAGGAATTCTGATACTGTGTTCCAACACACAAATGGACGAACCTTAAAAACATTTTGTTA
This sequence comes from Castor canadensis, assembly GCF_047511655.1. NCBI lineage: Eukaryota > Metazoa > Chordata > Mammalia > Rodentia > Castoridae > Castor > Castor canadensis. Next base: position 51,179,695 of record NC_133393.1, read on the forward strand.
AGTGAAATATGCCAGACTGAAATGGAAAAAAACATTGTGTAATTTTATTTCTATGAGCTATCTAGAATAGGTGAATTCCAAGGCAGAAAAAGATTATCAGGGGCTGAGGAGAAGAGTTTGTGTTCAGGTTGACAGAAGTGTTGGAAATGGATGGTGGAGATGGCTACCCAACATTGTGAATGTGCCCAATGCCACTGGATGTACACTTAAGAATGGCTACAACAGCAAAATTTATGTTATATGTATTTTATTATAGTAAAAGAAAATGACTAGGTGTGGTGGCTCAAGCCTGTAATCCTAGCTCCTTCAGAGTCGGAGACAGAAAGGATTGTAGTTCGAGACTAGTTAAGGTAAAAAGTTCACAAGACCTCATCTCAGTCAATTAAAGCTAGCTATGATGGCACACACCTGTCATCCCAACTATGTAGGAAGCATAAATAGGAGGACCATGGTCCAGGCCAGCCTGGACATAAAGTGAGGCCTTTATCTCAAAAATAACTGAAGCAAAAAGGACTGATGGAGTAGCTCAAGTGGTAGAGTGCCTGCCTAGTAAGCATGAGGCCCTTAGTTCAAAGTTCCCAGTACCACCAAATTTTTTTCTTTCCTTATATAAGCAGTAATACTTACACTAGAGAAAATACTCATCAGAGAAATATGAAAAATGTAGGAAATCATATTTTTAAAATATAAAACCTACTCAAAGGTAAAAAACATTTTAGCCTTTTCACTTCAAAATTTTTTCTTACTCATATTTGTATTTTGCTCTTAACAGAGTGCCTACTACATTGGCGGATGGTCAAAAAATGTTTGCTGAGTAACTATATGCATGACTTGGGGAAGAATGTCAGAAAGAATTATGTTCATGCATTTTAGCATTTTGAATATTGTGTTTTTACATGTTTCTAAATTTCTGCAGAAATGATTTTCTTTTTATAATTTTTTTCATGATGCAATATATTTAAATAAGTTTTTCTGAAAAGGTCAAAAAATGCAGAGTTACACAGAACAACACCTCAGTGTCATTCCCTCCAACCCTCCCTGTCCCATTCCCATAGGTAATCCCTACTCAGAGTGGGGCATGCAGCCTTTTTATTCTCTCTAGGCATTTGGCACATACATTCTGGAAATATACAGTTATATATTATATTAAAAAGATCACACCATAATATAATATTGTTTTGTGTCTTAGTTTTTCACTAACAAGTCTTGAAGATCTTTCTGTGTATTATTACACATGAGTTTCCACCTCATTTTGAGACTTGCTGTACAGTACTGTGTAGTTTAAATTAAGTCATAATTTAGGGTAAGGTCTACCTGTGGACATTCCAGCTTTTCACTCTTACCAACTCAAGTGCAAACAACTTCTGAAGCTCCATCTTTGAGCATGTGACTGAGGATGGATAACTAAGAGTAGAACTATAGCATAAGTCAGGTGTTTTCCATGGTGGTGGGCAGCTCACCTTCCACCAGTGTTTATACTCTTGTCAGGACGGCATGAGATGTGTGATTCTGCCTTGTGTCAATGCTTGCTATTACCACTCTTTTTTCAAAAATGTCAGTCTAACAGATGAGATTTTGATTTTTTTCTGTGAGTTAAGGCCAAGTATATTTTCCCAAGTTTGCTGACTGCTTAAACTGTATTTCTTCTTTCCATTAATTCCCTGCCTATATTCTTTGCCTTTCCCCCCTTTTGACTTTTTATGTTTTGTTTTAAATTTGTATGTACTCATTATATATTCTGGATGTTAATCCTTTTTTATTAAGCAAAATTTCTCCTTTTCAAGTGACTTTTCATTTCCAAGAAGTCAAATACAAGTCTTTTTCTTTGTATCTTGTGACTTCTATGTCTAAAACATACCTGAATCTGATTTGGGACTTTGCAGACAACATGCTATGTCTTTAGACTCCTCTCCAAGGAGAGGATTTGCTGCCCAGAGAAAAGCAGAGTCAGGAAGGAGTCCCAGCCTCAGCTCTTTCAGCTACTCAGCAGCTAGGAGATGCCATGCCTAAGGTGCTCCCTCCCAAGCTGCCTACACCCCTGACAGAGAGAGGCAGGATGGAAGTCCTGGCCATTTCAGGGACAAGTCTCAGGAGCTTCTGCTCATTGCTCTCAGTTGCCAAAGCTCTGTTGGGCTTGACTATTCCCTCTGACTTCTGCTCATTCCTGCTTCCTACTGCTTCCCTGCGCCTCAGCCTCCAACTCATCTCCTGCTTCTAGAGAAACCAACCTGCAAGATTCTTCTCCTCTCTTTCTCATTCCTCCCTCCCTCCTTACCCCATTCCTACCTCCTCTCCTTTTCTTCTTCCTCCCTTCTTTTTTTCTTTTTTTGATATGGAGAGCGAGACCCAAATTCTCTTCTGTTGATCTATTTGACCATCTTTGCTCAAATACCACTTTGTTTTGGACTCTTTCATGAGAATTCCTTGGCTATATTTCTACATTTTTTCACACAAATTTAATGATGACCTTGTTGAATTCCATAAAGAACCTGATTAGAATTTTAATTAGGATTGCACTCCACTTACAAAAGAGGTTGGGCAGAACTGATGGCTTTAGTGTAGCACATCTTTCTTTCCATCCATAAATAGTACTCAGTATTGTTTTAGTACTCATGTAGATTTCTTTCATGTCTTTAAGAAAAATTTTCCATGTTTGCTAACCTATAGACGTCTTTATCACATTATGATTGTAATTTATATTTCTCTATTGCTAGAAAGGTTGTATACTTTTTGGCATATTTACTGGCTATTTGAATATTCTCCTTGGTGAAATGTCCAAATATTTCGTTCATGTTTTAATGAGGCTGCTGTCTTTGTTTTTGGTTGTATACATTCAAGTTTTTTGTTGGTTACAGGTGTTATAGTTCTTTTCTCCATTCTGAGGCTGGTAATTCCATTTGCAATAGTTTCTTTTGATAAATAAGCATTCTCTAACCAAATTTACCACTGTTTGCCTTAAGGTTAGTGCTTTTGTATCGTGTTGACAGTTCCTTACTCTAAAGACATGAAGAAATTCTCCTACCACATTTCCAATAGCATTATAATTTTATCTTTCATGTTTATATCAGTAATGAGCCTATAGCTGATTTTTTGGTGTGGTGGAAGGTAGGAGGTCCATCTTCACTTTTTACCACAGCATCACTTATTGTAAAGACCATCATTTCTTCACTACATACACATCTCTAACAAAATTAGGGGTTTTATATACATTTGGATCCTAAGGAAAATCTCAACTCCATTCCACTGGTCTCTGTATACCAATACCTCTGTCCTCATTATATAGTTTATGGTAATTGTTGATAAGAATCTGATAAAGGGCCAGGCTCTGTGGCTCAAGTCTGTAATTCTAACTACTCAGGAGGCAGAGATTGAGAGGATTATGGTTTGAGGCCAGTAAGGGCAAAAAATTTCTGAGACCCCCATCTTAACCTGGTGATGCAAGACTGTCATCCCAGCTATGCAGGGAAGTGCAAATAAGAGAATTGTGGTCAAGATAGGCCCAGGCATAAAATGAGACTCTATCTCAAAAATAACCAAAGGGATACTCCTGTAATCCTCACTACTCAGGACATAGAGATCAAGAGGCTCACGGTTCTGAGCCAGCCCAGGCCAATAGTTTGTGTGAGCCCCATCTTGAAAATACCCATCACAAAAAAAGGGCTGGTGGAGTGGCTCAAGGTATAAGTTGTGAGTTCAAACGCAGTACCACCAAAACAAAACAAACAAAAAACAAAGGACTGGGCATAGCCCAAGTGGTAGAGCGCCTGTTTAGCAAGTGTGAGGCCATAAATTCAATCCTCAGTACTGCCGAAAAATAAAGAAACCAGTAAGGCAAGCCTTTCCCTACCACGAGTTCCGACTTCTTCAAGAGTATCTTGGTTGTTCCTGCCTTCGCCTGTACTATTCCATACAGAAGGGTCATTCTAACTTCCCATACCGCCCCCCTCCAACCTAACAAAGTAGAATTCTGGTTGGGGCTGCAGTGATTCCATATAACAATTCGAGAAGAATTGACATCTTTGCAATATTTTTACTTCCAAATCACAAAGAAATGGAGTATTTCTTCTTTAGGACTTACTTTGTGCCTCTCAATGAAAGTCTATATATTGAGTTGCTACTATCTTTTGTAAGATTTATTACTACTAATTGAATTTTTATGCTACTGTAAATGGAATCTTTTTAAGCTCCCTTTCTAATTATTTTTGATAGGACAGACATATATAATTTATTTTTTATATACTGATTTGTAACTAAATCATACTCTATTACTGATTCAAGAAGATTCTTTTGAATTTCCTGTCTACTTATCTTGTACCTGTGAATAATGTCAACTTCGTTTCTTCTTTCTTTCTCTTGCTCGCTATAAAAGCTAGGGCCTCCAGAACCATTCTGACCAGACATGGTGGTGTAAGCTTCCTGGTCCTGTATGTTATTCTCAAAGAAAAGCTGTTAGCATTTTGTCTAGAAGTACATCTGCTCTGGTTGTTTCAGTACCTTATCAGACAAGGAATTTCTTTTCCAGGTTGCTAGTATTTTCACCATGAATAAATACTATATTTTATCAACTGATTTGTCTGCATCTATTGAAAAACTCCATTTTCTTATCCTTTAATAAGATAATGTGATGAATTATAATGATAGGTTTTCCAAAAGTTAAACTAATTTTGCATTCTTGGAATAAACCCAACTTGGTTTTGTCCATTGATAGATTCAGATTGTTTATATTTTATTTTGGATTTATCTATGCTGTTTCATGAGGCTGCTGTAATTTTATTTTCTTACACTTTTTTGGGTTTGGGAATTCAGGTTATGCTAGTATAAAATACATTTGGGAGAGTTTCCCTCTTTCAGTAAGAGTGAGATAATTTCTCTTCTCTTTCTTTTTTCTTTTTTTAGTACTGGGGTTTGAACTCAGGGCCCTGAACTTGCTAGGAAGGCAGTTTACCATTTGAGCCATGTGCCCCAGCCTGTTTTTGCTTTTTTTTGTAGTGTCTTGGGTTTTTGCCCAGGGCTGGCCTTGTACCACTATCCTCCTACCTAAGGCCTCTTGTGTAGGTGCATGCCACCATGCCTGGGTTAGTAACTGAGATACAGTCTCACTAACTTTTTGCCTCAAACTGTATCTTCTCAATCTCCACCTTCCAAGTAGCTGGAGTTATAGGTGTGAGCCACTGGACCCAGTGAGATAATTTCTTCATTCAATATTTGGTAGAAATCACTGATGAAGCTATTTGGTTATGAGGTTTTTCACTGTGGGAAGAGTTTTGATTAATGATTTGAACTCTGTTAATGGTTATAGGAATATTCTGGTCTTCTATCTCTAAGTCAGTTTTTTATACATTTCCCCCTAGAAATTGTCCATTTTACCTAAATTTTAAGACAATTAGCAAAAAACTGTTCATAATATTGTCTGATGTCTGTAAGAGTGGTAGGGATACCACCTTATTCATTATTTCACTCTTGTCTCTGTTTTTCTTATCAGGCCTAATTAGTCAATTTTACTGGTCTTTTAAAAGAACCAACACTTGCTTTTTTGGATCCTCTATGAGCTATTTTCTATGGTTTCTTTTTATTTATTTACTTCTTTCTCTTTTTTGTTCCACTTATCTTGCTACCTTCTTCAGATAAATGTTTGGCTAATTAATTTTAGGCTAATTTTCAGCCGTCTTTTCTAACACATATATTTGAGACTGTACCAAGTTAAGTTAACAAAGTGCATTTTATGGTTTTTAATATGTATTGTTTTGTTAGCTTTTAATTAAAAATACTTTTAAAATTCCATGGTGATTTCTTTTTTGACTCAAGGAGTATTTTAAAAGTGTATTTTTAACTTCTAATTTTCTGATTATCTTTTTAAAGCTTAATTTCCACTATAATTAAAACAAAGACAATTGTTATAATTCTTTTAAATTGTTTTATGCATGGTCAATTGTGAAGGCAATGCCTGTTTTTAAAATGTGTTTAAAGGCAGGTGTTGGGCAGTCACTTGCCACAGTGTACTGTTTCCATTGGTCAGCGTGTTAAATACGCTCTCTGATTCCTCTCTAGCCTTGCGAATGTTTTTGATCCGTTCTCTATGAATTAGAGAGAAATGTATACTAACACCTCCAGCTTTTGAGCTCTGTTAACTTTTGGCTTTGTATGTTTTAAGATCATGTTAATAGGGGTATGTCCATATTTAAAGCTGTTATGTCTGTCTGGCAAAATGAACCTTTTTATCATTATGAAATATTCCTCAGTTTGAGATGATGCTTTTTTGCTTTAGAGTCTTACCTTTTTTCTTTGATTGCTTCTTGTCTCTTCCAGTGTAAAAGTCCCTCAAAGTCTGGCAATTCTTGCCTGCCTGATTTTTTTTTTTAAATTTTCAAATCTCTCTTTGCTTGTTTGTTTTATTTATTGAAGTCTCCATGATTTGGGGCATGTGATGCTGAGAAAGTTATGGGGTAGGTTGTGTTGATTTCTGAGTATGAAGGTTTGTGAGTGGTGTGCGTGCGCGTGCACACATACGGTCACTGTTTCTCTCTGTTGGTCAGCTGGTGATGGGGTTTTGACATACTTCACTGACCCCAGATACCAAACTTCCTGCTTCAGCTTTAGATGCACCTGCATCAGTCAGTCAGCAGAAAGGAAGTACAGGAGGAGCCATCATTTCTAGACAGCATAAATGAGGCTCCCAAATGACTGTCCCCAACAGTGCCTGTGTGCTCACAGTACTTCTTCCTCAGCATTTTTGGGCTAGTCTTTTGTTCTGCTGTATTCTCAGAAGATACAGTTCTGCTGTCTTTCTGGTCTGTGCATGTGTACATGTGCATGTGTGCAGTGCTGGGGATGAAGTCCAACACCTCATGCATACTATCCAAATGCTCTACTTAGGAACCATATGTCTTTCTGTTTAAGAATTCCTCAAAATGACCAATCTGCTGATAGTACTTTCCACTCTTTTCCAATGATACTGTGTTTTGTTTATACATTAGTACATTTATTTTTTCTCATTCATGCATTCTGATGAAGGAGTCAGTTCGGTTTACCAATATGATAATATAAGCGTGTAATTGCTCATTTTGTTTTCTGTGTTCACCAAGCTAGTTTACTTCAAATCTCAGGAGCAAATTACACTGCTTTGGTTTTTGTGATTCATGATACTTGTTTTGATATGTTGATATTTTGAGCAGCTGCTGTACTACCTACCTTTAAAGTCTCCACATCCTCGTCTACATTTTCTTCAAGTTCACTTACGTAGAAAGGCCTAAATTTTTCTTCAATATCTGTATAAAGAAATAGTCCATTAAATTTCTTATTTTCTAAAATAAAATTAAGATACTGTCAACTTGTGATCTTAGAATTACTTATCTGAATCTATGGGCGGAGCAGTAACATAACATTTTCAACTCCCAATTACTGACCCTGACTTAGTGTAATGGGACTAAGCACTGGGTAGACAGAACAAGGTTAGAGTAACACTGGATACCGAGGGCCCAATCTAACAGTGTACACTTGCTCTGGCTGCCCGCACCAAGGCCTAGTCATATTCAAGAGAACATGGATGAGTGGACTCCAAATTTCTGTCCCTCGGGCATCAAATTTATGAGAGTGGATACTCAGGTTAAGGATAAGTGTAAAGGTTATAGCAGGCAGCCTTGAAAGGAAAAGGAAACTTCCAGTTCCAGGAAGATGGAATAAACGTGCTTTGCTTATTTCTCCTGCTAAGGACAACAGTCAAACACATCGATCCCTGGGAAGGAGGAAAAAGGAAGGCAGACCAGCTGGAACTTCAGGGTCTGAGCAAACGCAGGGTCATGTCTTTCTATTTACCTCATATATTCCAGAGTTGGAGTTGAAAAGCTAGCGAGTTAGAAACATCAACAAAAAACAACAAAAGCCTGTTATTTGTAGCCAAAAGATCAACCAAAGGGCAACCAATCAACATAGAAACTCTTTGGTGGGCAGGGTACAGTGACCACTTGAAGGTAAAGTCAGGAGGATAGTGGTTTACAACCTGGGCCTTAAAAGTTAGGGAGACCCTAGCTGAAAAAACAAGCAGGGCATAGTATCTCATGCCTATAATCCCAATTAGTCAGCAGGTAGATGTAAGAGGATCACACTGTAAGGCTGGCCACAGGCAAAAGCATGAGACCCTATCTGGAAAAAAAAATACTAAAGCAAAAACGGCTAGGGGTGTGGCTCAAATGGTGGAGTACTTGGTTAGTAAGAGGGAGGCTCTGCGTTCAAACCCCAATACTGAAAACTAAATAAAACAAAACTCCTTTGGCCCATGACTACTCTTCTAGTCAAAAACACAGGAAAAGACAGTGACTCCACTCACATCCTCACCAGCATGGGCCAGTAGACAACCTGAACTTCTAACCTCATAAGAGATGCCGAAACACCCCCAGCAGAGTGATGTCAGAGACTGACAAATAGGAAGCTAGGATCTTCCTGCCTGCCAGCTGGGTATGAGCTCCTCCACTATCTGAGCTCAGTAGGCTGCCCTACACCCCACAGGGCAGTAATAAGATACTTCCCCTTCCCAATGGGGAAATTTGGAGGTAGCCTCATGGAGATCTGGGATATTCACTGCTGTGCAGTGGGCATGAGGCACCTCCACCTCAGTGGCCGTGGAGACCATGTGGACTCAGTAGAACTCCCATCTCTGATCAGCAGTGAAGAGGAGTCCCAGACTCAGTATCAATGGGGCTAAGCAGGGCACATGGATTTCCATCTCGACCTGGCATTAACTAGATGGCAACTGCCAATCCTGTGCCAGAGCACTGTCAAAAAAGTCCAGCAAAAGAAAATCTAGACTTTCATGATGTAGTAGGAAAGGTTTAAGCCTCAATGGAAAAAATATGATACTAAGGAAAATTCTAAACTGGATGAAGACAACAGATGCCAACACTGAGATGACAGAGATACTACTGGGATTACCTACCAATTATGGTGAAATAACCACGATTGAAATGGCTCAAGGAGGAATGATAAACCTGCTTAAAATAAATGGAGGAACAGAAAGTGTCAGTAAAGAAAGAGAGGATGGGGTAAATACAGTGGTAGAGGGCATGCCTGCCATGTTTAAGGCCCTGAGGTTACGGCCAGCACCAACCAACCAACAAAACCCACAAGGATATAAAATTTAAAGCTGAAAAACACAATAGGAAGAATAAATAGCTTAGCTCATGGACTTAAAAGCAAAACAGAGGGAGAAGAGAAGAATCAGGGAACTGGAATACAGAATGACAGAACTGCTGATCTGAACAAGAGAGAGAAAATTACCTCAGGCATGTGTGGGAGTATAACAAAAGCTCTGGTATTTATGTCATCAGAGTTCCAGAAGAACAGGAGAGAGAAAATATAGCTGAAATAGTACTCAAAGAAATAATGGCTGAAAGATTTCTAAATATGGCAAGAAGCTGAACAAAACCTAAAACAAATAAACCCAAAGAAATCCACATTGAGATAAATAATAAATAATAAATAAATAATAATAATAAATAAATCTCTGCAATATACAAAGACAAAACATTGAAAGCAGCTAGAGGAAAAATAATTATGAGAAAAAATAATATTCACAGGGAAAGATGTATGCACACAAGTAGAATGACAGATGATTTTTGAAGCCATAGCAACTAGAAGTGTCCCCATATTTTTCAAGTGCTGAAAGAAAAGAACTGTCAACACAGAATCCTACACCCAGCAAAAATGTCCTTCAGAAATGACAAAAATGTCCTTCAGAGCAAAAGTAAGAATTTGTTACCCAAGGAGAATGGCTAAGGGAAGTTCTCTAAATGGAAAGCAATTAATAAAAGACAACACCTTGGAAAATCAGGAAGGAATAACACATATAGTACAATGCAAAAGAAATATTTGGTCTTTGTTCCTAATTTGGTTCATGACAGGCAGCTCCAAAAATCTCTGAAATCTCCTAAATGAATAAGGTGTCTTTTGGACCAGGGTTGGGAGAATTGACAGCTTCAGAATAGGGGCTGGTCACCAGAAAAACCGAGCCATGATTAGAAAGGCAGAACCTTTGACAACACCTTTTACCTCCAGGAAGGAGAGAGGGACTGAGATTACATTCAATCACTAATGACAAATGATTTAATCCATTGTGCGGATATAATAAAACTTCCATAAGAACCCATGAATGGTATGGTTAGGAGAGTTTCTAGGTTGGTGAAAACCCAGAAGCACTGGAGGGAGGTGTGCCTCAAGAGGGTCAGGAAGGTCAGCACCCCTCCCCCATACTTTGCTTTAGGCATCTCCTCCATTGGTTGTTTCTGAGTTTAATAAAGTATAATAAATGGGTAAACACAAGTAAAATATTTTTCTGAATTCTTTGAGTCTATCTAATTAATTGCCAAACCTCAGGTGAGGTGCATGAAACACCTGAATTTGTAGTCATCTGGGCAGATGTGGTGTCCTAGGTACCCTATTTGCAGTTGGTATTTGAAGTGGGTATAGTCACACAGGACTAAGCCCTTAACCACTGGAGTCTGAAGATAACCTGTGTAGTCAGTGTCAAAATTGGATTGAATTTTAGGGACATCAAGTTGGGGACAGTGGAAAACAGTGTGGTGTCAGAAACATACCATGCAGTAATCAAAACTAAGGGTACATGCAGTAGGAGTTCCTTCTTCTCTTGAGTTTCCTAAACTATGATAATTGAAACAAGACTAACATTGTCTGATGCATTCTAAATTATGAAGAGGAAATACTTGAGATTATATTCAGGAGAGGGTAAAGCAGGGTTTCTACACATCACTCAAACTGGTAAAATGAACCATCAGTAGACTTGATGAACTACTAGATAGCGAGTATCTCGAGAATCTACTTTAAAAACATACAAAGAGAAAAACTCAAAAACACTATAGATACATCACAGAAATGTTCTATAACCCATAGGAAGGCAGTGAAAATGCGATGTTTGGATCTTGACTGCTCCCCCAAAGGCTCATGTATTAAAGACTTGGCCCTTAGCTTGTGGCACTATTTGAAAGGAGTGAAACCTTTAGAAGGTAGAGGAGGTTAGGTCACTGAGGGTGTGACCATGAAGGGCATACTGGGACTTAGGGACCATGGCCCCTCCTCTTCCTTTCTCTTATGCATCCTAGCCATAAAGTAAACTAATTTACTATACCTTGTGCTCCATCATGATGTGTTGTCTTGCCACAGGTCCTAAAGCAATGAGACCAATCATCCGTGGACTAAAACCTCTAAAAATGTTGCCAAAATAACCTATAAGTTGATTATCCCAGATATTTCTATAGCAATGGAAAGTTAACACAAAAAGAAAGTAGAGACATTAAAAGCAGAAAAGAACAAACAGAAAAAATGAAATTGAAGACTTCCTAACATACCAGTAACTACATTAAATGTAAATGGTAGAAATATACCAATTAAAACAAACAGGTTGGTGAAAGAGATTTAAAAAACATGACCCAACTTTACACTGCCATAAGAAACTCACTTCACATATAATGATCTAGGTAGCTTAAAGTAAAAAAAGGACAGAAAAAGATACATTAGTCAAAGGAAAAACACAGTAGCTATATTAACCTCACAAGACTTCAAAGAAAATTACCAGCAATAGAAAGGGACATTTTAGGGGAGAATGATGGAAGGGGTGAATTCAACTATGATATATTGTGAGAACTTTTGTAAATGTTGTACCCCCAGTACACTAATAAAAAAATTAAACTGAAGTATGGGAAAATTTTCCAGCTTTAGAAAATTGAAACTTAAAAAAAAGGAACATTTACATAATGATAAAAGGATCGATCCACCAAGAAGACACAGCAATCCTAAATGTGTATGCACCGAACAACACAGATACAAAACATTAAAAGTAAAGGACAATATAATTAAAAACAGGAACAGATTTACAATTATACTTAGAGACTTAAATACCTATCTTTCAATAACTGAAAGACTAGTTAGACAGAAAAATCAGCAAAGATAATTGAAAAACACAACAAAATCAAGAAATAGGATTTAATCAAGATCTATAGAACATTTTATCCAACAGGAGAATATCCAAGTATTCTTTTTTTTCTTTTTGTGGTACTGGGGCTTAAACTCAGGGGCCTCACACTTGCTAGGCTTTGCTAGGCAGGCACTCTATCACTTCAACCACTTCATCAGCCCTCTAAGTATTCTTCTTTGAGTGCCCACAGAACATATCCCAAGAGAGACCAAACCTTGGTATGAAGCAATTCTCAACATTTTGAAAGAACTGAAGCACACAGAATGTATTCTTTGGCTACAATGGAATCAAGCCAGAAATCAATTAACAGGAAGAGGACAAGAAAGTCCCTAAACTACTGGAAACTAAACAAAACACTTTGAATAATATATGGGTCAAAGAGAAGTCCCAAAGGAAGTAAATAAATGCATTAAAGCTAATGAAAGTGAAAATACAACCTGTCAAAAATTGTGGGACTCAACTAAAGTGGGGCTGAGAGGGAAATTTAAGGTAATAAATATATACATTAAAAACAGTAAAGGTCTCAAATCAAAAATCTAAGTTCCCACCTCGAGAATCTAGAAAATGAAGAGAAAAAAAATACAAAGCAAACAGAAGGAAGGAAATAATAAATATATGAACAAAAAACAATAGACAAAATAAATGAAATATAATAGTTGTTTGAAAAGATCAATAAAATTGATAAATCTCTTGTAAGACTAAAAAGATAAAAAAGAAGGTACAAATTCCCAATATTTGGAATGAAATATCACTATAGACTCTATGACATAAAAATATAAGGGATATTAAAGTCAACTTTATGTACATAAACTTAACAACTTAGATGAAATGATGATTTGCTCATAACTACCATAATTACCCCAGTAAGAAACAGATCATCTTTTCAAAAATTTTTTGGTACTGAGATTTGAACTCAGGGTCTACATCCTAAGCCACTCTATCAGCCCTTTTTTGTGAAAGCTTTTTTCAAGATAGGGTCTTGTGAACTATTTGCCCAGGTTGGCTTTGAACATCTATCCTCCTGTTCTCTGCCTCTCGAGTAGTTAGGATAATAGGTGTGAGCCACTGGTACCTGGCAGAAATAGATTATCTTGAACAGCCCTGTAAGTATGAAGGAATTTGACTTCATAACTGAAAAACTTTCCCCCTCTCTGAATCTCCTGGTCCCCATGGTTTCATGGGAGAATTATAGCAAATGTTTTGAGAATACCACGCTACACATTGATGTATGATGCTACCTCACCATACTTAACAACGAAAGACTGAATGCCTTCCCCTAAAAATTGGGAACAAGATTAGGATGCCTGTTCTCATTGATACTGTTCAAGACAGCATTAGAAGTTCTAGTCAGTATAATTACACAAGAAAATGAAATAAAAGGCATACGGATCAGAAAGAAGAAATAAACTTGTCCATACTTGGAGATAAGTATGAAAATATTTTTTAAAAATCTCAAAAAACCTCCTAGAATAAGTGAGTAAAGTTGCAAGATAGGTTTACATACAAAAATTAACTGTAATTTCTATATACGTGGCATTGAAATTTAAAAAACAATACTTATTACTGTTCAACAACAAAAAAAGAATACAAATTTAAGACTTTATGCTGAAAATTACACAACACTGAAAAAAAATCAATGAAGATCTAAATAAATGGAGAGACATACTATGTTCTTAGATCAGTAGACTCTAAATGTCAATTCTCCTTAAATGGACATATGGATTTAATTCCTATCAAAATTCCAGTAAGACCTTCTTGTAGATATACACAGATTTTTCTAATGTTAAATGTTAAAGGAAAGGAAATAGGTAGCTAAAAGAAATTTGAAGATGAAGAAAACAGTCTATCCATTTCATGATTTATGATATTGCTCTAAAACAATTATGAATATTGGTAGAAAGATGGATACACAGAACAAAGGAACAGAACAGAGAACTCAGAAAAGTGTTCTAATTTCTAAACAAGAAATTAACCAAGAGAAAAAACAATTTTCTGGAGGAAGGACAGACTTTCAACAAATGGTGCTAGAGCAAGTGGACATTTATAGACCAAATAATGAACCCTGACCTAAATCTCAGACCTTATAAAAATTAACTCAAATGGATCATGGTATTTTTCCAACAAGCTAGAAATCCCATTACTAGCAAGAAAGACAGACAATAAATACTTCGTCCTGTGCTACTGCTTTTCTGTTAGCAATAAAAATTTGTAATGACTCTTACATGACAAATGGACTTAACATTTACCACACTTAAACAGAGACTTATATAAAACCATAAGACTTTTAGAACAAAACATAGAAGAAAATATTTGCAATCTAATTCTAACAGTCTTCCTCAAATTAATACCAAAAGTACAATCCAAGAAATATTAATAAATTATACTTCATTGAAATAAAAACCTTTGACGCTAGGAAAGATTATTAGGAGGGTGACAAAACAAGGTATAGATTGAGAGAAAGTATTTGCAAACCAGAGATCCAAAAAAGAACTAGCATATAAAATATATAAAGAACATTAAAAACTTGACAGTTAAAAAGCAAGCCATCCAATTAGAAAATGGGCAAAAGAAATGATGTTTTATAAAAGATGAGATATACTCTCCAAAAAAGCATATGACAAACTATTCAGCATCATTAACCATTAGGAAATGCAAGTTAAAAACCACAGTAATATATTACTACACACCTATCGGAATAGCTAAAATAAAAAAGCAGTGATACCACAAAATGCCAATGAAAATACAGATAACCTCGTTCACTCATACACTGGTGTGGTAATGGAAATAAAAGTGTAGCCCCTCTGAAAAAGTTTGGCAGTTTCTTAAAAAACTGTAAATGAAACTACCATACAACCTTGGCTACTGCACTCTTGGGTATTTATTCCAGAGAAATAAAGACTTACATTTCCACAAAAACATATATATGAAAATTTGTAGCAGCTTTAGTTCCAACAGTCAAAATCCAGAAACAAGTCTTATAAGGAGTGAATAATTAAACAAATTGTGGTATGTGCACACAAGTGGAGTATCACTCACCAATAAAAAGGAACCAACTATTGATACGTACAGTGACCTGGGTGATTCCAGCAAATTATGCTAAGCGGAAAATAGATGATCTCAAAATGCCACATGTTGTATGATTCAATTTATATCATTGTTGAAATGAAAAAGTTGTAAAAACAGAGAACAGATTACTAGTTGCCAGAGGAAAGAGTTGGGGCAGTAGGAGGTGGGCGTAGCTATAAAAGGCAACAAGGGTCCTGTGAGGCTGGAAATGTTCTGTATCGGACTATAAGTGTCAATATCCTGGTGTGACATTATACTGTAGTTTTATAAGATGTTACCATTGGGGAAAAGTGAGGAATGGGCACATGGATCTCTTTGTACTATTTCTTATGGTTACATATGATTTTACCACTATCTTTAAACAAGAACCTTAACTTTAAAAAGTGAAAAGTCATGAGAGAAGAGACAAAACCAAGCCAGAAGCTTAAGGCAGAGTGAGCACAGAAGAAAGCAGACAATTAAATCAAAGTAACCTTGAAATCCTTTAGTGGTAGTAGTGGGTAGGGCTTTATTTTTTCCTCAAAGAAGTATGATAACAAAAAGCTTTGCAGTCTCCTTAGTGCCTTCCTATTGTGTCTTTCTTACTTCTTTCCGTTGCCCTACTTTATAAGCTCTTAAGTAGTCAAGGGGGATGGGAAAAGGTGTGAGGACCTGCCAAACATCCATGTTCCCTTGCTTCTCTTTGTACTACAGGGCCAATCTAAATGACAAAGGATATTCCTGAAGATGGTAGCTAAATAAAGGCGGGAGAGAACAGAAATAAAAGCAGCAAAGAAAGAAGACCAGGTGAGCAACGCAAGTGATTGAATGAACAAACAAATGCGGTCCACACCATAATGGCATATTACTCAGCATAAAAGGAAGGAGATTCTGACACTTTTACAATATGGATGAACCTTGAGGACATTATGGTAACTGAAATAAGCCAACTGAAAGGACAAATTCTTTATGATTCCACTTATGAGGTACCCAGTGTACTCAAGTTCTTCAGCCAAGAGCTGAAGAGGGCAATGCAGAGTTATTGCTTCATGGGTACAGAGTGAAAAAGTCCTGGAGATGGGTGATGGTGATGGGAGCACAAGAATGTAAAAGTACTTAATGCCACTTAACTGTACATTTAAAATCATTTAACATGTCAAATTTTATGTTAAGTATATTCTTACACAAAAAAGTGAAATCCAAAAATAAGGAAAAAAAATAAAAGGTCATATATGCCTTTGTGCAGCTTTTCAATGAACAAAATGTTTGAAATCTAGGAAGTGTGGTTAAAGCTACAAGTAAAGTGGAATTTGGTTTTCAGAAGTCTCAAACCAAGTTCCTGATGATAACTTACTTAGGAACAGCACCACGTGACGGCATCCTACATGTCATAAAGTTGTTCTTACCAGGAAATGTTGGCCGGTCTTCTGGGTTTGCCTTCCAACAGAGCTCCATGAGGTTGATGATCTCTTTGGGGCAGTGCTCAATGATGTCATCCACATCTGGCCTGTTCCCATACTTTATGCATATTAATAGCTGTGCCGCACAGATGGCATCTATAAAGCAAAGAGGAGATGTAGCTGAGACTTTCATGTCCTGTTTTTCTCTCAGGTAGGAAGACAGAACTTGTCTCATCTGCCTCTGCCAAAGGAGTGCTCTAGCACAGCTGCCTCATTCTGTAGGGGTGCCTCATGACAAGGAGCTGACCTATTCCACTGTACAGACGCTCAAACAACATTTAATTTCTGCAGAAGAAAGACCAAATGCAAAACAAAACTGCTTTCTCATGGAACAACTGGATTGTATGGGTAAAGCCAAAGGTATTCCCCAAAAGCAAATATAAGACAGCTCTTGCCTTTAAGAATCTCAGTTTAATGAGAGTGACTTAAAATATAGAGTAATAATTAATGTTCTAGAAGTAAGTACCAGGGGTTCTGGTTAACAAAATCATGACTAGCATAGGAGATCTAGGAAGGTTTTGTTGGGTCCAGAAAAATAAGGAGTTGTCCAGGTAAAGAAGGGGAAAACACACTCAAGAAGGACGATTCCAGGCCAGGAAAGCAGGAAATCAATAGATTAGAAATTACAGAAATCAGAATGCATCCCAGAAATCACTAGTTCGATCTAAGTGGGCATACAGACAAAGAAGGGAGAGGCAAGAGAAAGGCTAGAGGGAAAGAAAGGTCAGCTCAGAGAGGTACTCATACTTCATACTGAAGAACCTGAACTCAAGGCGCTGGGGAGTCTTGGAAGGACTGCATACAGGTGAGTAGGATGGGATGACTATCCTGGCTGTCATTTGATGGTGGAATGCATGAGGATTGTGCTGCAGAAACTCAACAGGCTGGTGAGAGCAGAGAGAAATAAATAGATACCAGATACAGTCATTGCTCAAATTCATAACATTTTGAGGTCTTACTGGATGTGGGACGTGAGGGGCAAGGTTGAGTCTGAGATGGCCGGTGGGCACTGAGTGGACAGGTGATAGTGCCATTTTGTGAACACACCACAAAGAGCAGCAAAGCTGGAGGAGCTCCAGGGCAAGCATTTACACACCGTGAACTTGTGCAGAGCATGTTGCTTTGGAGGCCCCCCTTGGGGTATATAATGGATCTAACAGGTAAATGAATATCCAGGCCACAGGCAGAGACAGAGCTATCAGAGGCATCAGCAAAGAGATGATTATGAATGAAAGCATAGGCACTAATTACCCACAGAAAGAGTATATGGGAAAATGTCCTTTGGTTTATTCACTTAATGAACCAAAGAATGATTGCTTATATATCTGTTCTCTGGCAAGAACCAGACTTGCTCATATATTCCCAAAGCTGAGTAAAGTGCCACAGTAGGTACTAGAAAAAAATCAGTTTTTGAATGGAGTGAGTGAGTGAAAGTATGAACTGCATGCCTTATAGTACAAAAGGCTAAGTTCTCATAAGCAGAAGCAAGCAGTTTCTCATCCAGTAAGAATCATGGAACTTCAGAGCACTTCCCAAGCTTACATACATTATGTAGGCACCTATTCATCCAATTATCTCATTCCTAAACTGAATCATTAATTCACTCAACAAAAATTTACTGAATACCTACTATGTTCCAGGCACTGTGTGTGAGTGTGCAGCTGCTAAGGAAATGGGTGTGAATAAATCAGATGTGGTAGTAGCTCTTGTGGAACTACAGACTGCCACTAAGTGAATAATCAATTATAAATCTTCACTGATTTCACTGAAGGCTATTATTTCATCTGTTTGGATTAATATCAAAATCCTCTTACTCTCATATGGCTCCTTATTTGCAAATATTGCCCAAAGTACAATGCCAAAGCTGTACACATCTGACTTCTCGGTGGGCTTTGCGTTGATGTCATTCAGGTGCTCAGGGGCCATGTAGTAGAGGGTGCCGCCATTTTTCTTAGAGGTGCTAGTCACTCCCCTCTGCTCATTGTGTTCTTCTTTAGTCAGTTTGCTCCACGTCTTAAAGGAAGCAACGCCAAGATCAGCTATCTGCAAAAGAGGTCAGCCAATGGGATTACTGTGTGAAGGCTACCAGCAAATCAGATTTCACTTTTCACTAAACTTGGGACTTATCCAATAGATGTGAGCTCAGTGAATTTTCTAGAAATGGTGATACTGGCTGGATATAAAGCAGCTAACTCTGAAGAGACTCATAGAAACTCAGTGTTTCCTCAGCCATCTAGAAAATCTTCCTCAAGAAATGTCCATGTGAAATTATGGTAACTTAATAAAAGGGAAGGGAAACAGAAGACATGTCTGACATCACAACAATAACAAAATGTGTTTATTCTTATTCCTCATTTACTCTACATATGCTTTCTGGCTATTTCTGGAGTCAGAGAGTAAAACATGATTTTCTTCTCAGCAGATTTGGGGATAAGATGGAAACTGGTTACCACACCTTCTATTCCCACATGGCATCCAGAGGCCATGAATATGAGTTTCTGAGGATCCAAAGAGACACCCAAGGATAAGGACGCTGTTGCTGCTTGTTTTGAGTTGGTAGCCTGAACCTAAGAGAAGACAGGATTGGGTAGAGGAAAATAAAACAGACAAAAAAGCAGAGAAAAATAGCAAGGTCAGACATGGAGCAAAGAGGGAAGTACAGAGTAGAACAACAAGACAGTTAAGGAAGACTCAGAGGTGACAGGTCCACTTCTGTCTCCAGGAATCCAAGCAAGTATTTGGGGATGAGCTGTGGCCCATGAATATCTCAAGTTGATTTTAACCCAGAATGTAAGTGATAGGTCATTAACTTAAATAAAAGACCTTCTTTCAAGACTTAGGGATAAAAATCTTTTCAAGATTCAGAATCCGGCAGGCAGATGCTAAGCTCCTTCCCCAGGCTGCTCTCCCTTTCAGGGTCTTGTGTTGTTTTTGGTGTGGTTCTGGAGATGGAGCCCAGGGCTCTACCACTGTGCAACACTCCCAGGCCCCTTTCAGATTCTTGGATTCAGCTGCCAAAATTGATTAGATGGGCTGTTCGCTCCCTCTTGTTCACCTAGGGCTTAAGTAGGCCTCTTCCCTTTCCTACAGGGGAGAATTTTCAAAAGGAAATCGATTTTTAAAAACGCAGGTGGAAGTAAACAAACGACTTAAATCAGCTAAATCTCACAGCAGACCTGTTTTGGCGCTGGAATGAACCCAGGGCCTCACACATGCTAAACAAGCACTCTACTGGGGCCACACCCTCAGCCCTAAAAGCAGATGTTTTTGATCCCCAACTGGTCAACTCATGCTGATCTAACTCTCCAGCCACATCTGAATTCTAAGGATTTTCCACAACACCTGTCATTCGCATTCCCTGCATTTCCAAAAGAGAGGAGGCTTGGTCCACAGATCTTCTGAGGAAAATGAGAGGCACGTGGCCCCTTCCAGGTGAACAAGGCAACCCTCAAATGTTTCCATCTGAAAGCCTAACAGAGGGAAAGAGAGGTTTGCTCGCCTGCTTGGTACATTTCCCTCCTATCCGAAAGATCTGCTCCCTCTTTCAGTTTTCTCCCAACTGCACAGAGTCTGCACTGGTCCTTTCAGATCCTGGCAGAGCCTTCTGGCAGCACACTGTGCTATACACTGAGTTAGGTCCTCCTTAATCAACTGTAAAAATGGATTTTCAGAGGGGAACTTAGAACTGAAATGACTCAGTCTTCGGAAGCCTGTAGATCACCTTAATGTGAAAGTCATTGTCGACGAGAATGTTCTCAGGCTTCAGGTCCTTGTGTATCACTCCTTTTCCATGTAAGTAGCACATTCCTTCAATGATCTCCACAATTATCCTTCCCTTTACGGAAAGTGGGATACTGACCTGAAACAAATGACAGTAAGTCTGTGAACTGGCCAGATAACCGCACAGAGCAGAGCAGCCATGCCATTAAAGAACAGTGGGACCTGAGCCCAAGGGTAGCGATTCTAGGTCTATGCCCATCAGGTACCATAGGAATATGCCATGAAATCTTTGTCACCATTATCATCACCATCCCCACCATCATCACCTAGAGTTGTATTCTCAGTCCCTAGAACGGTGCCTAGAATGTGTGAATGAGTGAGCAAAAGACAGACAAATGTTTCATGGCATATTCATATGGTATGATGTGGTTACTTACATTAAATACACGAATTATGTCAGGAAACTGTGCATGCGAAATAATGTTAGAGTAAAAAGAATACAAGCAAGTAAGTTCTACATGATTACAAACATGTAGAAATCCATGCCATAGGCATGAATCTAAAACTATGTTGAAGTAAGCCATCGTCTATTTATCTGGTGTCAGACACTTTAGGTCTTTGTAGTTCTCAGGTCACTCTTACAGTATTCTAGTTATATCAATTCCAATGTTGGTATAAACAATTCCACTTCTGTTTTAATGGTCAATTTTTAGTTTTTCTTAACACTGAGAAACCAGGTAAGAAACAAAATGATTCCTAAAAACCTGTGTATGTTGGTTGTTAATAGGAAAATTTTAAATGATATGTTAGATTTCCAAGTTCACCCCTCAAACCATACTTAACCCGTAATGCAGCTGAACTACAGCATCTGTAGCTTAACCACAATGCAAAAATAGCAGAAGGCCAGGTGTGGTGGCACATGCCTGTAGTCGTAGCTACTTGTCAGGCTGAGGTAGGAGGACCACTTAAGCCTATGAGTTTGTGGCCAACCTGGGCAACCAGCATAGCAAGGTTCATTTTTAAAATGAATAAATAATTTTAAAAGTAGCTGAAGAGATTTGTTGCCTTCTTTGGCATACTTTTGGACTTGGGAAAAAATTCTGAGCAAGTCAAATTGTCTCCCTCCCACTCTGTTCCTGCTTTTCTCTTGAATCCTGCCATCTTTTTTCTTGAGCTCTACAAGGGTGCACCTTATCCTACAGAGTGCCTCCAGTCCCAAATGACTTATTGCCCAATCAAAACATCTTCTGGTATTTTTTTCTCTTTTGGTGATACTGAGGTTTGAACTCATGGCCTTATGTTTGCTAGGCAGATGTTCTACTACTTAAGCCACACCCAGCCCTTTTTGATTTTAGTTTAATTTTCAGGTAGGGTCTTGCTTTTGCCCAAGGGTAGTCTTGGACCTCAATCCTCCTACCTATACCTCTAGAATAACTGGGAGTAACTGGTATTATAGGCAGCTCCCGTGCCTCACCCAAAACACCCACTTCATTCATGTGGCTGATCTTACCTGGTTTGTGAGAGGGCAAAAATCTGATCAAATTACAATACAATGTGTGTAAGTGATTATCTTTCATCCTCCCCATAAGTGTTTGAATTTCTGAGAGAGTTCTGTTGACTTAGTAGTTGTGAGGTGGGGAAGAGGATGAAAAGGGGGGAAATATTTGCCATAAAGGTTGCCATATTCTGCCACTTCTGCCATGCAACCTATGCTCTGGCCAAACCCAGTGATTTGCAGCTCTGTAAAGATGACATCCTCTGCACAGAGTATTGTCTGTCTGGAACACCTATTCCATAATCATCTGCTTCAAAGCTTCTACTTGTCCTTCACCCTGGAAGCCTTCCCACTTATCCCAAGTTGGGGTGGTCTCTCCTCTATGCTCCATCACAGACTATGGTATGACTATCAAACACATCACACTATACAGTCACTCACTTATCTGTCTCCTTTTACTGCTTGTGTTATATTGGCTAGTGCCTCTTGAGTAACCAGCACAAGACTTTTATATAAACTTTTCAAAATATTTCAGAAAACATTTGGTATTGGTAAATAAGTTTTATTTTCCTGCTTTAATTCTTGTCCGTTGTTGTGGCTTATGTTCTATATTTAACCTGCAAGTTTCTTAAAGGGTATAGTCACATACAGTGCACATTCCATAGCTGTCACAGTTACATACAGTGCACATGCTTTGATCTAACAATCTGTGTCACAGTCATATATATTCCACATGCTTTCATATTTGTCATTTGTTACACATATACCCCACTTCAGACCATGTGCTTCTGAAGACAAGCCTACCTCTGAACTGTGGACCATAGAGAGCTGGGAGGTATGGTAAAAAGTCAACCACAGAACCAAGATACAGAGGGGACCTTTGGAGTAGTGATGCAGGGAACTTTCAGGGGGAATGAGAGGAGGAAGAGACAACACCCCCACCCTACCCCACAGACAGAAGCAAGGAAGGTCTAAGGAGAGATTGAATGCAGAAAGTCCAAACTATAAAGCAATTCACACAGGGATTATTTTATATCAGCAAGCAACAAACGAACATGCCTATGGAAGCCCTAACAGGCAGCTAGGGCCCAAGGCACTGCACACAGAGAGCAGCCAGGTGTCTTCTACCTCGGCTTTCAGCACGCCCATCAGGTTGCCCTTCTCCATGAACTCCATCACCAGGGAGTAGTTCCCTTCTTCCATAATGACTCCCAGAAGCTTCACCACCCGATGGTGTGTCAGTTTATGCATCATCTTCCCCTCCTCCAGGAGGGCCTGGTTGTACCTGTGGGCAGGAAAGCTGAGGTGGGTGGGGCCAGCCCTTCTCCCTGTGCCCAAGAACCCCACTGCACTCCTAATGCATCACATCAGTCATGTCTGTCACTCTTAGGTCTGTTCTGATCTCTCCTGTGCAAATCACAAGGGCAGAGGGGCTTCTCCTTCCTCTTTCTATCTCGCCTTCCCAGTAACTGGCAGTGGGTGCTCAAGACATGGAAATCAATGAATGAACAGTTCAGTGACAGCAGCCACGTGGCCTGAAGACGGACTGCACTGGATTGCAGTACAAAAAGGCCCCTCAAAACCAGTCCTAGGAAGACACAGAGAGGTAGAGCCCCTTTACCAGCTGCATGAGAGAGCTCTTAGCACTTTTCGTGAAGGAAGCTGCCTTCTTCATGGTTAGGGTTGTGCTTACCAACTCTATTTTCACTGATCCATACTGTTTTCTTCGCATTCTTTCTCTTTCTTGACTTTCCTCCCCTGCCTTTCTCTTTCATTGACTAGCTTTTCACTAACTAGCCTAAAAAGAGTCTCATCAGAGATGACACAATAGTAAGTCATCATCACCCCTGATCTAGTTGGTGTCCTAAGACTCCCACCAGGGCCCACCTCATCTAAAACCTGGACTGCTCTTATCCATGCATTGACTATGATAATCGCCAGCTGAGGTGTGGCCCACCCACCTCTGTTCCCAACTCACTCAGTGCGCTTGGGTCCTGTGTACACCTTCTTCAGGATCACAAATCCATGGGTACTGTGTAAACATAAGGACACCTCCCCAAAGCCTCCACTGTCTAGATTTTCCCTCTCCAGGAGGTCACTGGATTTCATCTTAATGTCATCCAAGGACATGTCTGGATGCCTTCTGAATGCTCAGAATTCCCAAAACACAAAACTATTTTGCTTTCTCAGTGCTGTGCCCTGTAAAGAAAACAGAGAGGACATCACAGGGAAAAAAGATCATGATTCAAAAACCCACATGCTTGGGATCACACACTCTCTCTCTTTCTCTGTCTCTGTCTCTCTCTGTCTCTCTCTCTCTCTCTCTCTCTCTCTCTGTGTATGTGTGTGTGTGTGTGTGTGTGTGTACAGACATAATCTCTAAAACAAGCTGCTTTTCTAAGAATCACAGAATACCATTTTTATTTCATCATAGTTTTCGTTTCTGGTCATATGGAATACTAGAAAAAAATTCAAAACCTTCCTGCTACAAAGGACCCATACATGTTGCATAACATAATTCAAGTACCTACTCAAACATATAACTGACCTCAGTGGAAAGGAAAAAGTTCCAGAGACAAAAAACAAAAAACAAACATAAGGCAAGCGTAGTGGTCCACCCGGTGGCATGGGGGACACTGCCAAACTCGATATCCAGAGATCAGAGTTTAAAGCTCTATCTGGGACAGGAGCTGAGATAAGGGCATGCAATAAAAGAATTGGAGGCTGGAGGTATGGCTCAAGTGCAGAGCACCTGCCTAGCAAGTGTGAGGCTCAGAGTTCAAGCCTCAGTACCACTGAAAAACAAATAAACTAAAAACCTCTGCAATATGTTTTAGGGCTGGAGGTGTAGCTCAAGTGGTAGAGCACCTACCTAGCAAATACAAGGCCCTGAGTTCAAACCCTAGTACCACCACCAAAAAGAAAAAAGTGGAATGAATTTTCTGGGTGCCAGTGGCTCATGCCTATAACCCTAGCCACTCAGGAGGTAGAGATCAGGGGGATTAAAGTTGGAAGGCAGTCTGGGAAAATAGTTTGGGAGACTTTTATTGTGAGACTTTTATTTTTTTAAAATACCCAACACAAAACAGGGCTGGCAGAGTGGCTAAGTGGTAGAGTGCCTGACTAGAAAGCATGAGACTCTGAATTCACAACCCCAGTACAGGTAAAAAACCAAAAAAAGAATATTCTAATAAATCTTGTCTTTACTGAACATGTACATCGTCCCTTGTCATTATTCCCCAAACAATAAAATATAACAATTATTTACATGGCATTAAGTAGTATAAGTACTCCATGGATGATTTAAAGTATTTGGGAGAATGTGCAGTAAACTTTACTCAAATAATATTTTATAGAAAATATTTTGTACTTATTTGGTCTTTATCTATTTGTTATTTGAGGTGTCCTGGACCAATCTCCTGAGGATTCCAAGGGATGACTATACTTTTAAGAATTGCAGGCAAGTTTTATATCAAAAGAATAGTGGCTCACTCCTGCAATCTTAGCAATTAGACAGGCTGAAATTGGGAAGATTGCAGTTGGATACCAGTCCAGGCAAGCAGATTGTGAGACTCCCATTTCCAAAATAACCAGAGAAAAATGGACAGGGGTACAGCTCAAGTAGTAGAGTACGTGCTTTCCAAGCACAAGGCCCCCAGTCCCACTAAAAAAAAATGAAAGAAAAGAAAAATCCGTCAATATATTTGCCTCTATGTGGTTCACGGTATTATGCTGAATGGTTTAGGGAGATGTTACTGATGCCTGCAATTTACTTTGAAATGTATCAAAAAAATCAGACAGATTGTGGACAGAGAGGTAAAGCAAGCAGAGTGAAACTGCACTGATAGTAGATGTATGGTAGTACACTACAATCCTTCAACTTTGTACTCTGATGTTTTCCATGATAAGATGTTGAAACAGGGAGTTTTAATTTTAAGTACCTTAGGGAGGGGGCCCTCTAGAACTGCCTAGGCTGCTTAGAGTCTTGTGCAGCAGTCTGATGCAGACAGCTCTAGTAATATACCTGTACCAAGGCTTCCAGATGGTGACCACATAGCAGCGCCTTACAGACACTATGGACTGTCTTCCCAGGGAAGCTGTCCAGGTGAAGTATGAGGGGAAGGGGTGTGGCTCTAGCTGAAGGTGAGATAGCAGGAGCCCTAAAGAAGAGCACAGAGCACAAAGCACCAGCCCTCCTCTTGTGAACATGAGCTCTGGCTCTGTAATTCATTAACCCCAGGACCTTGGGGAATTTACTTGAGCCTCAATTTCCTCATCTGCAGATGGAAACATAAGGATGTCTCTCACAGGACTGTTAAGGATTACATGAGAAAAATATGTGAAAACATGTTTGTTGCATGCTTTATGCCTCTGGCTACCATCAGCCTGGTTGTTTACATTTATTTATTCATACTGATCCCTTTCACTGGGCTTGGAGAATGCTAGTGTGCCACTGGGACGCCTGCCCAGGTCTCTAATGACAATCCTTGTGAGAATGACACTGGGGGTGGGGGCTGTGGAGACACAAGGCACAGAAGATCCAGCTAGGCCTTATTTCTCCTTTACTCTATGGGCATGTGGAACTGTACAGTGTTCCCCATCTCATAGCTCATCCCACCCTCTCCGGCCACACCCTCTGCACACACTCTCCTCCCAACCTCTTCCTGACGAGAGGCTGCTCTCAGTGAAACCTCTTTTCCTGGGGGATCAATCCCAAGTCTTCCTGTTAAGATATTTTCACAGCACCCACACATTTCCCCTCTAACAGTTAAGACTGCAGTTATTTGAGAAGTATTTCTAATGAAGCTTATAGAAAGCAAAAGACATCCTTGCGCCCTATCTTCACAGCCGGGCAGAACCTAATACTGGCAGCTGATCATTAAACAGATAAATATCTTTTAAAAAGAACTATTTAATTGTCCAAAAAAAGGACAGGTAAATGGATTATAGGCTATTCATAAGACAATATTAGACAGCCAATCAAAATTATTTTCAAAGAATATATCTGTAAAAGTAATCTATATTTATGAAACAGGGCTGGTGGATTGGCTCAAGTGGTAAAAGTAATCTATATTTGGGTAAATAGATATGGACATATATACAGAAAAAAAGAGACACCAAAATATTAACAAATTAACAAAAGAGAAAGATGCCAAGATATTAACAAGGATAATAGTTAAATGGTAGGGCAATTTTTTTCCTTTTTTATAAACTTTTTTTTTTTTTTGGCAGTACTGGGGTTTGAACTTAGGGCCTCAGGCTTGAGCCACACCCCCAGTCCTTTTGTTTTAGTTGTTGATGAGAAAGAGTCTCCTGCTTCTGGTGAGCCTCTGACAAGAATCCTCCTAACTGTCTCCAGCACAGCTGAGATTACATCACCCCAACACCCAGCTTTTTCTTTGAAATAGGGTGTAGCTAACTTTTTGCTCAGGCTGTCCTTGAGTGACAATTCTCCCATCTCCACCTCCCAGGTATCTGGGATCACATCAATGAGTCACCATGCCTGGCCTACTTCTTTATCCTTTTACCGTACCTTCTACAATAAACATGAATTATACTTATAATAAAATTATGTTTTGTCAGGCACTTGTGACTCACACCTGTAATCCTAGCTACTCAGAAGACACAGATCAGGAGGATCATGGTTCTAAGCCAGTCCAGGCAAACAGTTTGAGAGACCCTATCTTGAAAAAATCCATCACAAGAAAGTTCTGGTAGAGTGGTTCAAATTGTAGGCTTTGAGTTCAAATCCCAGAACCAACAAAAAAAATTTGTGTATTAAAAGGAAATAGTTCCTTGACTCAGATGTACGTTCTTTCCTCTGAGGAATCAAATTGAGATGCTGATAAAGTTATGTACAATGATGTTTCCAGTAACATTACACAGAATAGCAAAAACAGGCAAAATGATTTGTATGTACAGAGGAAAGAATAAGTTATTACCCATTTATACTCTGAAATATGAACATATCTGTCAGCTTTCAAAAATGGTGATTTATAATAATGCTTAATAACATGAAAAAACATGTTCACAGCCAGTAAAGAAATGACAATCATGTCCTGAAATATGTCCATTTAGACATAAGATTTCAACTTCATGAGTTCTGTTTGGTTATCTCTCCTTCAGTCCAGGAAATATATCCTTAAACTTGGCAATGCCAACTGAGACCAGAGCCTCTGGTGTTCATGGAGATAGGGAGAGAAGCCTCCAAGAAGGCCCACTGCACCTTGGAGCAGGTCCACCAGGAAGCCTGACTCCTGACCCAACTCTGTTGTCTTTACAGTCTTGTGCTAGTTTAGACTGATCTTAATGTTTTGCTGGGTTTTCAATGATTTCTTTTGTTTTTACTGTGTTTTCCCCCAAAGAATGATTCAACTTTATGTTGTTGTTTTGTTGTTTTCTTGTAGTGCTGGAGATTAAACCATGAGATTCACATATGGTAGGCAAGTCTCTACCAATGAGCCACACACCCAGCCCCATTCAACTTTATAGGCACCCAATTTCTTGGGAAAGCTTTGACAATAGTTTAGTGAAGGATACCCAAGGGCTGCAAAAATACTGAATTTAGGGTAGAAAGTCATATTATAGAATAATCGATTAAGGCAGGCTGGCCTGTTACATCACACTGTAACTAATAACATTATTGTATACTTTTTAATGGGATTTATCTATGCCTGGGATAAAAGCATATTAATTCAGAAACTTGGAGGAGTTAATTTTTTCTCTTGAAATCAATGGAAAATCCCAAGAAATTTCAAAATGTACCTTCCATGTCAGGATAAGTTTGTATATTAAAGTATGCATTTACCCTCCAGTGGCTGGACTACTTTTTTAATCTAATGAATTTCCCCCTCATTTTTCAATGATATTGATAACTAATAAGAGTGTGGTAGAAAATGATGACTGCCCACTTGCCAGTGCCCTGCTTTTTCCTTGCTAATAGAATTCTGACTTTACCTAGGTATCCAACATGATTAGATCACTGCTGATTCATGATTCACTGATTCTATCAGCTAGTTTTGTCCACAAACAGCTCTGAGCAAGAAGAGCCAAATGACAAGCAAAAGAAAGACTGAAAGAGTATAACCATGGACCATCTCGTTCATTAGTACATTGTGACAACAGGAAGTAAAGTTTACTATCAGCACTTCAAATTATAAATGAAGAAACTAAGATTTGAAGACAAATGACTTACCTGAAGTGGTACATCCTGGAATCAATTTTGTCTCTTCTCTCATCAGACTCCCACTATTAGCTCTCTAACACATGCTACTACTTCTCTAGATAGGCAAACAACATTATGTCTATGTAGAGAAATTTGCTATTTGAAAAAATATAGATGCAAAGATGAACTCTTACAGCCTTGCCTGCCTACATTAAATGAGTACACTACAATCAGAAACAAGGGAAATACACAGACTAAATTTTTAAAAACATATTTAAAATATGGTTCAGAACTCAATATGCTACCTATCAATGCAGTCAGCCATTTCTACCAGAATATAATATTCAACCAATGCACAGGAAGGTACAGTTTTTGTTTCAAATTCCCAGATCAAATTGGTGGTATTAACATTTTATGGATTAATAAGCACCAAATAGTATCTTGCCCAGTTTGGGAGTTGATATTTTAGGCATTTTAAATATTCATTAGCATCCACAATCCTGGAAGTATAATATAATCAATCTCTGGGGCTCAATGTAGTGCAGAAAGAGGAAAATGAAAATTAATGTCAATTGTTTTTGCTATTTTATCAGTAATAAAATGACGTAACACTTCAATTTCACTTTAAACAAACTTAGTCTTCCTTTTTTTTTTTCTGTATGGAAGAGCTACGGTGGTAGTCCACATTTTTAACAGATCACCATTTCTTCCTTACTTTGGTACCTTCTTGATGGTTACAAACTGCAGGTAAGTACTAACTCACCACATTTCAAAGTTCACTCCATTTCTTCAAGTGTAAATCAGGGAAGAGTTAATAGAGGCCTAAAGACTAAAGGACTTCTGCAAAGTTCCTTGATTAAAACAGTTTCACGCTTTGCCCAAGAGAAACAAGAGCTCTCTGCAAGGAAGAGTCAAAGATCAGCAAGAAACAATGATCGTGCCTGGACATCCTCACACGCATCCTCGCAAGAGAAGCTTTATCAAATGCGTAGGTGAGGAGGACGCAGCTTATCCTTTGCCAGCCCTGAAGAGGGTCTGTAGCACTTCAGAAAAGCAAGTGCCATTTACGACCATTCGTTCCTTTGGTCACTGTGGCTGTTGAGTTCTCCTTATCCATGTGCCAGCTCACGTCTAAGATGATGTGGAAACGCTTTCGATTGTCTCCACAACCTGCTGCGACCCAAGTGCAACAATTACTAAAGCTTGATAAGAAGTACCAGCCCGAAACATTAGGTAAGCCTGTTATGGCAAGAACACGCACATTTTTCTCAAGATACTGCAATAGCTGGGCGCCGGTGGCTCCTAGCTACTCAAGAGGCAGAGATCATGAGGATCGTGGTTCTAAGCCAGCCTGGGCAAATAGTTCGCGGGACCCTATCTTGAAAAAGCCCTTCACAAAAAAAGGGCTGGTGGAGTAGTTCAAGGTGTAGGCCCTGAGTTCAAATCCCATTACGCAAAAAAAACCCCAAAAAACTGCAATAACAACCCATCATCCCTACCCAAACAACGACAGTAACAGCGATGAAGCCTCTGTTCCACCGTCACACCACAATCGTGGCCCGAGGGCACATCTCCGCTCCTGTCGCGACTGGAATTCCACTGCAAGGACAGCGCAGCCAGCTTCTGCAGGGCGGTGCACAGCACCGCGGTCCGCGCCCGACTTCCGGGAAGGCTCGCGGCCCCGCCCACTGTCAACCTTCCGGAAGATGGCGCGCCCCGCCCACCTCCTGCAGGCGGGCTCGGGAGGCCCCGCCCACTGTCAGCTGTCGGGAAGCGGGCGCGCCCCGCCCACCTCCTGCACGCGGGCTAAGGAGACTCCGCCCACTGTCAGCCGTCGGGAAGCGGGCGCGCCCCGCCCACCTCCTGCACGCGGGCTGAGACTCCGCCCACTGTCAGCCGTGGGGAAGCGGGCGCGCCCCGCCCACCTCCTGCACGCGGGCTAAGGAGACTCCGCCCACTGTCAGCCGTCGGGAAGCGGGCGCGCCCCGCCCTCCTCCCACACGCGGGCTGGGGTGGCCCCGCCCCGCCCCCTCCGGGAAGCCCTTAGCGGAGGACGGCGGCCTCCGGGCTCTGCGCAGATGCACCCCAGCGTTCTTTACTTTCGTTTCCGCTGCAGGCTTGCCGAGGCCCAGGGGAAGGAAAAATCGGCGGTGGGCGAGTCGGGACTTACTTTGGCGCCTCAGCAGCCCTGCTGGGCGGGTTGAGCACCCGAGTCCCAACGTGGGCCCAACCGGGACGGAGCTCGGCGAATAGCCGTCGCCCAGGTCACCGCGTCCGGCCTGGTGGCCTCGCAGTCCAGCCCAGTCCACCTGCGCTCCGCCGCGAGTCCTGCACCGCCGCGCTCCGATGCCCGCAGGGTGGGCGGGACGGGAGCGCCGCGCTCAAAGACCGGCCCGCGGGTCCGCGCAGTCCGCGCACGAGTGGAGCCGGGAGGGAGTGGACGCCGCCTGCCTCCGCCCCTTGCGCGCCGGGGGACGGCGCGCACGCTCCGCGCCGCAGCCGGGAGTGAACCCGGAGGCCTGCCAACCGCGGGGCGCTCGGTCAGCAGCCAGTGGGACTAAGGAAGTGATCTCCGCCTTGCGGAATGCAGGATGTGGGTGTCGGTGCTGCCAGAACCGCAGGCAAAGTCCTATTCAATCTGTCGAGGAAGAAATGTGATGGTTTTGTAGCCTTGTAACATGGCAATTGTGAACGCTCAAGCAAAAATAGGAAATGCCTGCTACTAGCATCCTATTAAAAAACAAGTTACACAATTGCGTGTACAATGATTACATATTGTAAAAAGATACATATGCCAAGACAACAGGCCACAGAGAGAAAATATTTATCAAAGACATCTGCTAAAGGGCTCTTACCCAAGATACGAAAAAAGAAAATCTTAAAATGCAACCTGATTATAAATGGCAAAAGATCTCAGTAGATACTTCACCATACAGATAAGCACATAAAAGATGTGGAACAGCACAGGTCGTCAGGGAAAAGCAAGTTCTAACAAGATAATACTATGCACATATTAGAATAGTTAAAACCCAAAACACTGACAACAACAAATGTTAATAAGGTGGTACTGGGGTTTGAAGTCAGGCCTTAGACGTGCTAGCCAGGTGCTCTTATCACTTGAACCGCTTCACCAGCCCTTTTTTTGGTTGAGTGTTTATTCTAGACAGGGTCTCACCAACTATTTTGCTACTGTCTCCTGACTGTATATAAGTTTTGAGACTAGCTTTTCATTATTTTCAACACTTAGTAACTGAGATGTCTTTCAGTAGCATGGTACATCCATACAATGGAATGTTGCTCATCAGTAAAAAGACATGAGATACAAAGTAACAAAGAAACAGAAGAATCAAATATATATTTCTAAGAAAAAGAAGCCAATCTGAAAAGACTACAGAATGTGTAGTTCCGGTTTAGGACACTCTAGAGAAGGCAAAATCATGCAGACAGATCAGTGGTTGCCAGGAGTTTGCAGGGAGAGAGGGCTGAACCTAGACTTTTTTAGAGCTTTGAAACTTCTGATACTACAGTGGTGGATACCTGTTATGACAGGTATGGCCAGAATTTTCCAGAAATATGAAACCAGTAGGATATATATATATATATATATAGAGAGAGAGAGATAGATAAGAATAAGTTTATTAAGCAGATTGGCTTATGTGATTATGGAGGCTGAGAAGTCCCTTGCCAGGCTATAATATGCTGGAGACCCTGGGAAGTTGATACCATTGTTTAGCTCAAGTCCTGAGACCTCAACTAGGGAAGCTGATGGTATAAGTTTACAGTATATTGTTAGATTTTACTATTAGTTATTGTTATTCATCTCTTACGATGCCTAATTTATAAATTATAAATAAACTTTATCAGTATTTATGTACTATATAGAAAATATATATATAGGGTCTCTACTATCCAGGCATCTCTGGGGATCTTGGCACATACCCCCATAGATAAGGAGGGAGTATGTATTGGTAATTTGTGTCTTGTCCTTTTTTGCTTTGTTAATATGACTCAAGATACAGTATATCTCAATGAATTTTCCATGTGTACTTAAAAATAAAGTATATTCTGCTTTTGCTGGGTAGAGTGTTATGTAGGTGTTAATTAGATCCAATTGGTTAATATTTTTCAGTTATCTCCTTACTGATTTTCTGTCTCTAGTAGTACCTGTTGGGGAGATAAATGGTTTCTGATGAGAAATCTACAGCGATCTGAATTGCTGTTCCCCTTTGGAAATACATGGGATGGGGGACTGGGACTGCTTTCATGTATTTTTCTTTAGTTTTTAATAGCTTTGTTATGATATTATCTAGTGTGAATTCCTTTCAGTTTATGCCATTTGTGATTTGAGATTGTATTTTGCTTATTGTGTTTTTCATTTTTAAATTTATAGTGCTTTTTTTATATCTTCTATTTCTTTACTGAGAGAGACTTCCTATTTTTCCATTTGGTTTCTAGAATATTTGTGATTCATCATTGGAGTGTTCTCCATGGCCATTTTGGACTTTTTTTTAGTTTTGTTTTGACTTAAACAACAGAAGTGTATTGTCTCACGGTTGTGGAGGTCAGAAGTCTGAAATAAAGGTGTCAGCAGGGTTGGTTCCTTTTGGAGTGTCTGAGGGCAAACCAGTTTCATGCCCCTCTTCTAGTTTATGGTGGAGAAATTGTAATCCTTGGTCTCCTGGGCTTGCAGCTGTATCATTCCATTTCTTGGCTCTGTCTTCAATGTCCTTTCCTTCTGGGTCTTCTCTGTGTCTTAAATCTCCCTCTACACCCTTTTATAATGACACCTGGATTTACGTGATCTTATCTCAAGATCCTTAATCGTATCTGCAAAGATCCTACATTCCTGTTACTTTTACAGGTAGTAAGGGGTTAGACAGAATTTAGACATATCTTTTGGGGGGACAATTCAATCCACTATGGAGAATAATTTATATACAATAGAATTCACCAATTTTAATTGCTTCATTTGATTAATTTTTGACAAACTTGCAGTAGCAGTAACATAATTACAACCATGGCCATGATTCAGAGCACCTCCAACATCCCCCAAAAGTTTCCATGACTTTTTTTTTTTTTTTGAGACAGGGTCTTGTAGCCCAGATTGGCCTGAAACTCACTGTGTAACCCAGACTGGCCTGGAACTTGCTATCCTGCTTCCACCTCCCAAGTATTAGGACTACAGTTATCAACCTCCACGCCCAGCATTCCTTTGCAGTCAAGTCTCTCTCCTCAACCCTAGTTCCTGGCAACCATGAATCCTCTTTCCATTAGTATAGTTTTGTTTTTTCCATAATCCACAATAAGAGGAATATGAATACCTTTACAATAATGTCATCCTTTGTGTTTGACTTCTTTGATTTAGCATATGTTTCTGAGACTCATCCATGTTATATGTATTAGTGGAATCAATAGTTTCATAATTTTTTAACTTAAAAAAGTTGCAGGACTAATACAATGAATACCCCCCTCTTAGGCTCATAATTGTGAAAATGTTGTCATGTGTTTGTGTTATTTTTTTCTTACACTGCACACACCTGCACACATTTTGCTAAACCATTGCCTACTTTAGCTTACATCCCGAGAGTAGAGATTTTCTGTTCGAGTACTTTGATAACAGCTACTGTAAAGTTTGTCAGATTGTTTCAAAATCTTTGTCATCTGAGTATTCTTATGTAAGAGCTGGAAAAGAAAACAATCCCTGCTCAGAGATGAGTGATGCACACTTAATGTCCGTGTAACCATGGTTGATTCTCTTCCCCATGCTAGGTGAGATTTACTAGCACTTTAAACGTAAAGTAATTTTGGATTATATTATGGATATTGTGACATTATGCCTATAATGCTGGGTTTTAATATTTAAAAGTCTATGAAAAATGTTGCCATTTATGTTTCCACAAGATATCAACCTAATGAGGTTAGGCCACAAGTTCCATTATGCATTCATCAACATCAGTAGAAAACTTTCAACACAACTATTAGAAAACAGAATTCATCAAAATATTTTAAAAAAAAAGAAAATAACAGGAAATGACCAAAGTAAGTTTCCAGGCACACAGGCTAGTCTACAAAATTTACTATAATCAACAAAAATTTACTATACCAACAGATTAAAGTTAAAAAACATGGCTATTGCTGTGCATTGTGGTGCATGCCTTTAATGCCAACACTTGGGAAACTGAGGTAGGAGGATCATAAAGTCAATGACAGCCTGGGGTACACAGCAAGTTCTAGGCTAGCCTAGGCTGCACAGAGAGACTCTAGCTCAAAAAAAGCAAACAAAAAAGACTGTCTAGATTTATGCTTTAAACTATTTGATATCGTGCCAGTAACAAGATCAGATAACAAGATGAGGGTGCCCATCACCAAAAACAGAACACAGAGCTTGGGGAATCACTGCCTTTGGGGAATGGACAGTACTGGGGTTTGAACTCAGGGCTTACTCTTATTAGGCAGGTGCTCTTCTTGAGCCAGGCCTCCAGCCCTTTTTTCTGTGATTATTTTTGAGTTAGGGTCTTGCTTTTATGCCTAGGCCAGTCTGGACCACAGTCCTCCTATCTACACCTCCAGTGGGAGCTGGATTTGGGTAGCCACACCACTATATCCAGCTTTTTCTGTTAAGGTGGGATCTGGAGAACTTTTTTTGCCCAGGCTGGCCTGGTACCACCATTCTCCTAATCTAGCCTCCTGTGTAGCTGGGATGACAAGTGCTTGCCACTAAGCCGAGCTATTGGTTGAGATGAAGTCTTGCTAATTTTTTGCCTGGAATGGCCAGAACCACATTCCTCCTGATTTCAGCCTCCTCGGGAGCTAGGATTACAGGCATGAGCCACTGAATCACTGGGTTTTTTGTTTTTTTTTTTGTGGTACTGGGGCTTGAACTCAGGGTCTTCACCTTGAGCCATTGCACCAGCCCTATTTTTGTGAAGGGTTTTTTTTTTTCGTGATAGGGTCTCAAGAACTATTTACCTAGGTTGACTTCAAACCACGACCCTCCTGATCTCTGCCACCTGAGTAGCTAGGATTAAAGGCGTAAGCCACCAACGCCCGGCAAATCACTGCTTTTATAGAAAGCAGAAGCAAGCTGCTCTTTGCTGGAGAGAGATGTTGACTCATCCCTTGAGACTGCCCCTTGCAAACATGTCCTAAGAAATAGCCCAGGTAAAGCACAGTCAAGTACTAGAAGGTTCTTCTCAAAACACAAAATGGCAGAAAAATGTACAACTGTTGGAAAAGAAGAAATAAAATTATCATTACCCAAAAATAAAAAATGTTGAACAGACATGCAAGATCCCAGAGCTAGAAGATCTCAGGAATCACCATGGAGAGGCACAGAGCTGCAGCTGCCATGTGGAATATGGCCGAATATGGCTCTCTGTGATCTGTAGGAAAGATGGAGAGAATGAGAGGCATCTCTGACAAAGGGAGGAAGCAGAGGTGGCAGCAGGAGGAAGACAGAATTCTCTTGCTTTGTTTTCTGAGAACTGGCAGTGGACTGTATCTCCACTATGAATACACACACACACACACACACACACACACACACACACACACACACACCCTTACATATGTAGATAACAAGAGTAAAAAATGAGGCTATGCTGCAGTTTGAATATGGTTTGGCTGTGTTCCCCAGAAGTTCATGTGCTGGCAGCTTAGTCCTCGGCGTGGCAGTGTTGAAGTGGTGGAACCTTTAAGGGATGGGACCTAGTGGGAGGTGGTTAGGACGCTGGAGGTGCTGCCCTTAGAAGGAATTAATATCTTTCTTATTAGACCCCATTCCCTGAAGAGCTGTTTGTTATAAAAAGAATGAGCCTAGCCCCTAAATCTCTGTTGGTTCTTAGCGTGCCTTTTTTTTTTTTCCTGGCTGTACTAGGGTTTAAATGCAGGGTCTTATGCTTGCTAGGCAGGTGCCTTACCACTAGACCCACTCTGCCAGTCTGTCTTCCCTTGTGATCTCTTACTCACATGCTGTAACCATTGGGATTCCATCTGCCATGAGGCATTCACTAGAGGCCCAATGGATGGGGCCATCAAAACCTTGAACTTTCAGCCTCCAAAACTGTGAGCTAAAAACACCTCTTTTCTTTATAAAGTACCCAGACACAGGTATTTTGTAACAATAACAGAAAACAGAGACTAAGGCAAAGGCTAAAGAAAATTTTACCATATATCTATCCAGTCTGCATGCTTCCTGCCCAGTTTTTACATTGTTGTTGAGAAAGATAGTCCACCATGGTGCTGGACCTCCCTGCAAATTCTTGTTGGTATGCCAAGAATATGTGCCTGTGCTTTACCTGGACTGTTTCTTAGGACATGTGTGTAAGAAATGGATGAGTCAGCATCTCTCTCCAGCAAAGAGCAGTTTGCTTCTGCTTTCTACAAAAGCAGTGAATCCCCACGCTTATTGTTCAGTTCCTGTAGTGCAGTCAGCCTCATGTGCAGGTATTTGAATTTCCTTCCTGGGGCTTCTGAGGCCTGGGAGCCAACCCAACAGAATACGATAATCATTAGCTACTGCTTTGTTGTGAGTGGTAAAGTCCTTTGCCTCTAACCAGAAATTGGATGTAGCAGGCTAGCTTGAATGTGGCATAAAATCTGAAGACCTACATCTCGATCAGGTAGCACTAGTTCTTTGCATTTCTAATGGCAACACCTTCCATGACAGAAAGTGTCATGTTATATATAACACCATACAGTTTTTCTAGTTTATATCGTTACAGAAGATGATACAATTTACTAAATCAAACCTATAATTAAGGTTCTTTTTTCATTAAAAATCTGTTACTTGGTGATTTTAATAATTTCTTTAGGATAAATTTTCAAGAATGAGGTTAAAGTAAATGTGTGTAATGAAAGTTTTCTCCATAAATTGCTTCCTGAAAGGAAAAAAATGCTAATAGTACAAGAAAATAAAGTTCATGGTCCAAACAAATGGTTAAGAACAATTTTAAGTAGAGAATATGTCTCATGAAAGCACAGATTGTATGATGGGATATTAACCCAGGCATTGTCAGTATAGCTATTGAAGGCTTAGATAGATTTGGCTTTGCTGCATAAAGCATTAAAAACTAGCTCATGAAAGTTATTCACCTTTAGGTTGTGCCTTTATGCACATCATTAAATGTAGCAGTCTGAATCCAATCAAAAGATAGAGACCAAGCAGAAGGTTAAACTGGAGAAATTTAAAGAAGTAACCAATGAAACAGTGACAATAGGTATAAGGAAGTCCACAAGGTACCCTGGGGGCTGAGGGAAGCCCCCAGGAAAGGGCAAGTATGGGAGGTTCAAACCTGTTGCAGAAGGTGTGGCTCAGCTAGAGTGGGGTTGCTTGGGCCGAAGTTGGTCTGGAGTTGGGGGAGAAGTAGACCACCATGAGGAGTGCAGATGGGTGAGCAGCACTTACACAAGGGTTCACCAGGCCAGGGGCTACAGAAGGCACAGTAGCTCTGTCACCTCTCTAGCCAAGGTGGTGGGATGCAGTTAGCATTAGGGCTTCCCTACAGAGTGAGTGTCCAAGGTCAGATTCACCCAGATCAGGCTGTGAAGGGGCAGGCCTTGTAGCCCTCACTGCATATGTGGGCCCCTACCTGTGCTGAAAACCACCTGTGTGTTGGGGACAGCCCTTCCAGACTGCTGTCCCTCCAGACTCCCTGATGGAGGATATGGAATTTCTGCTTTCTTTAGAGATGTATTCAAAGGAATTCTGTTGTTCATCAGGCAGTATTAAAGGTGGATGGATTGCTGAGAAGCAATAGACTGGTAACTGACACCTGAAAGATTTCTAGCCAACATTTCTGTACATGTTATCTGTAGTACTATTTGACCACTTTGGTGGGCTCAGTATGTTGAATGTTACTACCCAAAATACCAAAGAGTATTTAGTGGATGGGCTCCTCCTTCCAGAGGGTCAGCAGCTGGAGCCCACCAGATCACCATGAATTTCCTTTTTCATGATGCAGCTTCAAGAGCAAGACTCATCTCTTGAACACCACAGAAGGGCAGTACACTTGAACTGGTCTACTGAACCTTCAGCTGTCTCTGGAAGTCACAAAGGTAGAAAACTGGTTACAACTGTCCCTGCATGTAAGCACTCTAAATGGCATTGAGAGAGGATTTAATACCAGCTAACTAAAAACAAGCCCCTCCCCAGTGTAAGGGCAAAATACACAGGAATATAAGACTTTTTCTGTAATTAAATACCTATGGCTTTAAAATTTTTCTGATTGTGGAAGAAATCCACATTATAGTAGAAAGAGAGAAAATATATTTCCTTTGGTGAGGAAGCCTGAAACTCCTCACTTCTCCAGAAGATCAGTTCTTAGAACCACTATCCAATCTCCTTTTCTAAGTAGACACAGTTCCTCCTGGAATTAATGCCTTTCTTCCACCTTTGCTCCCCATCCTTCATGAAGCAGTTCTAGTTGCTTTGTTTCAGACTCTGAGATACTGGACTCTTCTTAACATTTATCACCTATACCTAAGTGATAATTTTCCATGCAATAGAAAACAGTGCAGAAGCTTTGCTTCAGATTCATGCAAAAGGATTCAATTAGAAGGCCTCCTTAGCAGATACTGTCAGCTGGCCATCATTTTTTTTTCATATAATGCTAGAGGGAGAGAGAAGAGAGAGAACAATTATGGAAACATATTATCATCTCCAATCCTGTTTCTATGTTCAGAATCAGCTCTTACTAAGAACCATTGATCACTAAGGACCTATTGATGGCTGCTTTGCTCAGAGGTAGAGGGAGGATTGAACATCAGGAAACACAGTTGCAAGAAGCAAACCAGTGACTTAAACATGTGCAGACACCACAGCAAGTAAGTTATCTCCATTGGCCCTGCTTGGGCGGACATCTCTGCTGTGCTCCTCTCCCGCTGTAGATGAAAGGAGGTTAACTTATCCTGGTAAAGGGAACAGTCGGGTGAGAACAGCCCAGTAGAGGAATAGAAAGTCAGTGAAGAGTGAGGCATAGAAATGAATTTAATATTCCATAATATTACAGTTTTTGTGTATGTATCTGTATCTGTATCCCCCAAGTTTAATAATTCACTTAATAAGTGGTCCATGTTCTCCTCATCATTTTTCATTCAAGGTTCCCAGTAGTGCACATAATTGCTAATACACAGTTTTTGAATAAAAGTTACACCTATCTAGTAGATTGGAAGTCTTAACTTGATAAGCTAGAAACAGGAAGTCTAGTGCTCTATTAAAATTCCCTTGATAAACCTAAGAAGTCTATCCCTGAGCACAAATCTGAAGGAAGGTTCAGAGTATTTTAGTGGTTGAAAAGCACACCATTGGCACAGTACCTGACCATCTAGCCCTTCAGGATAGCTGGTTTGCTGGACCAGCACATTGGGGACTGGGACAGCACACAAAGGAGACCATGTTAGCCAAAAAAGAAAAGAACACTTTAGAAAATCTAGAAGAAAGGATTTTGAATATTTTCACCACAAAGAAAAGACAAATGTTGGAGAAGATAGATAGATTTACCCTAATTTGGACATTGCTCAATGACCACATGAATCACATGGTATGTGACAAATATATCAAATTTTTATGTATCGGTTTAAAATTTTAATTTAAGCAGAAATGAATGCTTCACTTTCATGGAAGAACCTGTGCCCAGAGCTCGTGTTTATCTATGTAGAGCTAAACTGATCAGTTCTCAGTGAGTCCAGCCAGCCTCTTTGACCTCGCAGTTTAGAAAGGTTAACATGAACTGGGCTTTTGACTACCCTGTTCTATGGGGGCAACATCTGATGTGGGTGTAGTTGGGGTAGCCAGAGCCTATTTATACTCATGTTCAAGGAAGACTCTCGGTAGTTATGCTGGGCATGGGCCCTTGTTAGAGTTGTTGCTTCCTAACGCATGGGCCAAATCGAGGACCCTGTCAAGGGAGAATCCATGATAAAGAATGCAAAAATGCTGTTATCCTTTTCATACCTGGAAGAATATGTTGCTGGCTATCCTGGGCTTATCCTAGTAAGGGTTTAAAACACTGTAGACTTGGACCCATGCTAATGGTCGTGCTCTGTACTGGTTGAATATAGCTGTATTAGATCATTTTCTATATCCAGAGATGCCTCCACCTAACACTGACCAATCTATACCTTCAGTACGAAGAGTACTATTTTTAAAGGTGGCACCTGTGTGTGTACATTTTAGCAAACAAGTTGTAGTGTGTAGGGTAGCAGCACTGAGATAAGAGCTTTGACTCTGAAGGCAGGCTGATATGGTGTTTAATCCTAGCTCCATAGCTCCTTAATGGGGCAATACTCATAAGTCCTGATATACCTCCAGAAAGTAATAGGAATACTGCTACAGGTTGAGTACCCCTTTTCCAAAATGCTTAGGACCAGAAGTATGTTGGATTTGGCTTTTTTTTCATATTTTAGAATATTTGCATATACATGAGGTATCTATCTTGAGGGTGGGACCCAAGTCCAAACACAAAACTTCTTTATGTTTCATATACATAACTACACATAACCAAGGTAATTGCATGCAATATTTTTAGTACACCTGCATTTTGACAGTGACCCATCACATGAAGTTATGTGTAGAATTTTCCACTTAAGACATCATGTCAGTGCTCAAAAAGTTTTGGATTTCAGAACATTTTAGATTTTGGATTTTCAGACTAGGGACGCTTGATCTGTTGCTAACACCTGTTTCACAGCAGCACAATGCACAGACTGAGCATTCTTTCAGTGTTAGCCATAAGTGTTATTATCAGTGTTCCATGAGAAAATGAGCTAACCTTCAGGACTAGGTGCCCAAGAACAGACTTGGAGTGGAGTCAGGAGGCAAACTAAAGCATTCACCCATTCGTTCCAGAGCTAGAGGATTCTGAGTCCTGCCCTGAACCCAAGGCTCCCTCCACAATCTGCCACTAGAGAGCAGCAAATGCACAGCTGGCTTTCTAGCCCCAGTATGCCCCCCTCGCCCCAACTCAGGAGCAAGTCAGAGGGGCCTGTTAGCTTCACTCTGGTCAGTTCAGGTTCCAGAACATTCTGAGGAGGCCAATCAGTTCTTTACAGGCTAATGTAAAAAGCTGAGTTTATCAGAATGTACATCACGGAGCAAGTGACCTTCCTCATAACTGGCCAAGCCACATGATCGGAATCAATACCTTGTGAAGATGTTGACTCCCTCAGGCTGTTATAAATTGGTAAACTGTGTTTTGTAGTTTGTTTTATTTAAAGAAGGCCATGAGAAGCATCAGTATAAACAGAGATTATGAGGATTCTCCTGAATTCTCCAGACTTTCGGGTAGATGGCTCATTTTGCCTGAATGGCCTTGACAGGCTCATCTTGGTAATGCAAGGTAATTGAACCTACTGCTTGCTATTTTTCCTTCTTCATGATCATGATATTTGTTTCTTGTGCTTGGCAATTTTTCAAACTTGTATTAAACTGATTTTAATCAAGGAATTCTCACAGGCATGAGGTGATGCTTTCCTCCAGGAAAAAATAATTATGTTTATTTTCTCCTATACCAAATGTTGTTTTTATTTGGGGCCACTTAATTTCTTTATATTTCCCCTGACTTTGTAGATGTGGGTGACATAAAGTTCTGTCCAAGATTTTATAGTACAGGCATCTTTTTTCTCATCCAGAGCTGAGGAGATGACAGGTTACCTGCCCATCTTCTTTTAGGGGCAGATGTATTTTCTGACCCACATTTTTCACAAGGGTGGAGTCACCTTTATGGAGGTCTTTGATTCAGCTGCCTCCTCTTGCCTGGGGTCTGGTCTCCCTGTTTTGTGAGGTAGGTGCCATCATGAGATCGGGCCATCTGAATTCTACACTTGCTTACTACCACTGTGCTGTCAGCAGCTAGTTTGGTTGTTGTGAGGAGGAATCAGGAGATACGCTTGGATATTTCCCTTCATTTCTTAGTGTTAATGGTGCCGGTGCAGTCTGATCAGAAGACTTCCAAATTCTCTGTCCCATCCAGAAGAATCCTTGGCAGGACACATGGGTATAAATGGGGTTTATTAAAAGTAAGGGAAGGGAAACACAAAGGGGAGCATGGTGGGCCCAGGTGGAATCTACCGGCAGAAAGAGCCTCCTGATTTTCTTTTTCAGGTGCTTTTAAAACTTACACTAATATATAGGAAGGGAGGAACCAGGTGACTCCTATCCAATGATCAATGAGTGGGGAGGGACATGGCAGTTCCCAGACAGGTGCCAGTGGTCTGGGCTGTCCCTGGGCAACCTACATGAGTCCCAAACTTTTTCTACTTTGAGCCTGCATTATTAGTAATACATTTAAAGGTGTATTAGTTGTGATTATCTGGCAGCTAGAAGTGCTGCTGCTGTAGGAGGGCTTTTGGAGTATCTTGTGTGCCATAAACCAGGACATGAAAGTCCCAGCAGGGTTTAAACCTCAACCAGGCACCTGGCAAAAGAATCTTGGACCCATAAAACTTTAGGCCTGAAAATGGATACCAAGTTCCTGACCTCAACAAAACAATAATAAATGTTACTAAGGAGCCCAATGACACCCACATAAAAACCCTCAAAGAAGAATTTTGGAAGATATGACAGAGAAATTCCTGGAGAAGATACTAGATATGGTTCACCAGAATGTACAAGATGCACTCAGGAAATTTCAAGACACCAAAAATAACAAACATCAGAAGACACAGAAACAAATAAAGAAACTCCGAGAGGACTTCTAAGAACACCAAAATGAAACAAAGGACATTATAAAAAGGGAGATATGGATTAAACACGACAACACAAAATATAAAAGAGAAGTTGAACAAAGATTTGGGAAACCTCAGAAAAAGGATCAAACAGAAATCCTGGAAATAAAAAGTCCTTTTAGTCAAACAAAAACCACAGTGGAAGGCCACTCCAGCAGACTAGAACAAATGGAAGACAGAATCTCACAGCTTGAAGATAAAATAGAAATTAAAGAAAAAACAGAAGAAATCTTAGTCAAACAACTCAAGAGCTGTGAAAGGAATATGCAAGAACTCAGTAACTCCATCAAAAAACCAAACCTGAGAATCATGGGCATTGAGGAAGAAGTGCAAGCCAAAGGGATACAAAATACATTCAATAAAATCATAACAGAAAATTTTCCAAATCTAGAGAAAGTTTTGCCCACTCATATACAGGAAGCCTCCAGGACACCAAACAGACTTGACCAAAATAGAACTACCCACAACATATTATCATTAAAACAACAAGCACAGAGAACAGAGAAAGAATACTGAAGGCTATAAGTGAGAAAAAACAAATAACATACAAAGGTAAACCCATCAAAATTACAACAGATTTCTCAGTGGAAACCTTAAAAGCAAGAAGGGGACTTGGAGTGAGGTATTTCAGGCATTGAATGAAAATAACTTCAGCCCTAGGGTACTCTACCCAGCAAAACTATCATTCAAAACTGATGGAGCAATAAAAATCTTCCACAATAAACAGAAATTAAAACAATATATGACCACCAAACCACCCCTACAGAAGATTCTCCAAGGAATCTTGGAGATGCACACAGAAGATGAAAGCAAACAAAACCACAAGAGGATGGGAAGTATCAAACCACAGGAGGAGAAAAGACCAGTACTCAGAGAGCAGCACTGATTTGATTGCACACAATGAAACCCTTAAACATCAAAACCAACCAAATGGCAGGAATCACCACATACCTATCAATATTAACACCGAATGTCAATGGACTCAACTCCCCCATCAAAAGACACCATCTGGCTAACTGGATTAAAAAAGGAAGATCTGACAATCTGTTG
The DNA here is from genome assembly GCF_047511655.1 of Castor canadensis. Taxonomy (NCBI): domain Eukaryota; kingdom Metazoa; phylum Chordata; class Mammalia; order Rodentia; family Castoridae; genus Castor; species Castor canadensis. The sequence continues at coordinate 51,224,334 of NC_133393.1, forward strand.
TTTACAAGGGACCCATCTTATTGACAGAAATAAACACTGGCTTAGGGTGAAAGGCTGGAAGAAGATGTACCAATCCAATGGTCCCCGAAAACAGGCAGGAGTAGCAATTCTTATATCAGACAAAGTAGACTTCAAGCCTACATTGGTCAAATGAGATAAAGGACACGTCATACTAATAAAAGGGGCGATACATGAAAAGAAAATAACAATTATCAACCTATATGCACCCAATGTCAGTGTACCCAATTTCATCAAACATACACTAAAGGACTTAAAAGCACATATAGACTCCAACACAGTGGTAGTGGGAGATTTTAATACCCCTCTATCACTAATAGATAGGTCATCCAAACAAAAAATATCAACAAAGAAATCCTGGAACCAAATGACACCATAAATCAAATGGACCTAACTGATGTCTAAAGAATATTTCATCCACCAACAGCACAGTATACATTCTTCTCAGGAGCCCAAGGAACTTTCCCCAAAATAGATCATATCTTAGGGCACAAAGCAAGCCTCAGCAAATATAAGAAAATAGAAATAACCCCCTGCATTCTATCCGATCACAATGCAATAAAACTAGAACTCAACAACAAAAGTAACAGTAGAAAATACACAAATAATTGGAGGCTGAATAAAACATCACTCAGCAATCAGTGGGTCATAGAAGAAATAATAGAAGAAATCAAAAGGTCCCTGAAGGCTAATGAAAATGAAAACACCACCTACCAGAACCTATGGGACATAGCAAAGGCAGTCCTAAGAGGAAAGTTTATAGCCATGAGTGCATATATTAAAAGGACAGAAAGATCTCAAATACCTAATGCTACATCTCAAACTCCTAGAGAAACAAGAACAAGAAAAAACTGAAACAAGCAAAAGGAAAGAAATAATAAAAATACAGGCTAAAATTAATGAAATGGAGGCCAAAAAAACTACACAAAGAATCAACAAAAGAAAGAGCTGGTTCTTTGAAAAAATAAACAAGATTGACAAGTCCTTGGCAAGTCTGACTAAAATGAGGCAGGAAAAGACCCAAATTAGTAAAATTAGAAACAAAAAAGGAGAGATTAAAAACAAACACCAAAGAAACCAGGGAATCATCAGAGACTATTTTGAGAACCTATATTCCAATAAATTGGACAATCTTGACAAACTGGACAAATTTCTAGATACTTATGACCATCCAAAACTGAAGCAGGAGGATATTAACCACCTAAACAGATTTATAACATGTAATGAAATTGGAGCAGCAATAGAGTCTCCCAAAAAAGAAAAGTCCAGGACCTGACAGATTCTCAGCTGAATTCCACCAGACCTTCAAAGAACTAATACCAAAACTCCTTAAACTTTTCCACAAAACAGAAAGGGAAGGGACACTGCCTAACTCATTTTATGAAGTCAGTATTACACTCATCCCCAAACCAGACAAGGACACATCCACAAAGGAGAACTACAGGCCAATTTTCTTAATGAACATTGATGCAAAAATCCTCAATAAAATAATGGCAAACTGAATGCAACAACATATCAGAAAGATCATTCACCATGACCAAGTCAGCTTCATCCCAGGGATGCAGGGATGGTTCAACATATGCAAATCAATAAATGTAATACAGCACATTAATAGAAGCAAAGACAAAACCCACTTGATCATCTCAATAAATGCAGAAAAAGCCTTTGATATGATTCAACACCACTTCATGATAAAATCTCTAAGAAAACTAGGACTAGAAGGAATGTACCTCAACATTATAAAGGCTATATATGACAAACCTATAGCCAACATCATACTTCATAGGGAAAAACTGAAGCCATTTTCCCTAAAGTCAGGGACAAAACAAGGATGCCCACTCTCCCCATTCCTATTCAACATTGTCCTGGAATTCCCAGACAGACCAATAAAGCAAGAAGAAGAAATAAAAGGAATACAAATAGGTAAAGAAATAGTCAAAGTATCTCTATTTGCATATGACATGATCCTATACCTCAAAAACCCAAAAAACTCCGCCCAAAAACTCCTAGACAACATAAATAGCTGCAGCAATGTAGCAGTTTACAAAATCAACTTAGAAAAATCAGTAGCCTTTCTATATACCAACAATGAACAAATTGAGAACAAATATAGAAAAACAATTCCATTTACAATAGCCTCAAAAAAAAAATCAAATACCTAAGAATAAACTTAACAAAGGATGTGAGTGACTTCTACAAGGAGAACTACAAACCACTGAAGAAAGAGATCAAGGAAGACTACAGAAGGTGGAAAGATCTCCCATGCTCATGGATTGGTAGAACCAACATAGTAAAAATGGCTATTCTACCAAAAGCAATCTACCTTTTCAACTCAATTCCCATCAAAATCCCAATCATCACAGAGATTGAAAAATCTACCCTAATGTTCATTTGGAAACACAAGAGACCATGAATAGCCAAGGCAATACTGAGCAAAAAGAGCAATGCTGGAGGTATCACAATACCTGACTTCAAACTGTACTACACAGCCATAGCAATAAAAACAGCATGGTACTGGCACAAAAACAGATACAAAGACCAGTGGAACAGAATAGAGGACCCAGATATGAATCTACACAGCTAAGCCCACCTAATTTTTAACAAAGGAGACAAAAACATACGATGGAGAAAAGACAGCCTCTTCAACAAATGTTGCTGGGAAAAGTGGTTATCTGCCTGCAGAAAACTGAAACTAGATCCATCCCTGTCATCCTGTACTCAAAGTGGATTAAGGACCTTAATATCAGAAGAAAACCTTGCAGTTAGTACATGAAAGAGCAGGGAATACTCTGGAAACAATAGGTGTAGGTGAGGACTTCCTCAGTAGAACTCCAGCAGCTCAGCAACTAAGAGAAAGGATGGACAAATGGAACTACATGAGATTGAAAACCTTCTGCATAACAAAAGAAATGGTCTTTAAACTGAAGAGAACACCCACAGAGTGGGAGAAAATATTTGCTAGCTATGTATCAAAGGACTGATAACCAGAATAAGCAGAGAGCTCAAAAAACTAAACTCCCCAAAAATTAATGAACCAATAAAGAAGTGGACTGTTGGAGCCAGCCATGGGACCATGCCTGTGTGATTTAGAATTTGCCCTTGTGAGAAAGCTCCAAGTAACTGAGACAAAGGTCTCAGGACCAGATTTCCAGAAAAATAACAGTGCTCAAGGTTCCCCAGTTGGCTTTGTGTCCTTCAGATGTAAATAAGAAGGTTATGCTGACTGTGTGTTTCTCCTGCCTCTGTTCCCATTTTAAAAGAGACATAACAAAGATAGAGTTAATTTTAACTGTGTTTCCTTGTACTAATGTAACCTTGACACGTAACACTTGGTATGCTTTTTCTGACCAAATACTCTCTGTGAAAAAAGAGTTTATAAAAAGCAGAAGTGATCGTCAATAAAGTGGCTATTGAGCACAACTTGATAGTCCCTCCCCATCTTTTTCGGCTCCAATCACCCAGGTCCTGCCGATAAAAAGCAACAGTGGACAAGTGAACTAAACAGAACTTTTTCAAAGGAAGAAGTCCAAATGGACAAAATACACATGAAAAAAATGCTCACCATCCCTGGCCATAAAGGAAATGCAAATCAAAACCACACTAAGATTCTCTCACTCCTGTTAGGATAGCTAGTGTAAGAACACCACCAACAACAAATGCTGGCAAGGACGCAGGGAAAAAGGAACCCTCATACACTGCTGGTGGGAATGTAAGCTAGAACAACCACTTTGGAAAAAAATATGGAGGCTTCTTAAAAAACTAAACATAGATTTGCTATATGATCCAGCAATACCACTTCTAGGGATATTCCCAAGGGAATGAGACTCAGGCTATTATAAAGGCACTTGCACACCCATGTTTATTGCAGCACTATTCACAATAGCTAAGCTATGGAAAAAGCCAAGATGCCCCACTACCAAGCAATGGATCAAGAAAATGTGGTAGTTATACACAATGGAATTTTATTCAGCCCACAAAGAAGAATGAAATTTTGTCATTCACAAGTAAATGGATGGAACAGGAGAACTGGCGAAGTTAGCCAGGCTCAGAAGGCCAAAAATCATGTTTTCCCTCATATGCGGATTATAGACCCAAAACAAATGCAGTAATATTATTGGACATGAGTCACACACTAAGGGGAGAACATGGCATGGGAGGAACAGGGAAAGGAAAGGAAACCTAAAACTTTAATGTGGTTGATATTTTCACTATAAAGGAGCAAATAAAGTAATCTTAAACTGGCAGAAGTCACTATGGGAAGGGGACCAGGAAGTAGTGAAGAGGTCTGTCAGAGACCAACCAATGTGGGTTGCAATACACAAGTGCATGGAAGCAATGCTAGGATTCTCTCTGTATAGCTATCTTTATCTCAAACTAGCAAAAATGCTATGTCTTTCTTATTATATCCTATGTTTTCTTTTCAACAAAATTGGAGAAACAAGAGGGCAGAACAGGTTCTGCCTGGAAGTGGGGGCGGGGGGGCAGGGAGGAATGGGGAGGCAGCCCAAACAATGTATACACATGTGAGTAAATGTAAAAGCAGCAAATAAAAGAAAGAAAAACAAAAAAACCTTTAGGCCCTTCCTGAGTGGGGGTGGAGGTGGAAGCTCAGATTTCTCCTGTTCTCCTGTGAACCTCCTGCAAATTCCTTGTGGGACATTTCCTAAAAATGGCTTTGTTTAGTTCTGCTCCAATGCCCCTTGACAGGGTCCCTTAGTCAAGTGTTCGAAAGCACAAGCTGGAAAAGGCTGCCTTGGTTGGACTCTCAGCTCTACTAACTGTAGTGTGTGGAGGGTAAAGTTACTTTACCTCTGTGTCAATTTACCCATCTGTAAGATGGAGGCAATAGTAAAACCTTCTGACACAATGCAGCTCATGCTGAGATCACCAGTCTAAAGTCAGACCTCTGTCACTGACCGATGGTCTGATTCCTGACAATCTTCATCCTATGTATGCTTTAATGAATCAAATGACCAAGCATGTTGCACTTCAGCACATCCTACCTGCCTGACAGAAAGAAACAATGAGAGGCAAATAGAAGTCAGTCACAATGGTAGACATCTGAGCCAGGGTCAGCACTGGGCCTTCTGGAATCCTGGGATCCCAAATAGGATTTCAGCTGTTCCTGGGCACAGGTAAACAATTATTCATATTCACACTGGTGTCTTGCACATCAGATGGGATAACAATGGAAGGCCAGACTCCTTTCATGTCACAGTTGGAGGAAACTGAGGCCCAGAGAGTCTGGTAAGCTTGTTCAAGGCCACTCAGTTGCTGGAAGAACTATGACTGGAAGCTGTATTGTCTGCTGTCTCCACCTGCTCACCACAATTTCAATTATTTCTTCTTCCCCCCTTCTCATGACTGTTAAGACACTATACAGGAGAGATTCCAAGATGGCGGCTAGAGGTAGGAAGCAGAAAGCGACCCTCCTATAGTGAAATCTTGGAGAGACGCTGCAGACACACTTTGCAGGCATAATCACTGAGAAAAGGCATAACTTTGACTCCTCCACATCTCCAGCCGGCGCAGAGAATCTCCACTTCACGTTAAACGGAGAACCGAGGAGGCCCCACGGCCGCCAGTGGCCGGCGCCCATACGGCTTGGGAAGACGCGGACCAGGTGAGCTTCGCGGTACTGCGGTTCCCCCACAGACAAGCCTGGGCCAGAGCAGCATAGCCCCCTGGACAGACTGACCACCCGGGAAAAAAAGAGAAACTGAGTACTAAGCAATAAGAACAGTTAAGACACGCTGGAAAGAGGGTGGGGCGCCCTGAGCGCTGAAGATTGGGGGAAGGGACTCCTTCCCGGGACTGTAAATAAACGAGCCGGGCGGGCCGGAGAGGCTCTGGCGGGAGCGGGGGCGCCAGCAACCAGGAGCGGGGACGCTTGTGAGAGGAGGGAAGACCCACTTCCCACGTGAACTATAAATAAACACGCAGGCCTGACAACACGGGGCAGTGTCGCCTTTCCCAGTGCTTGGAAAGGGAAAAGCCTGTAGCAGAGGCCCCCCTCCCCCGCACAGGAGAACTCTGAGCAAACAAAGCCTGTGGGACCAGGTGAGTGCTAAGCTCACCCCAGAGATCTGCATAAATAACGCCGCCAGCTACAGGCTGAGAGCAGCAGGCAGGGAAGCCACAGTTGCAGATACCACTCTCAGAACTGCCTCCAGACGCTTTTTTTTTCTTTTTCTCCCTACCTTTGATGAAAGAACAACCGAATTACACCTGCAAGCCGAAAAACTTACTGAAACTGTATTGCATTTGAACTGGGGACACTTGGTGGGGCTTTTTTTTTTTTTCTTCTGTGTGTGTGTGAGTGTAGTTTTGTTCTACTTTATGCATCCCCTTTGATGAGACAACTACAGAACAACATCTGAGGCACCAACTCCAGGACTGGAGACTGAGACGGACATCCAAATTATTAAGACTGAAATTGCATTGCATATAAACTTGGAAGTTTTTTGGTTTTTTGGGTTTTTTTTGTTTTTTTTAATTTTCTATTTTCCATTTTATTTTAATTCATTTTTATAAATAGATATTACTTTCATATACTTATTTTTTATTTTTTTTATCTTTGATTTTCAATCCTCTCTCTGTCACTCTATTGTCTGTTCAGCTTACTGTCGATTAGTACACTAACACTCCCTGTTTATACCTTTGAAACTCTCTTGTCTGATACCTTGTTCTGCTTTCTCCCTCTTGTCTGTATATTTGTTTTCCCCTTTTCTTTAACTTCTTGCTTTCCATCTCAGCTCACTCTTCCATTCTCAATATTACCATTGTTATTATTACAAGCTAGAAAATACTTAATTACACACAGTACAGGGACAGTAACAACACCAAGGACAATGACAGGAAGACAGAAAAAACAAGGAAACCAGTTTCCCCACAGCAAAAAATTAGTACAGGAACCAGAGGGGAATGAAGAGAACAGAAACTCAGAGCCAGACTCCAACAAAATGAAGATAAACTATGCCAAAGGACCCAATGAAGCCTACAAGAATAATTTAAAAGAAGACATACTACAAGTACTCAATGAGAATTTTATAGAGATGATACTGGATAGGGTCAACCAAAATGTACAGGAGACACTCAAGAAATTCCAAGACAATAAAAATAGAGAATTTGAAAAAGCAAAAGAAGAAATAAAGGAAACCATAGAAGCACTGTATAAACACCAAAGTGAAAGAGAGAACACAATGAATAAATGGATAAATGAACTCAGGACAAAAATAGACAACAATAAAGAAGAAAACACCCAGGATATGGAAAACCTCAGAAAAAAGAACGAAACAGAACTGCAAAACAAAACGGAAGGCCAATCCAGCAGAATAGAACAAACAGAAGACAGAATCTCAGAACTTGAAGATGAAATGGTAATTAAAGGAAAAACTGAAGAACTACTAATTAAACAACTCAAGACCTGTGAAAAGAAAATGCAAGAACTCACTGACTCCATCAAAAGACCAAACTTGAGAATCATGGGCATCGAAGAAGGAGAAGAGGTGCAAGCGAAGGGAATGCGTAATATATTCAACAAAATAATAACGGAAAATTTCCCAAATCTAGAGAAAGATATTCCCATACAAATGCAAGAGGCCTCCAGGACACCAAACAGACCAGATCAAAATAGAACTACTCCACGACATATCATCATTAAAACAACAAGTTCAGAAACTAAGGAAAGAATATTGAAGGCTGCAAGAGAGAAAAAACAAGTAACATACAAAGGTAAACCCATCAAAATCACAGCAGATTTCTCAACAGAAACATTAAAAGCAAGAAGAGCGTGGGGTGAGATCTTCCGGGCACTGAATGAAAATAACTTCAACCCCAGGATACTCTACCCAGCAAAGCTATCATTCAAAATAGATGGAGCAATAAAAGTCTTCCATGATAAGCAGAAACTAAAACAATATGTGACCACAAAGCCACCATTACAAAAGATTCTGCAAGGGATCCTGCACACAGAAAGTGACACCCAACTTAACCATGAAAAGGCAGGCAGCACCAAACCACAGGATAAGAAAAAGCAAGACAGTAGAGAGTAACATCAAGTTAGGTACACACAATCAAACCTTCAAACAACTAAGATAACTAAATGGCAGGAATCACCACATACCTATCAGTACTAACACTTAATGTTAATGGACTTAATTCACCCATCAAAAGACACCGTTTGACAAAATGGATTAAAAAAGAAGATCCAACAATTTGTTGCTTACAGGAGACTCATCTCACCGACAGAAATAAGCATATGCTTAGGATGAAAGGCTGGAAGAAGATTTACCAAGCCAATGGCCCCCGAAAACAAGCAGGAGTAGCAATACTTATCTCTGACAAAGTAGACTTCAAACCTACATTGATCAAACGAGATAAAGAAGGACATTCCATACTAATAAAAGGGGAAATAGACCAAAAGGAAATAATAATCATCAATCTGTACGCACCCAATGTCAACGCACCCAATTTCATCAAACATACCCTGAAAGACCTAAAAGCATATATAAACGCCAACACAGTGGTTGTGGGAGACTTTAACACTCCATTATCATCAATAGATAGGTCATCCAAACAAAAACTCAATAAAGAAATCCAAGATCTAAAATATGCAATAGATCAAGTAGACCTAGTAGATGTCTACAGAACATTTCATCCAACCTCTACACAATATACATTCTTCTCAGCAGCCCATGGAACCTTCTCCAAAATAGATCATATCCTAGGGCACAAAGCAAGCCTCAGCAAATATAAGAAAACAGAAATAATACCATGCATACTATCTGACCACAATGCAGTAAAAGTAGAACTCAACAACAAAAGTAAAGACAAAAAACATGCAAACAGCTGGAAACTAAATAACTCATTACTTAATGAAGAATGGATCATCGATGCAATAAAAGAGGAAATTAAAAAGTTCCTAGAAGTCAATGAAAATGAAAACACAACCTACCAGAACCTATGGGACACAGCTAAGGCAGTCTTGACAGGAAAGTTTATAGCCATGAGTGCATATATTAAAAAGATTGAAAGATCCCAAATCAATGACCTAATGATACATCTCAAACTCCTAGAAAAACAAGAACAAGCAAATCCCAAAACAAATAGAAGGAGAGAAATAATAAAAATAAGAGCTGAAATCAACGAAATAGAAACCAAAAAAACCATACAAAGAATTAATGAAACAAAAAGTTGGTTCTTTGAAAAAATAAACAAGATCGATAGACCCCTGGCAAACCTGACTAAAATGAGGAGAGAAAAAACCCAAATTAGTAGAATCAGGAATGCAAAAGGGGAGATAACAACAAACACCATGGAAGTCCAGGAAATCATCAGAGACTACTTTGAGAACCTATATTCAAATAAATTTGAAAATCTAAAAGAAATGGACAGATTTCTAGATACATATGATCATCCAAAACTGAACCAAGAGGAAATTAATCACCTGAATAGACCTATAACACAAAATGAAATTGAAGCAGCAATCAAGAGTCTCCCCAAAAAGAAAAGTCCAGGACCTGATGGATTCTCTGCTGAATTCTATCAGACCTTTAAAGAAGAACTGATACCAACCCTCCTTAAACTGTTCCACGAAATAGAAAGGGAAGGAAAACTGCCAAACACATTTTATGAAGCCACTATTACACTTATCCCAAAACCAGGCAAAGACACCTCCAAAAAGGAGAACTATAGGCCAATCTCCTTAATGAACATTGATGCAAAAATCCTCAACAAAATAATGGCAAATCGAATTCAGCAACACATCAAAAAGATTATTCACCACGACCAGGTAGGCTTCATCCCAGGGATGCAGGGGTGGTTCAACATACGAAAATCAATAAACGTAATAAACCACATTAACAGAAGCAAAGACAAAAACCACTTGATCATCTCAATAGATGCAGAAAAAGCCTTCGATAAGATCCAACATCATTTCATGATAAAAGCTCTAAGAAAACTAGGAATAGAAGGAAAGTTCCTCAACATTATAAAAGCTATATATGACAAACCTACAGCCAGCATTATACTTAACGGAGAAAAATTAAAACCATTCCCTCTAAAATCAGGAACCAGACAAGGATGCCCACTATCTCCACTCCTATTCAACATAGTACTGGAATTCCTAGCCAGAGCAATTAGGCAAGAAGAAGGAATAAAAGGAATACAAATAGGTAAAGAAACTGTCAAAATATCCCTATTTGCAGATGACATGATCCTATACCTTAAAGACCCAAAAAACTCTACTCAGAAGCTTCTAGACATCATCAATAGCTATAGCAAGGTAGCAGGATATAAAATCAACATAGAAAAATCATTAGCATTTCTATACACTAACAATGAGCAAACGGAAAAAGAATGTATGAAAACAATTCCATTTACAATAGCCTCAAAAAAAATCAAATACCTAGGTGTAAACCTAACAAAAGATGTGAAAGACCTCTACAAGGAAAACTATACACTTCTGAAGAAAGAGATTGAGGAAGACTATAGAAAGTGGAGAGATCTCCCATGCTCATGGATTGGTAGAATCAACATAGTAAAAATGGCTATACTCCCAAAAGTAATCTACATGTTTAATGCAATTCCCATCAAAATTCCAATGACATTCATCAAAGAGATTGAAAAATCTACTGTTAAATTTATATGGAAACACAAGAGGCCACGAATAGCCAAGGCAATACTCAGTCAAAAGAACAATGCAGGAGGTATCACAATACCTGACTTCAAACTATATTACAAAGCAATAATAATAAAAACAGCATGGTACTGGCACAAAAACAGACATGAAGACCAGTGGAACAGAATAGAGGATCCAGATATGAAGCCACACAACTATAAGCAACTTATCTTTGACAAAGGAGCTAAAAATATACGATGGAGAAATAGCAGCCTCTTCAACAAAAACTGCTGGGAAAACTGGTTAGCAGTCTGCAAAAAACTGAAACTAGATCCATGTATATCACCCTATACCAAGATTAACTCAAAATGGATCAAGGATCTTAATATCAGACCCCGAACTCTTAAGTTGATACAAGAAAGAGTAGGAAATACTCTGGAGTTAGTAGGTATAGGTAAGAACTTTCTCAATGAAACCCCAGCAGCACAGCAACTAAGAGATAGCATAGATAAATGGGACCTCATAAAACTAAAAAGCTTCTGTTCATCAAAAGAAATGGTCTCTAAACTGAAGAGAACACCCACAGAGTGGGAGAAAATATTTGCCAACTATACATCAGACAAAGGACTGATAACCAGAATATACAGGGAACTTAAAAAACTAAATTCTCCCAAAACTAATGAACCAATAAAGAAATGGGCAGGTGAACTAAACAGAACTTTCTCAAAAGAAGAAATTCAAATGGCCAGAAAACACATGAAAAAATGCTCACCATCTCTAGCAATAAAGGAAATGCAAATTAAAACCACACTAAGATTCCACCTCACCCCTGTTAGAATAGCCATCATCAGCAACACCACCAACAACAGGTGTTGGCGAGGATGCGGGGAAAAAGGAACCCTTTTACACTGTTGGTGGGAATGTAGACTAGTACAACCACTCTGGAAAAAAATTTGGAGGCTACTTAAAAAGATGGACATCGATCTACCATTTGATCCAGCAATACCACTCTTGGGGATATACCCAAAAGACTGTTACTCCAGAGGCACCTGCACATCCATGTTTATTGCAGCACTATTCACAATAGCCAAGTTATGGAAACAGCCAAGATGCCCCAGCACTGACGAATGGATAAAGAAAATGTGGTATCTATACACAATGGAATTTTATGCAGCCATGAAGAAGAACGAAATGTTATCATTTGCTGGTAAATGGATGGAATTGGAGAACATCATTCTGAGTGAGGTTAGCCTGGCTCAAAAGACCAAAAATCGTATGTTCTCTCTCATATGTGGACATTAGATCAAGGGCAAACACAACAAGGGGAATGGATTATGAGCACATGATAAAAGCGAGAGCACACAAGGGAGGGGTGAGGATAGGTAAGACACCTAAAAAACTAGCTAGCATTTGTTGCCCTTAATGCAGAGAAACTAAAGCAGATACCTTAAAGCAACTGAGGCCAATAGGAAAAGGGGACCAGGAACTAGAGAAAAGGTTAGATCAAAAAGAATTAACCTAGAAGGTAACACCCACGCACAGGAAATCAATGTGAGTCAATGCCCTGTATAGCTATCCTTATCTCAACCAGCAAAACCCCTTGTTCCTTCCTATTATTGCTTATACTCTCTCTACAACAAAATTAGAGATAAGGGCAAAATAGTTTCTGCTGGGTATTGAGGGAGGGAGCGGGAGGGGGTGGAGTGGGTGGTAAGGGAGGGGGTGGGGGCAGGGGGGAGAAATAAACCAAGCCTTGTATGCACATATGAATAATAAAAGAAAAATGGAAAAAAAAAAAAGACACTATACAGTGAACCCATTTTGTGAGAAAAAGAATTTGTTAAATTATATTACTTTAAATTTTGTTGTAATTTTTATATAACCACTCTGTTGAGTTATGTAGATTGCTTTGGTTGGAATTTGTATAAACCCAACCCAAACCACTTAAGGAAACAAGGCAGTTCATTGCCTCACACAACTGACTCTAGCTCGAGGCAAGGATGGATCCAGGTGTTCAGAAATGTCATTAGGAAGTTTATCACTGGGATAAGCTTTCCTTAGTGTAGTCTTGGGTTGCAGGCTGATGCACTTCCTGTCATGGTTCCTGAATGACAAGTTCCAAAGCAAGAAAGGCTTTTTCCCAGTAGGCCCAACTACTCCCTGAATTTAATCTCTGCCTGGCTTGGGTTATTGCTGGGCCACAGCATGCTATAATTAGTCAGGTCTGTCAAGTGCCACACCTGAGTACACAGGAGGAGCATGTCTATGAAAACCCCAGGACTTGGCAAAAGGACCTGATTCCCACAGGAAAATCAACATGTTGCTATCGGAACAGGAATAGATGAGAGAGCAAGATGACTATTCGTAATACTACCATTTCACAGCTCAGTGGACAGCTAAGGCCTAGACTCAAATCCCACTTCTGTAGCTACAACCCTTGAACAATAGTCTTAACCTAACTTGCCTCAGTTTCTTCACCTGTAAAGGGGGTAACTATACCTGTTCATGAAGATCAAATGAACTGCTAACACACGTGAATTTCTATCACTTGCCGCCACATCTTAGGCATCCAATATATGTTAACTATTTTTTCTGTTATAATCAGCATTGCTTAAAAAGAAAACATTTTGTTACAAAATACTTTCACTTTCTCGGTATTTTTATAGAATCATTTCCGAGAATGGAATTTCCTGGTAAGAGGATCACACATGGTCAACCACTTGTTCTTCCAGATTGCTCTCAGCAGTACTGAGCTAATTAATACTTTTCAAGGCAGAGTGCCCTGTGCTGTTGTAATCTAAGTGGAGTTACACTTTCTTCTGCAAGCACACCATCAGTGAGAGGGCTGCCTGGGACAGGATGGGTTTCCCCCAAATTCCCATCCCACTCACTACTGAACTGCTTACAAGTCATCTCTTGCCTTATCCCTATTCTTTTGCCATTTTCTGGGTCGTGTCCTGTCTTCAGACTTGTGCCAGCTTCCTCACCCCTGGAGCTGCCAGAATTTCTAAACTCCAGCCTCTTTCCTACATTGAGCAGTATTTCCTTCCCCTTTGTTACCAACCTCCACCCAAAGAGGCTTAGGTCTGAGCTCTGCAGAGCCAGAGGTCTTTGTGAATCCAGAGCCCCTGTGCTCCTGAGAGAAATGGTACAGCCTTGGCTGTAGCCATTTCTGTTTCTGCCCGTGATGCTGGATTTTAGAGCTCTCTAGCAGTAAGATCTAAAAACACCCAGGGATGAGTGTAGGAGGGTGCCAGGCATCTGAATAAGATCAAAGCAAGCCCCAGCTCTCCAACTGTTCTCAGTTTTGCTGGGGAGGCAGAATTAACATCCTGGGCACGTGATATCAAGCTGATATAAGATGTCTCAGGGCAATAGGACTTCGGGAAGCTAGGCAGGTGGTCAGAAAGCCTGACTTTGAAATTCCTGTCACTTTGGAGTTAGCAAGGGAGGATGGAGGACTACCTCTTGGCTTCTGGGGTCCTCCAACCCTCAGGAACCCTAGGATGAGACTCTAAAGGGCAATGCTGCTTGTCAAGCTCCCTGAGGCTACAGCTTGCTGAGGAAGAGACATGAGTGGGTGGGGGAAGTTATGCTGCCAAATGCATGTTGAGACATCAGGGAGACATTTGCCCAGGGCATTTCTCCTGGGGCTGCCTGCTCTTGCCTGGCCTTCCAAACTGCTGGTCCTATCGAGAACTGGGGCCAGTTCCTGTAAACACAGGAGCAGAACAGAAACCAAGGAGTGAGCAATAAACACTGAAAAGGCCCAATTGGTTAGAAGTCTGTGATTTCTTCCATCTGGTGCTCAGAGAAACACATGTCCATAAGCAGGGATGTTAGTGTCTTCCTGAGAGCCACAGTCTGACTGCAATCCAGGGCTGGGTGCACAAGCACAATGCAGCCCTTGCACATCCATCCATCTGAGATGGATGCCAGGTAAAGTTTGGGCCAATCAAAAGGCTCCTTCTCTTTGACATACACCTAGATGGTTAACCTCTGCATCCTACAAGAATGATGGGGCAGCTGGTCATTTTGTTCAAACCGTTGATGGAAGGTGGTTAGTCCAACCATGGGTTGAGAATGGCTAAGGACCAGGTAGAAGAGACTGCAGGGCTAAAAGACTGGAGGTTCCTTTAGTGCGCCTGGGGCCAGCAGAGGCATTCATAAACAGCAGGGCTTTCTAAAATAAGGCATTCTTTGGAGCACCCCAGCATATGTGAGACAGATGCTCAAGAAGCCACAACGAAAATGGAACCTGAATAACTTGTACCTGAAAAGATTCATGAGAAAAACAGAATATGGGGATCGTTGAAGAAAATGCTTCAGATGCTAAAGAAGGTGGCCCCCAAAAAGAGGTCTAAGAAGTGAGTTCCAAATAAGGCCTCAAAAAAAGTCTGAAGATATCTCGGGAGGAGAGTATGCAGACTGCTTTGAGCAGCTTGAAGATGGCTCCATAAAGCAATTAGAAAAAAGTAGTCCTGAAAATGAGAGAGAAGAAAATGGTTCTGAAAAAATCAGAATCTGAAGATAAGTGCTCTGAGAAAGGGTTCGATGAGGGGTTTGGAAGAGCGTGTGAAGACTCAGAAGAAAACTGTATTTGAAAAAGTGTTTGATGTCAGTCACAGCAAAAAGATGAGGAAAATACAGTTGGAAAAGCTCTGAAGATGCTGCTGAGGAGGAGTGAAGGATGCGGGTGAAAAGAAAGATGAAGAATCGACAGATGGAAAGTGGTATAAAGATGACAACTTCAACAGGAAGTCGTGTGAAGAGTTTAATGAGTGGGTTTGTGTGTGGTGTTCAGAACGCTAAGAAGGGCCCCTAAATGGCTGAGTGATGTGGCTCATGCCTGTAATCCTAGCACTCCAGAGGCTAAAGTAGGAGGATTTCAAGTTTGAGGCCAGCCCAGACTCCATGGTGAGACCATCTCAAAAACAAATCCAACAACAAGGAAAGAAGGAAAGAAGGGAGAGAGGGAGGGAGGGAGGGAAGGAAAAAGGAAAAAGAGGGAGGGAAGGAGGGAAAAGAAAAGAAAAGCCCCTAGGCATAGAAAGCAGTTCTCAATAGTGATGCCAATGGTGGTGGTGGGGTGGACGATGATATTTGATCTCTTAAGTGTGCATTCAGGAAGATTCTTCTATCTACATGTGGCTATGCACATCCATAGTTACTCACAGTGTTACATAATCCTGTGTGCAGTGATAGAATGTCATCAAACTAAAGCTTTGAAATTTTTATTGTAAATAGCATTTAACAGTCTTGAAAATATATTGTCAGTCATTCAATTGAAACTTCATATGCAGGATGCAGTAGCATATTTCTATAATCCCAGCTACTCAGGAGGCACAGGCAGAGGATCATGGCCAAGGCTGGTCCCGGATAAAAAGCATCAGATCTTACCTGAAAAGTACCCTAAACCAAAAAGGGGTGGAGGCGTGGCTCAATTGGTAGAGCACTTACCTAGTAAGAGCAAGGTCCTGAGTTCAAACTCCAGTACTGCCAAAACCCAAAAACGTTTAGACCTCATAATAATCATGCAAGATAAAATAAAAAGAATATAGAATAGATCCAAACATAGCACTAAAACATTAGCTAGGAATGGATTAAATTCCTTTGGAGAAAAACAAACACTGAAGTTGAGTCATGAAAAAAAACTAAACAAAAACTGAATCCAGCTCCATGCCCAGAGAACTGAGATTTAAAGCTACTATGAGGGTTGAACACAGGGAGATAGAAAGATACAAGAGGACATTAAAGAACTGAAAACTCAGGTGAACCAATGATCAGGCAGAACTAATTCAATATAATAAACTGAGTATTGAAAAATTTGGTCTGGCTGTATAAAACTCTGAAGACACTCATTAGTGGCCATCTTTAACTATGTATACCCACTTCGCTCTTCTGGACACAGCCCCATCTTCTTCTTGCATGTGTCACGGTGCTGCTCATACAATGCGCAAAGTGTTATTCCCCAAAGTACCAGGAAGAAGTGCAGTGGATGGGTTCTTCTTTCCAGATGCCCTTCAGTCGCTGGGCCCACGAGTCTATCATCACTTTTCTTTCTTCTTCTGATGAAAACTCAGGAGCAAAACTGATCTGAGGGGCAAGGATTTTAAATCCACAGAAGTGTAATGCACCATGCTAAAGCCGGGAGAGAGAGAGAGAGAGAGAGAGAGAGAGAGAGAGAGAGAGAGAGAGAGAGAGAGAGATCAGAAACACAGCCTTTACATACCATTTAGTTAAATGATTAAAAGGGGAAACCTTTAAAAAAAACATACAATAACTTCAAGCTATGAGGCAACTGAAAACTGACTTCCCTGCGACTGCAGGATGCAGCACTGTGTTAGTGAGGGAAAAAGCCTAGGGCAGCTGGAATTTACTGAGTGAGATTTAGCTATAATCTTTGCTACTGATTCTAACACTAAACATTAAAGTTTTGATTGATTAGACAAATTAGGGAACAGTCATACTGTGGGTTATTCTAGAATGGGGTTATTTTAGTTATAATGTGCCACTGTGGAAGATGAAGGTACTTATTAAATGAAAACAACAAATTTTAAGCGGTATTTGTGGTATGCAATTTATATAAAAGAATAATAAACCTAATAGAAATGATATATGTAAGGTTATATATTGCTGTAACTAAATTATTAGAAGTGATTATTTCTAGGGGGTAGATTAAGGAAACTAAATTTTTATTTTCATTTTCCCTGTTGTCTCCTTTTTCCTTCTAATATATATTTTTGCAAACTGAAAAAAAGGTAAAGATTTTTAAAAAGCAAAATTTAAACTTGGCTAATGACATTAAGATACCAGTTGGCCTGTGGAGAAGGAAGCTCACAGTTTGAAAGTTATTTCCTTCAGTAGAGCATCAGTAATTTGAATCACTTTTCAAAAAGGACCATTTCCCCCTAGAAGTATCACATGTGAACTTCCACATTACTTTCTTTAAAACCACACCTCTGTCTATACCTGCCCCATCAGGTGAGGTAGAGTGTAAGAAGCCTGCATGCTATTTTTTACATTATTTTTCTTAGACAACATGTTTGTCTTACTGGAAATCAGTTTAACAAAAATAATTATGATCAGGAGGAGAAATCAGTAAATTGGTGTAAGTGGAAAAAATAATATTCAGAAAACTTAGAAATCAAAGAGAATTTTTAGAAGATAAAATTTTAAATGATTGCAAACAATAAAGGCAAGGAGTGAACTTAAAAATAAATGTGTACTATCTATATAGAGAAAAAAATCTTATTATTTTGAAAAGAGACAATAGGGTTAATTTCACTTACATACAGAGGGCTGACAAATCAATAATAATAAAAATAACTCACATCCCCACTTAAATGTGGGCAAAGCATATGAACTTAAGGAGTTCAGAGAAAAGGGGAGCAGTTCCTAACTTTTTTTCATGGTGCTTGGATGGAAACCAGGGCCTTGCACAAACTAAGCATGTTCCCTACCACTGAGCCATACCCCAGCCCCACAATGCCTGCACTCTTAAAAGCAAGTTATAAACTGTTAAATATTTGGTCTCCTTCAACCTCACCAGACATCTTTCATAATCACCTGCAAGAGCAGTTCCCTTTAGGTTTCTTGGTCTCTGGAGTCCCTGCTGCCTTTAGCCTGCTCTCCACATCCCCACCTCCAACTCTGCCCTTGCTCATGGACACCACAGGTTGCCTGAATTGGCTCTGCCTGCTGCCTTCTCCCTGGCAGACAGCCACGCTTACCATTTGGTTCGGGTGCTCACACAGGCAAGTCCACTTGGAAGAGCAGGTATGGAAGGGCCTGGGGGAGAGGGTGGGGAAGCTCAGGGTCCTGGGCATAAGGAAGAGGGGACATGGCCAGCAGAGGCCAGTGCGGGGACATGGCCAGCAGAGGCCAGTGCGAGGCCATTCAGAATGCAGGGCTGAGGGTGGTGTGGGCTTCAGGGAGCACTGCGTGCCTGTGCACACAGCTCTACACCTGCACCACTGGGCTTCCCTCACTCATCACTTGCACCCATCTGGGGCTGCCTCAGGGTCATCAGTCCCCACAAAACAGGCAGCAGGCTTACCAGGTTTGGCTTAGATCCAGGCCAAACACTACCAAAAGCTGTAATTATAACATGTGTTTTCCCTTTGGCCAGCCTTTGCAGTGCTGCCAAGTGAAAAACAGTGTGGAGTGTCAGGCTTACATCACATCTCATTTTACACCTAGTGAACTTGGGGTGTGTGTGTAACAGCTCATGGCCTGTTTACCTGGAGTGGCCATAGGAAGTACCGAAAATCTCCACTGACTCCGGCTTTTGTGTACATCTCAGCTGTGCCTCCTGTGGTTAAAGACAGGAGAGCTCGTTTATCCTGCAGGGGAGAAAGCAAATGTGTTGGTGTGGATGCCAAAGAATGGCTGAGATCTATAATGGTCAGGAGAAATCTGAAGTCAGTTCCCTACAGGGTGGGCAAGTGTCCTGACCCATCCACAGGTGTAGCTACATCCCAACAGTAACAGGGATGGAACAATCAGTAAATGAACAAGTGAACATCAAAGCTTTAAGGTTCCTGAGGACCTGTGTACACAGCCAAGTTGCTGACCATAGGGCTGAGGAGGAAGCAGGCAGGGACCAGGACATGGAGGCCATTCATTAAATGGCAGTGTCACTCCTGGTCCAAGACAGACCTTGGTTACTCAGTCTATTTTCCTCATATGCACTTACTTTCTGAAGCTTTTAGAATTTAAAAAGTCATTTTTTTTGGTTGGAAGTTCTTTACTAAGATCATAGCTACTATGCATAGGCATTTACCAGGTTACATGTAATCCTTCCTCTGCAACATAGGTGTCACACTGTCTTGTTGATTCATCAGGTGGGCACTCAGATCTAAGAGGGGGCAAACTCACATGAGACCAGGGCTGGACTCTCCAACACACACTGCACACACTAGATACCCACTCTAGGGCTAGGACTGACTACATGCTGCAGGTCAAGTTGCCCACATCAACACTCCCCAACACCCAATCCCATCCCTCTTGGGGGGGGGGGGGGTGTGTGTGTGTGTGTGTGTGTGTGTGTGTGTGTGTGTGTGTGTGTGTGTGTGCGCGCGCGCGCTGCAGGTCAAGTTGCCCACATCAACACTCCCCAACACCCAATCCCATCCCTCCTTTGGTGTGTGTGTGTGTGTGTGTGTGTGTGTGTGTGTGTGTCCTTAGTGTGAAGTATTGGTAGACTAGACAAAGAGCTCTGTGAGTTCAGAAAGAATGCTTTTCCCATTTATGTAGAGTGTACATCCCAGAGTGCTGTGCACACAGTAGTAAGTGCTCAATCAATATTTGCTCAAAAAAAGAAGCAAACTAGAAATACAACTTGATATATGCACCTTCCCCTCTTTCTGCCATTCAGACAATGTAGTGGTCCTCATTCCCAGAGCACATACCTTAAGAAAACCGGAATCATAGAATCCTGGCACGTCGAAGGCAAACCCTTGGCACAGCACCCTGTCCATCCAGCCCTTTAAGATAGCCGGCATGCTGAAGCAGTATAGTGGGAACTGTGGACAGCATAACAAGCACAAACAAATGCTGTGGCTTGACTCAGGATTGTGTGTTTTAATCTCTTTGGTGATTCAGAACGAATCCCACCATCCTCCTCCCCTCAGGTGGCCAGGCAGGTGAGAGGAACGCACAAGGTTAGCTCTGAGGTGCACAGTGTGGGCACAGGGCAGGGGTGGGGGTGGCCCTTGGGCAGGCAGGACAGAGGTGAGAAGTAGACCGTGACTTTGGGGCAGCAGTCACTACAACTGAGCCAGTCAAAGAAGATGAGAGGAAGGGTATGGAAGAGAAGTGACCCTTTCCATGCCTGGGGTGAGTTGTAGGCATCTGGGAGTCAATCAGGACCAATCAGATCTCTTCTTGGAAATTCTGATCTAGGAAATACAGTTTGTGGTGACCAGCAAAAGAGAGAACAGAGCCAATGTACAGGGAGGCAATGTAGGTAGGAATGTGGGGAGACAGGTGTCCCAGCTCTGGGTCCTGGATCCCTGAAACATAACAGCTCTGTTCTTGTTCAAGAGACTCAAGGAACCAGAGCCTGTATATTAAAACCTCCTTTCTTCCTGGTTCCAAGACCTCTTGTTACCTTGACTTAACTTTTGTCAAGTTACCTTGACAAAATCTGATGCTCAACTGGCCAGCCTGTTTGGGGTGGGGACTGAGGGAGAATGAAAGCAACAAGACCTGCATAATCCACATGTTCCTTGGACCCCTGGGCTAACAGGAAAATCCTTCTCTCTTATTTACTTAAGAGTCAGGGTTCTGAGTAATCGCTACAATGATCCCTTTACCCAATTAGGTAAGAGTTCTAATTAGTGTTGAAAGTAAGTGTGCAAATGTACTAAGTAAAACAAAACAAAAACACTGATCACTTCTAGGAGTGCAAAGCAGTATTTGGACTTTGTACATAGGATGCCTCAGAATCATTAATTAGAGGAAAAACAAACCTGAAATATCACTAGGTCAGCTTCTTGCACTTTTTTCTGCTCCTCAATAATGTCGCTGGCCAGAGACCTCTTCTTGCAGGCTTCATAGGCTTCCACCCCATAATTGAAGACCTCAGGGTTTGAGAGGGGACCTGGGGAGGAGAAGGTCAAACATTCTCACATCCACAGCCCATCTAGCTCTCCCACTAGTACTAGGTGTGCCTGAACTCCTCAAAGCAAGTCAAAGACATTTGCTATGACCTGACCAGGACCCTGAGGCCAGGCTAGAGAGAACAATCCTGGAAGGACCACTGATGAAGTGCTTACCACCTACCAGGTGCTGTGTTCTATACATCATCTTTCCTACATTCATAATGACCTCTGGTATCACTGTAATTCCTGATCTACCAGAGAGGAAACTGAGACTTATGAGAGCCCTGGAGACTTGCTCAGTGCCACGTGAGTCCTAAGTGAAAGAAATGGGCCCAGACGTGGGATGATCTGAGGCCCAGGTGTGATCCACTGCACAGTGACCAGTCTAGTGTGCAAACCCAAGGCCTCTTTAAGAAGAGCCTCAATGGGAAGTAGGCCAGCAGTCTTTCAATAAAGGTATACTTTTTTAAAAATTAAGAGTTTCTTTGCTTTCTCTCTTACTCTATATGTATCTGATTTTCATTCAAAGGGTACTACTGCAGACAGAGGCTGTGTCCCATCTTGTAGGTAATCGAATGGGGTTTGGGCCACCACATTACATACAGCCCAAAGCCTACTCGAGTTGTCCAGTAACAATGGAGACCTGGTTTCGAGACTTCCTTTGGATACTGAAATCTGCGGATGGATGCACAAGTCCCTGAAATAAAATGGTGCAGTATTTGCATGTAATCTACACAGTCCTCCTGTGTACTTCAGATCATCTCTAGATTACTTATAATGTAGGATACAATGTACATTCTGTGTCAGTAATTACACCACGTCAGTTAAGGAATAACGACAAAGAAATAACCCTGTAAGTGTTAAGTATAGATGTACTTTTGTTTTCCAAATATTTTTTAATCTGCGAATGCAGAACCTGCAAATATGGAGAGCTTACCACATATCTGTTGAATTTCAAAACTGCACATGGTCACATACTTGTGTTTATATCTAGGATAAGATCTGCAGTGATCCACAACAGAAAGTGAAGCACGATTACTACAGAGCCACACGTACAACTGGAATATATGTGAAAAGGGACTTGGATCCTATGTTACCTATATTTTAAAATATTTTTGACGTTAAATTTGTGTTAGTTTATTCACTTAAAAACTTGTGGCTCCTTACCTCAGTGTTCTGCTTTTCTAGTCTCTGCACTGTTGTTCATTATGGGAAAATCATAAATAGGCCTTACACATGCTGGGCAAGTGCTCTGCCTCTGACTACATCTCCAGCCCCAATTGACTTATTTAAAAAGAAGAAAGACAAAAGAAAAGGATGACTACTAAAGATTGAATCTAGAAATCTAGTTAGTACAACTACAAACAGAAGAAACTAGAGGTATTAAGTACTGAAAAAAAAAGTGAACTTATTTGCAGACAGTTTGTTTGCATGTCTGGAAAGCTCCAGAGACTCAGTCAAAAAGCATCACAGTCAGAAAACTAGTGGACACACACACACACCCAACCTCCCCCAACAGTAACCCTCTTCACACAGAAAAGCAACAACCAGTTAATACGGATTAAACAAGATATGAAGGACAAAACTGTCTACATGAACCTGGGGACTGTAAAAGAAGACACAAGCAGATGAAAGGTCACACCATTCTCTTGGAGAGAAAGAATTAGCATAATAAAAAGTAAATTATTACTAAATTCACCTATAAATTTATTGGGACCTCAACAAAAATAGCACCAGATTTTGTTTTTAATTTAGAAGGCTGATTCAAAAGATTTTACAGAAAAGTAAAGTAAAAATTGTTAGAAAAATTAAAAATAAGGAAAATGACAGTGATCTAGCTCTATATTAAATTATATTTTTGCCAAACTAATTAAAACCGTGTGGTACTAAGTCATGGATAAAGGGAAAAACAGACTAGAAAGAGTAGCACAGAAGGAAACAAGTGAAGATGTAGGTCACAATGAAGGTGGCACTGGGTGAGGATCACACCAGTGATGGTGAGGACAGATGGCGGATCACATGATCAATGATGCTGAGACAAATGGACCCACAGCTCAATCACGTACCAAAATGAATTTCAAATAGATGAAATATTTAAGTTCTAAAAGTAGAGCCCATCAAATATTAGAAGAAACTATAGAACTTCCAAGAGTTCATATAAATACAACATAAAATCTAAAAGTCAAAGAAAAAAAACCAGCTGATCAAAAATCAACTAAGTAGCTGCTAGACAGGCCTCACAAGTGCAAAGCCCTGAGTTCAAACCCCAGCACCACCAAACAAACAAAATGTCAACTAAGTGAAAGTAAGTAAAATCCTGCATAGAAGAAAAGTCACCATAAGCAAAGTCTAAATAAATAAATAAATAAATAATAGGTAACAGGTATTTGTAGTTTATATTGTAATACTGGATGCTAATTTTTATTATATAAAGTGCTGTTTAAAATCAGCATGAAAAAGATCTATAATCTAATGGAAAAATGAACTAGAGATAAGAACATGTAATTCACAGGAAAGAGAATACTTAATATTGTATTAAATTAGATTATAAGTCTACTGACATAATCAGTAGCTTATAAAATATTAAACCTCACCTATAAGAAAGACAAATTAGAACTACATTGAGAGACCATTTTTTTTCACTTGCTAGACTGGCAATTATCAAAAAGTTGGTAACACTGTTAGAGTGAGGGAATGAGTACTTGCAAACATGGCTGGTGGGAGTGCAAACTGGTATAGGATTTATGGAAAGCAACCAGCCACTCCGTTTTTGGATAAACTTGCCCATGGGAAATGCAAATGACCATGATTAGTCATGGCAGCATTGCTCGTAATGGCAAAAGATCAAAACAACTTCAAACCCCCTTCAGTGGGTGCTACATAAACCAGGACACCACCATACAATGGAATGCTCTTTATAACAGGAAAAATGAAAGCAATGTTCAAACAATCAATATAATACTTTTTTTTTTAGAGGGAAAATGGAGAATATCTTTGCTATGGTTTGAATATGAGGTGTCCTCCAGAGGCTTAATGTTGAAGGCATGGTCCCCAGCTGGTGACATTATTTGGGGAGGTTCTGGAAACTGTAGGAGGTAGAGCCTAGCTGGAGGAAGTGGGTTCTTGGGGGCTGCATCTTGTCCCATTCCCACCCCTCTTCTCTCTCTTTCTCTCCATTTCCTGGCTTCCATGATATGATCTACCCTGATTTACCAAATTCCCCTCTCCACCATGATAAAACGAAAGTCACTGAAATCGTGAACCTAAATAAATCCTTCCTTCCTTAAATTGTTTATCATGAGTACTTCATCACAATGACAGGAAAGTCTGACTAACACAGCCCACAAATGCTTACAGAGCAGATGTCTCTGGAAGGATAAAAAGAAAACTGAAACCTGGCTACCTCGGGAGCAGAGCAGCGGGTGACGGTGTTGACGGGGGAGGAATGAGAAAGAGACTGACACTGTGGACATCTGAGACTTGTATATTATAGACAACAATTAGCTTTTGAAACATTTTTAAATTATAAAACACAAAGAAGAAAGTTTAAAAGAGTACAAAGTTTATGCCATAACTCACCGATGATATCTTTCCTTGTGGCCCTCGGTTCAAAGTTCATGGCATATAAATCAGACACGGTAACTGTGCAGCCCTGATTGCTCAGTTCATCCACAGCCACTTTCTTCAGGGATCCATTGAAGGATCTGGGTTCTTGGTGTGCATAGATGATGAGAACTTTCTTACCTACATCAGGGGAAGAAACAGTTCCTAATAAAGAGCCAGATGAAGAGTTTTTGTTAAAACTCATTGAAGGGCCAGATGTGGTGGGGTATGCCTACAATCCCAATTATTCAGGAGGCAGAGATGAGAGGATTGCAGTCTGCCAGCCAGGGCAAACATTTAGTGACACCCTATCTCAAAAATAAACTGAGTGTGATGGCTCATACCCCTAATCCCAGCTACTCAGTAGAGGAAGAAGGATCATGGTCCAACACTGGTGGTGGGCAAAAATGCAAGACCCTACCTGAAAAATAAAGAAAAGAAGAAACGGAAGTATGGCTCAAGTGATAGAGTGTGAGCAAGTGTGAGGCCCTGAGTTCAAACTCCAGTATCACCAAAAAGAAAAAAAAAGTGAA
Organism: Castor canadensis; assembly: GCF_047511655.1. Taxonomy (NCBI): domain Eukaryota; kingdom Metazoa; phylum Chordata; class Mammalia; order Rodentia; family Castoridae; genus Castor; species Castor canadensis. The sequence goes on from NC_133393.1 coordinate 51,249,716, forward strand.
GATTAAGTTAAAAATTAAGTGTTTAGGTGCATCTTTACAGTTGAAGCTAAGGAAACAGCAAGCTTTTTAAGGGGTGATGGTTTAAAATAATAGCTATTTTATGCAGAGACATCATTACTTGGGTTTACTAATATAGGTTGAGTATTCCCTTATCTGAAATACTTGGGATTTTAGTTTCTTTCTAGGTTTTGGAATAGCTGCATAGACTTTACAGGTGGAATGCCTCCAATCTGAAAATCCAAAATCAGAAATGCTCCAGAATCCAAAACTTGTTGATTGTAGGTACTTTGGAATTGTGCTGAAATACTTTTTGCATGTTTGGATCAGGATTGCTCAACCTGTACACATAAATACAATGGGCCAAATTATGTCTCCTTGGGGGAAAAACTCAAAACAACACTCTTTAAAAGCCTGTTCTAATTTGGATAGCCTCTGTGAGAAGTTTTAGTCTTGCTCCCTAACATCAGAATGTTTTGTGCCAACTCTCCATTGGCAGGCACCAGTTATGGTACCTTGTAGTCTGGCACATTCTGTTTCCATTTCCCCTAGATCCATGAAAACCTGACCCTTAACAAAACATGAAGAATCAGACCCCTGGTCCCCGGTGAGTGACAGGGCTACATGGAGCCAGCCCATCTTTTGGTGATGCTGAGACAAAAAGGATTGAGAGCAAGTCTCAGAGGCACAGGGTGTGTCATGAATACTAGTGGCCTCTGAAGCAGTCTCTGCTTTGTTTATAAATCTGTGGGATTACGGACTGGAGTCTTCTGTAAGGCAGCTTGCTGATTTGTCTTGGAAATATCTAAGACTAAAACGTTAAACTCTTGATTTAAATCTTTCTGTGTAGGACCTTAAGGAGAAAGCTTGAAGCAATTTCAGGGCATTCAGTTGAGTATAAAGGGTGAATGCTAGAAGTCACATTAATTATTAATTTTTATTTTACTTTCTCAGACTCTAGTGTTATATAAAGGAACTGTACTTGGAGGCTTTCTGGAAGAAGGGTACAAATTAAATACCTTCACCAATGTTTCTCAGCTACGGGCAGTGTTACCAGCCAGAGACCATTTGTCAATGGTGGGGATGTTTCTAGTTGTCACAACTGGTGGTGGGGATTGGGGGTGGGGCTACTGGCATCTAGTGGTTAGAGTCTAGGGGCACTGCTAAGCGTTCTACAAGATACAGGGCAGCACTCCATAACAAAATCCAAATCTACACACTAATGTATAGAATAAGGTGAATCTATGTGTTCTAAAATGAAAGATTTTCCATGTTATATTATTAAGTAAAAAAAAGTTGCAAAATTGTGTGTGTGCTTATGTGCACATGGTAAGCAGACCTAACAGCAAAGATGGACGGGGGTATGGATGAGCACACACTTAGCATGCATGAGGTCTGGGTTCCATCCCCAGTACCACAAAAGAAAAAAAAAGTAAAAAGTAAAGATGGAACTACTCAGTCAATGCCTTTTTTTTTTGGCAGTACTGAGGTTAGAACTCAAGTCTTCACACTTGCTAGGCAAGCATTCTATCATTTGAGTCATTGCCTCCAGCCCTTTTGTTTTATTTTCTTTTTGAGATAGGGTCTTGCTAACTTTGCCTGGGCAGGCCTCCAACTTGTGATCCTCCTGCCTCTACCTCCTGAGTCACTGGAATCACAAGGGATGGCCACCATACCTGGCTCAATGGCTATTTTTTGAGGACCTACTATGTCCCAAGGCTGATTCAGGAACAGACAGTAGGGTAAAGATGGGCTGGCTTGGGCCACACGTCTGAGAAACTTACATACTAGAAGATGTTGAAATGGAAAACAACAGAAGTAAAAAATTACAAGAGAATTCCAGATAGTGATCCATATTATAAACCAAATGGATTTCATACACCTCCATGTTTGAATTTTTAAATAACAAATGATATATTCAATCTCTGACTAAAAGGTTGGTCCCCCCCATAACAAATCATTACCTGCCATGTTGAGGATGGATTCTTTCTGCTTCAGTGTGGTGGCCAGGCTTTCACGTGCAGTCACTCTCCTCAGCGAACACAACGATCTGAAGGAGAAACTCAGGGAGATAAGGAAGGCAGAGGTAAAGTCCATGTACTGAGTGTGGGCCTCACTGTGGCTGTTCCACAAAGGACAAAAAAGCTTCTATGAAAGCAGACACAGAGTGGAACACCTAGGAAATGAGTTGTAGACAGGGAACAGGAGTTGTACTTCCTCAGTCTTCTTGCAGCCCTAAGATTTCCCCTTTGGCTAATAAATAAGGCTTAAGATAATGAAGGCCAGGGTGCTACCAGGCCACCAAACCACCACTGGGTACCTGAACTCCCTTGTTGGTGCTGGGGAAGCCAAGGGAGTGATACTGGTGTCATTGGACCTTTTTCCTCACTTGCAAATAAGGAGAGTTGGTTTAGACCTGGTTTCTGACCAGAGAGCCCAAAAGTTCCTCTAGGGAGGCAGCCTAGGGCAGTGGAGACTCCTACTGGTCTTGGTCCAGATTCCAGCTCCACTGTGTGTCACTGTGGGACCTGCAGCAAGTCCCTTCACCTCTCATTTACAAAGTCACAGGTGGCCCAGAATAATAAGAAAGATGGTGTATACATATGGTAGCTGGTACATATGTGCTTGAGGTGAAGCTCAATGGCAGAGTGTGGGCACAGAACATTCAGGACGGCACTGGGTTCAATCCCCAGAACTCTCCTCACCCCCAAAAAAAAGATTTGGGAAAAATATTAGTTCTCCCTAGCAGGATTTGGCTAGCCATCTACAAATAAGTAGCTTCATTCTGGAAGACAAGGCATCTCCAACAAGCCCAATCCCACTGCCAGAAAAAAACAGTTCAGATAAAACCCAACAGCAAAAACCCAAACAACCAAACTCAAAAATGGGTAAAGGACTTGCACAGACCTTTTCTCCAAAGAAGACACACAAATGACCAACAAGCACACGAAAAGATGCCTAGCATCATCAGTCATTTGGAAAACACAAATCAAAGCCACAATAAACCATTACTTCACAGCTTTTACAGTGGCTACTGTCCAAAAACCAGTAGATAGCAAGTGTTGGTGGGAAGAGGAGAGACTGGAACCCTTTTGGATTGTTGGGGTGTGTGTGTGTGTGCGTGTGTGTGTAAAATGGTGCAGTTGCTATGGAAACAGCATAGTACAGAGGCTCCCAAAAATTTAACCATGGAATCATCATGTGATTCGCAATTACACTTCTGCTCAAAGACTCAAAAGAACTGAGAGTGGGGTCTTGAAGAATCATTTGCCAACCCACGTGCACTGGAGCACTATTCAGGTGGAAACAACCCTCTGGCTGGATACTGCACTAGGTAAGTCAGGCTTCAGAGGTAGGCAAAACAGGAAAGAGAAAATAAACAACAAACAAGCAGGCAAAGAAAGCAGATAGTGATAAATGCTAGTGATATTGACAACAGTTAGAGCACTGAGAAAAGAAAGAGCTTTTGTGGCTGAAACAGTAGGGCACATTTGCCATTTTAAGGTAGGTTGTTCAAGACAGGGTCTCCGAACAGGGACAATGAGTGAATGATGATATGAAACCAGCCACGAGAACACACGTCCATGCAGATAGAAATGCAAGTAAGGGCTGAGGTATGAACTAGCCTGGAGGGTTTGAGAAACAGCAAGGAATACTATTTGTCTAGACTGTGGATGAAAAAAAGAGAGAGAGAGAGAGAGCTGGGTGATGGGGATGCAGTGAGAGAGTGGGATCCAACCATGCCGACCTCTTAGGGCTGATGTGAGGAATTTGTCCTAAGCCGGACAGAAAGGTATGGAGTCTCTTCAGCAGAACAGCAGTATGGCCTGATTTACCTTAGAAAGACTCCCAAGGCCACTGGACACTCAGGAAACACTTGCCCTGAGGTTCCCAAAGTAAAGCCCAGAGACATCTTGGTTTGGATCCAGTGCTTTCATTTCAAAGCCTCTAGACAAAGCATGTGTTCCTCAGTGTCTCCAGGCCTCACCTCCCTACTTCCTACTGGCCCAGTTTACATACTTAACACCACGTGCCTGGCCACTTCACAGCCCCTGAAGGCATTGGAATTCACCACTCTCCATCTCATCCAATTCTCCTAGTGGTGCAGAATAAGAAACTGAGGCCCAAGTAGTCAGAGACTTGTTCAAAATAATAGCGAAAAGTCTCCAAGGCAGACTCTTCACCTTCCAGCAGGTGTCTTAGTGCCCTGCCCTGTCCACAGCTCTCCTTTGTTGGGAACTAAGCACTTACCCAGGTCTACAGGAAAAAAACAGCCATGTGGTTATTAAACTATAGCTATCACATCGAATGTGCTCTGATCTTAATCGGCATCCAGCAGCTATTTTATAATGTTCTCACTTTTTTATTTCCTATGCCTCTTTCCACAAGGTCAGGTCCCATGTCAGTCATCCTAACGGCTAGACACTTCACCATTGCCTATTCCTGCGCACTTAGATTACACCCATCCCCCGCCCCCCACCCCCAACTATAAACAGCAGCGGAAGCCTGTATGGTTCATACACAGTCCTTTTCATGTATTTCCTTCCAGAGATTAAAGGTTACAGCATTAATATTTTCAGAGAGATTAATGGTTAAATGAGATTTTTTTTTTCTGACTAGCACAGTGTCCTTGAAGGCACGGCCAAACTGCAGCGACTTGGGGGAGACTCCATAAAGGGCAGCACCCTTCACCAACTGCAGTCTCGGACTCCCCTGTTTGTATCCGCAGGCCAAACCAGCACTCACTTCATAGGGTGGGGCAGGTTAACTGAGACCATTCGTGTTAAGCACTTGCTGGGCCTATCATCTGCTAGCGCTCAGTTAAAAGAGCCCAATGTCCAGGGTGCGAGGCCGCGGGGACCCGTGCTGCCAAGTTACAATCAGAAGGAACCTCTCCGCCCTGCAGTCCCTCCCAAGTCTCCAGGTCCCCGGCCGGCGGGACACTCACCCTCCGACCTGCGCACGCCGAGGTCAGCGGCGGACACCCTCGCAGCTATGCCTCGGGGAGGGGCAGTTTACCGTGACCCTTCCCCGCGACTCCGCCCAGTTCCCGGCAGTCGGCAGCGCACGCTCAGACCTTCGCTGGGCGGAGCGTCCGCGGCTGCGCTCCGGGACCCGGGCCTCTCCCCGCCCCGCGCCTCTCCCCGCCCCGCCCACACAGCGCCCGCGGCCGCCTCCAGGCGCGTGACCGCCCACGCCTGGCGCTAGGCCCCGCCCTTGCGGCTCGCTCCGCCCCTGCCCAGGCTCCGCCCTGTTCCCCGGCATGCTTCTTGTTACTGGGCAGGACCAGTGTCGGCTGCGCGCAGACTGAGACTGGGCTGGAAAGCTATGCTGGGACATGGGTGGAAGCGCCCCCACCCACCCACCCATGGCACGTGGGTGTTAAGAAATGACGGCTCGCAGAATAATACTTAGCAATAAAAATGAATGAGCTATGGTTTCGCCCAACATCCTGCTTAAATCTTCAGGAAATCACACTGAGTGAAAAAGATACCAAAATACCCAAAGGTTATGCACACTTCTTTTTCTATTAAAAAAAAAAAATGAGACGGGATTGGGGTTTGAATTCAGGGCCTCAGGCTTGCCAGGCAGGCACTTTACCATTGAGCCACCACCCATCCCACCTCACCCCGCCCCACCCCTGGCTCTTTTTGCTTTTAGTTATTTTTCGAATATGATCTCACGTTTTTGCCTGAGCCAGCTTGGACCCCAAGCTGTCATCCTCCAAGCTGGGATGACAGGCACACACCAACAAGCCCAGCTCCTTTGTTGAGATGGGGGAGAGGAGGATTTTGCTAACTATTTGCCTGGGCTGGTCTCTAATTGAGATCTTTCCCATCTCCACCATCTCCTGCGTATTTGGATTACAGGCATAAACCTATGATTGCATTCCTTGAATTTCTTTCTTTCTTTTCTTTCTTTTTGGCGGTACTGGGGTTTGAACTCAGGGACTCATGCTTGCTAAGCAGGCGCTCTACCACTTGAGCCGCTCCGCCAGCAGAGATAAAGTTTTTCTTTCTTTCTTTCTTTCCTTCCTTCCTTCTTTCCTTCTTTCTTTCATGGGAGTAGGGTTTGAACTCAGGACTTCTCACTTGCAAAGCAGGCACTCTTACCGCTTGAGCCACACGTCCATTTAATTCCATTTCAGGAAAAAATGAATTATGAAAGAAACATATTGGTGGATCAGGCTAGTGGAATGGGAAAGGGAAGTGGCTGTGACTGTAAAAACAATCCTTGTGTTAATGGAAATGTTCTTTGCCTAACTATATCAATTCAATCTACTGGTTGTAATATGGTACAGTAGTTTTGCTAGATGTTACCACTGGGGAAACTGGAAAAAGGGCATATGGGCCAAAATATTAAAAGTTTAATTAAAACAAAGATTCATGGCCAAGGACATCCCCTAGAAGGTGGAAAGTCTTGGAACCAGAGCCTCTGGTTGGCGGAAGTGAGGAGTTTGGGCTAATTGTTCTTTCCCCAGTCCTTTCTGGTTTGTACTACCTTACTTGGCAACTCACCTGTCACTGTGACTTCCCCATGATCCCTCCCCAAGCTCTTTGCCTTGATTTTTGGTGTCCTGGGATTCAACCATAGAGCAGAAGGAAGATTTTGCTGTGTTCATAAGGTTCCTAATGAAAATAACAGAAGCTGATTGTGCACCATGCTGGAACTTTCCCCGCTTAAAATTATGGTTTGAGTTTTTGTCCGTGTGTGCTGGCTTTTTTCTCAATGGTACCTTACCATCTGAAGGTTCATCGTTGTAACTGAGCTGTCCTCTGCTGTCTTCCTCATTCTCAGAGGTGGGGATATGGCCTCTATCAGAGGAGCCCACATACCCATGAGTTGCTCCCACCTCCAGCAGGAAACAGGGTCACCTTGTCTTGAGAGCCCAGATCCTGGAGGGTGTTCATTGTGAAACAGAACAGCAGGGGCAGGGAGCCTGCTTGATCGGGCATGAGTGAGGTACAACACCACTACCTTGTGGCAGCAATCAGACATCACAGGCGTGGATTGCCCAGCCTGCTCTCTGCTTGGGACTGGGAGCTGGACTGCTTTCCTAACCTGGGTATTTTGAATGGATTAAGTTGAATGGTGCTTGATTCTAGAATAGCTAGCACATGCTCAAAACAGAAATAACAGAACTTCCTGGCAATGTGGTGTTCGAATTGCTGCAAATGAGTAAGTTATGACCACATTTGCATGCTGAATTTGAAGATCATTCTATCAAAACCAGAGAAATAGAATTAGCAGTGTGAACAATTGTCACCTTCAGGGATTCCAGATTCTCACGTTTCATTTTACCTTTAGCTTTGAAGGAATGCAAGAATAGAATTAGGTACAGGAAACAGACAACCAGTTATACATTTCCACTTCTCACCTCCTCATATTTTATTTCAGAATAAAACAGAATATCATGGGGCTACCTTAAGGCTGACCAAGCTAGCTAAGCTATCTCCTAAAGAGGGAGTTGCTTTTAGTTGTATTTAATGATATATGTATGTGTATATGTATTTGTGTTTCTATACATGTATATATATATATACATATATATATATGGATGTGTGTATATGTATTTATATCTATCTTTATGTATGTTAGGCCTTTTTAAAAAAGAGGGATTTTTTAAAAAATTCATATGTACATACAATGTTTGGGTCATTTCTCTGCCCTTCCCCCGGCCCCCTCCCTTAGCCACTCCACCATCTCCATCTCCCCTGCTACCCCCTAGCTTCCAAGCAGAAACTATTTTGCCCTTATGTCTACTTTTGTTGAAGAGAGAGTGTAAGCAATAATAGGATGGACCAAGGATTTTTGCTAGTTGAGATAAGGATAGCTGTACAGGGAGTTGACTCACATTGCTTTCCTGTACCTGTGTGTTACCTTCTAAATTAATTCTTCTTAAACTAATCTTTTCTCTAGTTCCTGGTCCCCTTCTCCTATTGGCCTCTGTTACTTTAAAGTATCTGCATTAGTTTCTCTGTGTTGAGAGCAACAAATACTATCTAGTTTTTGGGTGTCCTACCTGTCCTCCTACCTCCCTTGTGTACTCTCGCTTTATCATGTGATCAAAGTCCAATCCCCTTGTTGTGTTTGCCCTTGACCTAATGTCCACATATGAGGGAGAACATACGATTTTTGGTTTTTTAGGCAAAGTTAACCTCACTCAGAATAATGTTCTCCAGTTCCATCCATTTACCAGCGAATGATAATATTTCATTCTTCATGGCTGCATAAAATTCCATTGTATATAGATACCACATTTTCTTAATCCATTCATCAGTAGTGGGGCATCTTGGTTGTTTCCATAACTTGGATATTGTGAATAGTGCTGCAATAAACATGGGTGTGCAGGTGCCTCTGGAGTAACCTGTGTCACAGTCTTTTGGGTATATCCCCAAGAGTGGTATTGCTGGATCAAATGGTAGATCAATGTTTAGCTTTTTAAGGAGCCTTCAAATTTTTTTTCCAGAGTTGTTGTACTAGTTTATATTCTCACCAGCAGTGTAAGAGGGTTCCTTTTCCCCCGTATCCTCCCCAACACCTGTTGTTAGTGGTGTTTCTAATGATGGCTATTCTAACAGGGGAGAGGTGGAATCTTAGCGTGGTTTTAATTTGCATTTCCTTTATTGCTAGGGATGGTGAGCAATTTTTCATGTGTTTTTTGGCCATTTGAATTTATTCTTTTGAGAAAGTTCTGTTTAGCTCACTTGCCCATTTCTTTATTGGTTCATTAGTTTTGGGAGAATTTAGTTTTTTAAGTTCCCTATATATTCTGGTTATATATATTCAGTCCTTTGATGTGTAGCTGGCAAATATTTTTGCCCACTCTGTGGGTTGTCTCTTCAGTTTAGAGACCACTTCTTTTGTTGACCAGAAGCTTTTTACTTTTATGAAGTCCCATTTATCTATGCTATCTCTTAGTTGCTGAGCTGCTGGGGTTCCATTGAGAAAGGTCTTGCCTATATCTATTAATTCCAGAGTATTTCTTAAACTTTCCTGTATCAACTTTAGAGTTTGTGGTCTGATATTAAGATCCTTGATCCATTTTGAGTTAATATTGGTATAGGGTGGTAAACATAGATCTAGTTTCAGTTTTTTGCACTGTTAACCAGTTTTCCCAGCAGTTTTTGTTGAAGAGGCTGCTTTTCTCCATCATATATTTTTAGTGCCTTTGTCAAAGATAAGTTGGTTATAGTTGTGTGGCTTCATATCTGGGTCCTCTATTCTGTTCCACTGGTCTTCATGTCTGTTTTTCTGCCAGTACCATGCTGTTTTTATTGCTATTGCTTTCTAATATAGTTTGAAGTCGGGTATCGTGATACCTCCAGCGTTGTTCTTTTGACTGAGTATTGCCTTGGCTATTCGTGGCCTCTTGTGTTTCCATATAAATTTAATGGTAGATTTTTCAATCTCTTTGATGAATGTCATTGGGATTTTGATGGGAATTGCATTAAACATGTAGATTACTTTTGGAAGTATAGACATTTTTACTATGTTGATTCTACCAATCCATGAGCATGGGAGATCTCTCCACTTTCTATGGTCTTCCTCAATCTCTTTCTTCAGAAGTTTATAGTTTTCCTTGTAGAGGTCGTTCACATCCTTTGTTTGGTTTACACCTAGATATTTGATTTTTTTTGAGGCTATTGTAATTGGAATTGTTTTCGTATATTCTTTTTCAGTTTGTTCATTATTAGTGTATAGAAATGCTAATGATTTTTCTATGTTGATTTTATATTCTGCTACCTTGCTATAGCTGTTGATGGTGTCTAGTAGATTTTGAGTAGAGTTTTTTGGGTCTTTAAGGTTATAGGATCATATTGTCTGCACATAGGGATATTTTGACAGTTTCTTTACCTATTTGTATTCCTTTCTTCCTTCTTTTTACCTAATTTCTCTGGCTAGGAATTCCAGTACTATGTTGAATAGGAGAGGAGTGGAGATAGTGGGCATCCTTGTCTAGTTCCTGATGTTAGAGGGAATGGTTTCAGTTTTTCTCCATTACGTATAATGCTGGCTGTAGGTTTGTCACATTAGCTTTTATAATGTTGAGGAACTTTCCTTCTATTCCTAGTTTTCTTAGAGCTTTTATTATGAAATGGTGCTGGATCTTATCAAAGGCTTTTTCTGCATCTATTGAGATGATCAAGTGGCTTTTGTCTTTGCTTCTGTTAATGTGGTTTGTTACATTTATTGATTTTTGTATGTTGAACCACCTCTGCATTCCTGGGATGAAGCCTACTTGGTCATGGTGAATGATCTTTTTGATGTATTGTTGAATTCAGTTTGCCATTATTTTGTTGAGGATTTTTGCATCAATGTTCGTTAAGGAGATTGGCCTATAGTTCTCCTTTTTGGAGGTGTCATTGCCTGGTTTTGAGATAAGTATAATACTGGCTTCATAAAATGTGTTAGGCAGTTTTCCTTCCCTTTCTATTTCGTGGAACAGTTTAAGGAGGGTTAGTATTAGTTCTTCTTTAAAGGTCTGATAGAATTCAGCAGAGAATACATCAGGTCCTGGACTTTTCTTTTTGGGAGACTCTCGATTGCTGCTTCAATTTCATTTTGTGTTATGGATCTATTCAGGTGATTAATATCCTCTTGGTTCAGTTTTGGATGATCATATGTATCTAGAAATCTCCCCATTTCTTTAAGATTTTCAAATTTATTTGAATATATGTTCTTGAAATAGTCTCTGATGATTTCCTGGACTTCCATGGTATTTGTTGTTATCTCCCCTTTTGCATTCCTGATTTTACTCATTTGGGTTTTTTCTCTCCTCATTGTAGTCAGGTTTGCCAGGGGTCTGTCGGTCTTGTTTATTTTTTCAAAGAACCAACTTTTTGTTTCATTAATTCTTTGTATGGTTTTTTTGGTTTCTATTTCATTTATTTCAGCTCTTATTTTTATTATTTCCTTATTATTAAATCCTTGGGATTTGCTTGTTCTTTTTCTAGGCGTTTGAGATGTATCACTAGGTCATTGATTTGGGATCTTTTGGTCTTTTTAATATATGCACTCGTGGCTATAAACTTTCCTCTCAGGACTGCCTTTGCTGTGTCCTATAGATTCTGGTAGGTTGTATTTTCATTTTCATTGACTTCCAGGAACTTTTTAATTTCCCCTTTTATTTCATCAATGACCCATTATTCATTAAGCAATGAGTTATTCATTTTCCAACTGTTTGCATGTTTTTTGTCTTTACTTTTGTTGTTGAGTTCTAGTTTTATTGCATTGTGATCAGATAGAATGCATGGTATAGTTTCTATCTTCTTATATTTGCTGAGGCTTGCTTTGTGCCCTAGGATATGATCTATTTTGGTGAAGGTTCCATGGGGTGCTGAGAAGAATGTATATTGTGTAGAAGTTGGAAGAAATGTTCTGTAGACATCAACTAGTCCATTTGATCTATGGTATATTTTAGATCTAGGATTTCTTTATTGATTTTTTTTTGGATGACCTATCTGTTGATGATAGTGGGCTGTTAAAGTCTCCCACGACCACTGTGTTGGAATTAATATATGCTTTTAGGTCCATCAGGGTATGTTTGATGAAATTGGGTGCATTGACATTGGGTGCATATAGATTGATAATTATTATTTCCTTTTTGTCTATTTCCCCTTTTATTAGTATAGAATGTCCTTTATCTCATTTCATCAATGTTGGTTTGAAGTGTACTTTGTCAGAGATAAGTATTGCTACTCCTGCCTGTTTTGGGGAGGCCAAACAGGCCCCCCAGAAAACTGGTAAATCTTCTTCCAGCCTTTTATCCTAAGCCTGTGCTTATTTCTATTGATGAGATGGGTCTCTTGTAAGCAACAAATTGTTGGGTCTTCCTTTTTAATCCAGTTCATCAAATGGTGCCTTTTGATGGGGGAATTAAGTCCATTAACATTAAGTGTTAGTACTGATAGGTATGTGGTGATTCCTGTCATTTAGTTGTCTTAGTTGTTTGAAGGTTTGATTGTGTGTACCTAAATCGATGTTACTCTCTACTTTCTTGCTTTTTCTTTTCTGTAGTTTGGTACTGCCTGTCCTTTCATGGTTATGTTGGGTTTCACTTTCTATGTTCAGAATCCCTTGAAGAATCTTTTGTAGTGGTGGCTTTGTGGTCATATATTGTTTTAGTTTATGCTTATCATAGAAGACTTTTATTGCTCCATCTATTTTGAGTGATAGTTTTGCTGGGTAGAGTATCCTAGGGTTGAAGTTATTTTCATTCAGTGCCTGAAAGACCTCACCCCAAGCTCTTCTTGCTTTTAATGTTTCTGTTGAGAAGTCTACTGTGATTTGATGGGTTTACCTTTGTATGTTATTTGCTTTTTCTCTCTTACAGCCTTCAATATTCTTTTTCAAGTCTGTACTTGTTGTTTTAATGATAATATGCCGTGGGGTAGTTCTATTTTGGTCAGGTCTGTTTGGTGTTTGCACCTGTATGGGCATAGATTTCTCTAGATTTGGGAAATTTTCTGTAATTATTTTGTTGAATATGTTACACATTCCCTTTGCTTGCACCTCTTCTCCTTCTTCAATGCCCATGATTCTCAAGTTTGATCTTTTGATGGAGTCAGTGAGTTCTTGCATTTTCTTTTCACAGGTCTTGAGTTGTTTAACTGATAGTTCTTCGGTTTTTCCTTTAATTACCATTTCATCTTCGAGTTCTGAGATTCTGTCTTCTGTTTGCTCTGTTCTGCTGGATTGGCCTTCCATTTTGTTTTGCATTTCTCATTTGTTTTTTTTCTGAGGTTTTCCATATCCTGAGTCACTTCCTTTTAAATATTGTCTATTTTCATCCTGTGTTCATTTATCTCTTTATTTATCTTGTTCTTCATTTCACTTTGGTGTTTATACAGTGCTTCTATAGTTTCTTTTATTTGTTCTTGTGCCTTCTCAAATTCTCTATTTTTATTGTCTTGGAATTTCTTGAGTGTCTCCTGTACATTTTGGTTGACCATATCCAGTATCATGTCTATAATTCTCATTGATTACTTGCAGGATTTCTTCTTTCAGGTGTTCTTGTGGGCTTCATTGTGTTCTTTGGCATAGTTTATCTTCATTTTGTTGGAGTCCGGATCTGGGTATCTGATTTCTGCATTTCCCTCTGGTTCCTGTACTAATTTATTACTGGGGGGAAACTGGTTTCCCTCTTTTTTCTGTTTTCCTGTCATTGCCCTTGCTGTTGTTACTGTCCCTGTACTGTGTGTAATTCAGTATTGTCTAGCTTGTAATAATAACAATGGTGATATCTAGAATGAAAGGGTGAGAGGAGAGGGAAAGTAAAGAAGGTAAAGAAAAAGGGAAAAAGAAACAAACAGTTGAAAAACAAACAAACAAACAATAACAAAAAAACCAGTGCCAAAGAAATAAACAGGGAGAGATAGTGTACTAATCAACGGTAAGCTAAACAGGCATTAGAGAGAAAGAGAGAGGATTAAAAAAAAAAAACCCAAGTTCAAATGCAATAAAGTTTCAGTCTTAATAATTTTGGTGTTAATTCCTTAGCCTCCAATCCTGGAGATAGTGTTTCAAAGTAGTTCGGTCATTGTCTCATCAAAAGGGAAAAAAACCCAAAAACAGACAAACAGAAAAACAAAAAACAAAAACAAAACAAAACAAAAATCCCAAGTTCAAACAGAATTTGAATCCTTCAGCTTCCAATTCTAGTTCTGTCGTCTCATCAAAGAAAGAGAAAAAAAGAAAAAAACAGAGTCTGGAGACAGCTTTGTGAATGTCTATTGAGGCTGCGGCTCACCTGCCCGCTGCTGTCAGCTGGAGGCGTTATTTATGCAGATCTCAGGAGTGAGCTTAACACTCACCTAGCCCCACAGGCTATGTTTATTTAGAGTTATTCTGGGTGGGACGGCCACTGTTACAGCTTTCCCTTCTGCAAGCACACTGGGGGAGGTGGCGCTACACCCACCTTCTCCGCCAGCTTGTTTATTTACAGTTCACATGGGAAGTCCCCTTCCCTGCTCTCCAGTGGAACCCTCCTCCTGACACTGTTACAAGCTTTCCCGCTCCTGGTTGCTGGGCGTGGGCTGCCACTCCTGCCTTCTCAGGCCAGCTTGTTTATTTACAGTTCCGTGAGAGATTGTCCCTCCCCCACTCTTTGGAGCTCAGGGTGCCCCGCCCTCTTTGCTATGCGTCTTTTTGTTGTTGTTGTTGTTTATTCAGTTTATTTTCTCTTTTTTCCCTTGGTGGGGGGTCAGTCTGTCCAGGGGGCTATGCTGATCTGGCCCAGGGTTGTTTGTGGGACTACCGTGTACCCCTTAGCTCACCTGATGGTCTGCTTGTCCCGTGCTGATTAGGCGCTGGCGTCTCGAGGTGCGAGAGCCCTCCTGGTTTCTCCATTTACCGTGGAGTGGGGATGCTATGCATGGGCTGGGGTGTGGAGGTGTCGGAGTTTTACCTCTTCTTGGTATATTTCCAGCGTCTCTCCAAGATTTTACTTTAGGAAGCATGCTTTCTGCTTCCTCCCTCTAGTCGCCATCTTGGAATCTCGAAATCAAAAAGAGAGTTTTACATGGGGTGATTTTGTTTATGTTACATGTTCTTCTCCCTTAGCGCAAATGTATAAAGTCTGTCTTTTTGTTGGGTGTGTGTGTTTTGCAATACTAGGGTTTGAACTTGGGACCTTTCACTTGCTAGTTAGGCAGTCTACCTCTTGAGCCATGCCCCCAGCCCTTTTTCTTTCTTATTTTCCTTCATTTGTTTTTTATTTTGTCAAGGGTCAAAGTAAATGACAATCATGCTCTGTTAGCCTTATTTGGGTAAACTATTTCTGTGTCATGTCAGAAGAGGTCTCAGTTCCTGTTGGTGCTGTTCGTAGTTGGCTTTTGCTCTTTTTTTATTTTGGGGGTTTTCATTTGTTTGATTTTGTTGTGTTTGCAATTTTTAACAGATAGTAGAGTTTTATTTTCACAAAAATCTTATATAAATCTAGATTATTCTGCATATACATATCTTAATGTACACAAGGGTGTCTGGGGGAGGAGATGCATATTTCATGGTTTGCTTTCTGTAACTCTGGATTGCTTGATTTTGTTATAAGGATACATATTGTGTTTGCAACATTTTAAAAGTTAAGTGTATGCAGAACGGTTCTCTGGGCTGAGCTTGGAGTGGAAGAAGAGAGGCTTACATTTACAGAAATAAAAAGAGCAAGGAAACATTGCAAGATGGCAGTTGAGCTCATGGGAAGCCTTCCCATCCAAATTGCTTGAAATAGAGGAAATATTTTACATAGACAAATCCCAATCCCACCAGAAAATGAGAAGGAAAGTTTTAGTGGATTAGGAAAAAAATCTCAATAACTACTAATAAAAATAGAAAGCTGGCTGTGAACTTTGGGTGGCAGAGGTATGTCAATATATCCTCTGAAACAAATGCACCACTCTGGGGGAGGGGGATGTTGACAATGGGGGAAGTTATATGTATATAGGAGGAGAGGTGAGAGGCATATGGGAAATTTCTGGACCTTCCTCTCAATTTTGCTGTATACTGGAAGAATTGCACTATTGTCCAAACATTCACAGGTGAAGCCTGGTGTAAAAGATGGCACCAGTTCTGGGAAAGTATCCAGGATCTAGCAGTGGGATGCTCAGATAGCCAGATGCAGGGTAAAGAGTTAGGGACCGCCACAGTGCAGGCAAGAAACTCTGATGTGACTTTTGCTTCCCACCACAGTGAGTAGCAAGATTGTATTTATTTAGTCTGTTTTGAGACTAGTAGGCCAAAGCAACTTGAACAGCAAATCTTTGTAGGATGCATGTAGTGTTAAGGATCTGCAAAGGATAATGAAAACTGCTTTAATGTTAAAATTAGATTATTTGTAGATCATATTATTTTGGAAACTGCTGTAAAAGTTCTAGATTGAAGGAAGTCTTCAAATACCAATAAAATATTGGAGCAAGAACAGAAAGGGGGATTGGAGTTTCCACCATCACAGACTAGACCTACTGCCCAGTTTTTCCGTTACTTGGTGTGGTACCAAGTGGGCTAGGGGTGTTGCCCTGGTAAAGCCAGGGGTCCCTGGCAGTGATCCGAATGGTATGGGGTAGACTAGCAGGTGGGAAGTGATTGCTCTTCCTGCTGGGTGCCAGTCCCTGCTCTTCCCAAGTCTTCCCCCTCACCCCCCAGCTGTGGATGCCCCTGGGTCTGGTGCTGCTCTGGGGCTAGGGGCCGTTAGGACCCTTGGCCCCTTTCCTGGAAGTTACCTTCCAGTGGAAAGCAGGGAGAATGGATGGAAGGAAATGCGAGGGAAATCAAGAGGGTGCTGGGGTAGGAGCCAGCAGATGTGTCGCCTTAGGTTGTACCAGGTGTCACTTGATCTTGTATCCCGCTTGGGCCCTAGGTGACTCATCCCAAGCAATGCTTGTCTCAGCTCTCCACCCCCACGGCCCCCCATCCCGCGTCCCCTGTCCAGGCTTGGTGGGCGCGGACTGTGCCTGGCGAACTTGTGGACCTTCCCCAGTGCCCTCAAGCTGCAGGCCAGGAAGGGGTTGGTCTGGCCTGACTCCAGCATCATCTATCCGTCTGCTTGGCCACAGCCAGAAGTTATCCCTTCCCAGAAGCCGATGCTGTCAGCTGGCTTGGTGACTCATCTGCCTGGGCCCCTGACTCATCCATCCATGGCCTCTTCTGGGGGTCCGGGGATGCAACCAGGTCTCCCCAACCGGCCTGCTCTCTCACACCTCCTCGGCCAGCACAGGGCAGGCACAGGCCCCACACAGACACCAGGAAGCAGCACCAGCCTCACCCTTGTTACCGCCCTTCCCAAGCCCTGCTCATTTCGTCGCTGGTCATTGGTGATGGTCTCAGGGGATCACCTTTTAAAGTTAGGGACTTTTCACTCAGGGTTTTCGCAGGTCCTTGACTGCAATCACAGAACAAGAATTTCCCAGGAGTAAATAAGAAAACTGGCCGGGATTTTTTTAACCAAGATGCAGAAAGCAAAAGCACAATCTGTTAGGTAGAGCAAGGAATGTCAGTTATTCATGGTGAGATGGTAGTGCTGGAGGTTTTGTTCCACACTCCTCTAGATAAGAACTTATCTTTATTGCGAGCCCCTAGAATGCTTTAGTTACCTTGTGGTTACACTACTTTGGCATTATTAATTGGGCCATAAATACCAAGTCTGGTTAGTTTACTAATTTGGGGCACTGTGACACAGATGTCTGTTCTACTTGAGGGTCCCTTTAACCACATGCTGCTTGCAAAACTGATGTCCTTCCTTATAATAATTTTTTTTCCTTTGTAAACACTTTTGTGATCAAAGGAATCAATGTTCTGTTCCCAGGGCAAGGCTCCTTGCTCAGTTCCCAGAGCATAGTAATCCTTTGGGCAAAAGGTCGAGGTCAGGAGAGAGCTGCTTCTTTATTTATTTATTTATTTTTATATGTTGCATTGTAGTAAGGAAGTGTGAAGCTTAAAGCAAAGAAAGGTGATGCTGTGTGTTTTTAACCAACCTATTCATTAACAAAATGTTCAGGTCTGAATCCCTGGCTTGTTTCCCAGGCTTCATTTTTTCTGGTCTATCCTGCCTCAATTTCAGGCTCATGCCATCAGGATTTTACATCTGACTCAGTTTCTGCACCATTCATTCCTCCAGGAACATTCATTCACATCTCTGCAGACTTCAGAGTTCTCCAAGAGAACAAAACAACCTCTGACCCTGCTCAATTCCAAGGCTACTGTATTTCAACCATGGCTACCACTTCTGCCCCACACAGACTTATGGCCCCAAACTCCTCCAAACTGCTCAGTTCCTTCTTTTAAACTCTCCCCTGCTAGTTGTTGTTAACAACCCTCTTTCCTGATTCTTTTCATGTCCCTCTGGCCTTTTGTGGTTCTTTTTTCTCTTTTCATCCTTATCTTCTTGCTCTTCTTTTTTGTAGAATGAATGAAACAATTAGTCACACCCAACTTAGTAACTATAAGTATCACTTCCCTAATGCTAGGGAGCTCATATAATTAAGTTGTTAAAGCCGATAACAAATATCAAGTTACCCAGGGAGCTAAAGGACTTTGCCCATCTGGTTACTTCCATAACTCTCAGGATAAGAAATCCCCTTCACTGTGTCCTCATGGAGAGCTCAGGCAGCCTTTGGAAGTGCTGATAGCACTGAGAAACAGTGTGGGTATTAGGGGGATGTTTGGGGTAGGAGAAGTCAGAGAAGAAGGCATAGTGGGGACCAACCACCCTAGTCACCATAGATTCTCACTGTATCCAACTACTTTGTCCTTGGGGCTCAGTGAGTAGATATCTTCCTAATAAGGCACTGGGGATCTCTCCTTCAGGGTGGGTAGTTTTGTGCTTTGAATGTTCCCATCAACATGAGTCAATCCCCAGTGTGAGGTATTGAGATGGGACCCAAAATAACTAAAAGAAAAAGAAAAGAAGTGAGACCTTTAAGAGGTGATTATATCATGAGGTCTCTACCATAAATGGATTAATCCACTCATGGGCTAAGGAAGGGACTAATGGGTCAGTGGGTGATCTCAAAAGTTGGTCTGTTTTATAACAAATTTTTATAAGCCAGTTTCACTTTGTCTCTTGTATGTGTCTCAACATGTGATGTCTTGAGCCTTATAGGATCTACAGAGTCCCCACCAGCAAGGAGACCTTCACCAGACACAATCCCTTGACCTTAGTCCTCCCAGCCTCCAAAACCATGTGCTAAATAAAGCTCTACTCTTTATAAAAGCCCTGGTCATAGGTTATAGCACCAGAAAACAGAACAAGATTGGTAAGCCCCCAGCTCCCTTCCTCATCATGAGGAAGTGAACTGCCCTAGTTTAAAAAAGAATGAAAATGTTCCGAGCTCCATTTCTTCACCACAGAGGAATAATGGACATGTAGACTTGTGCGCCTTTCTACTTTCTTTCTATACTACCCAAGTTGACATTTGGGCATTGAATCTCTCACCCATGTGTGAAATCCAAATCAGATGCCCTTCTGGGTCTCCAATAGCATCTGGCTGCCCTGCAAGTCCAATTTTAGTTCAGAACACCCCCCAGTGTTAGGGTGGCAGAGTCTGGAAGGGTGTGGTTCTTCTTGGCTAGAATTAGCCTCCTTATCCCAGAGCCCTGTCACAGGGCCCTGGTCAGTCTTCCTCTGGTGAGGTCTCTCTATCTGGCATTTGAGGAGCAGTTTCCTTGAGCTCTCATATAGATCGCCCCAGCTCCCTTCCTCAGCATGAGCCTACTTAGTCCCTGCACACTGCTCCAACACAGGGCACTTGTTCACCTGACTCTTCATTTGCATTTTGAAATGGATCACCCAAAGATCTAGAGCAGATAAGAAGACGAGCTTCTTTTGGTGTGGAAAAAGAAAGAGGCAGAGAAGTATGTTCCTGAAGCAGGCAGTTCTGCCACTGCACCGTATGAGGGTCACTGAGATCACCAGTCTTGCAAAAGACAGTTTATTCTCAAGGTGGCAGATCATGCATGGGGAGACCCGAGTCTCAAGTCTGCCTCCCTGAGGATAGGAGTCAGTGGTATTTGTGAGATAAAGGAGCATGGTGGTCTAAGGCATGGGGACAGGTGACATAATTAGTGCCTGCATAGGTGTATTCACTCTCCATGGCTCTTCATGGGACATCAGAAAATGGTGATGTTGGCATGACCGCTGAGATCAAAGGTCACTCATTGGATACCTGTGCAGGATCAAGTGAGATGTCAATGTTTTCAGCAAAAGTGGACTTCAAGTCCCTGAAATTAACCCAGGCAATGGTTACCATCATGCCCCACACAGCAGATGTGTTATTTACAACAAAGCCAGCGGAAGATAATAACATTGCTCAGAAATGTGGCCTCCAAAATTAGTGATTTTTAAATGTCAACTAAAAGCAATGGGAGCTAGAGGATTCATGCAGCTTTTCCTTCAGATTCACACCCAGAGAGAACCTCTCTTCCACTGTTTAGCTGTGTCTTGAATTCTTATGTCCAGGGATATTTTTAAAAATGTCCAGAGAAACAATATTGTTTTAATTTAACTTAGATTTTAAATATGAGAGTATTAATTTCAAGGAAAAGAAATAACTGAACTCCAGTCATGAAAACCATCTTCCAGGTTCTTGGAACAGCTGTTCAGATGGAGGAGCTATCTGTAAGAGTCACAGTCCCTCTTCCTCTGGGTACCTGTCTTCTAGTGCTAGGTGACCATGCTGTCCTAGAAAGTGCAGGTGTCATCTGAGCCACTGATAACCTAAAATAATAAAGATAATTGTCAGGATAGAAAGAAGCAGAGCGGGTTGGCTGGGGCAGAGCTCAGGAGAAAAGCACTTGCCAAGTAGGTACAACACCTTGGATTCTGTCTCCAGCACCATAAAAATAAATTTTTTAAAAAGCAGCTTGCTTTGATTCACTGCTATACTCCTGAGAAAACAATCATTTTTTCAGTTTAGGTCTCCCTTTAAATCAAACAATTTCCTCGTATTTTGCTAGCTGTTTCTGATTGTCACTATTGAAGGCAAATGACATGTGTCCTTAATACACAATCCTCCTAGCCCTGCCTCCAGCTCTGATCAGCAGTCTCACTGTTATTCTTCACAGCTAAGTGTTATGGGTGTTCTAAGAGGTTGCCTGTGCATGTCTCTTCCCATGCCTGAATTACATTCAGATGATGTCTACCCCACCTACTGTCTACTGACCTGGGAATTAAAATGATCTCTTTCTTTTTTTGAGGCCCCGAGGCTGGAACCCTGGACCTTTCGAACTGCACGTGCTCTACCTCTGAGCTACACACTCAGCTCAGCCTCTTTCAGTTCCAACACTCCTCTTCCTCTCTTACCTGCTGCTGGTCTGTTGACTGGGCTCTCCATTGTTCCATTTCTTCTTCGTTTTCTCCTTTTCAATCCTCTTTGCAACGTGCTCTTTTCCGAGCTGTCTTTTGAAATGTTGGCTGTCAATGCCTTGGCTTCTGTCATCAGACAGATACCATCTTGATCTACCAGCTCTCCTGGCCAAAGTATCCCCCTACACACACATACACACACACACACACACACACACTCTGAGTTCACTTAGCACCTGTGTCCCATACCTTTGTCTCCATTTCCACCTGTCCTCTGGATGGGTTTCACATACTTATTACTTACTTACTGAAACAAACTACTCAAAAAGTAATGAAAAGAAAAATTAGATTCCCAATAAAACATGTTCAGCTGTCCAAACAGTGAAGACATTTTCAGCTTGATACAGTAAAATGATAGTGACCTTGACTTTTCGTCACTGTGACAAATAGCAATTTAAAGGAGGAAATATTTATTTTGGCTCATGGTTTCAGAGATTTCAGTCCATGGTTGGCTGGCTCTCTTGCTTTTAGTTCCATGGCAAGGAGGAAGCACCCTGGAGCAAGGTCATGGTGGAGAAAAGCTGTTCACTTTATGGAAGCCAGGAATCAGAGAGGCCAGGGCAAGACACATTCTTCAAAGACACTCTCCTCCAAGTGATCTACTTCTTCCAACTAGGCTTCACCTCCTACTTTCTACCAGCTCCCAACAATACCATCAAATTATGAATCCATCAATGGATTAATCCATTGATTAAGTCAGATCCCTCATGATCCAATCACTTTGGATCCACCAGCATTCATCCAAATCCACTGGGGCATGGGGTGAGTTTGCTTTTGTTTCTTGGCTAGGAATTTCTCAATCCCAATAGTCTTGTGAGAAGACATGGTGAGGAACTGAGTCAAGCACACACACTGTGGTGATAAAGAAAAGAAGAAGGCACAAGCTAATTCTTTATTTGAACCCTCAGATTAGCTCCTCTTGCTCTCTACTTTAAGGAAATATGACAGGTTCTTTGCTTCAGCACTGAGAGGAATTGGGAGCTGAGCTCTTTTTGGAGAACTCAGGAGAAGTGAATGGATGCAGGGCTGGCATCTAGGGTCCTCCCAAATTGTCCTTAAAGAGGAAATGCTGAGAAGCCTATGATCTCCTTGGCACCAGGCCATGCATGGCTGGTGAGAAGCAAAGAGTACTCAGTCAGCAGCTCCTGAAATGTTCTAGAAGCTTTCCTGGGGTAGAAAATATTGAGATTGCAGCCTTCCAAACACTCTTCTGGAGAAAAGGTCATCACCCCTCAGAGGAAGGGGCTATGCATCCTTTACTTGCCCACAGCCTGCAGCCCCAACAGACCTCAGCCTCTCACATTAAAGCCACACCAGAATTAAAAGGATTTTTTTCTCCTCTCTTCAATTTAGGAGTGTGTGTGTATATGTAAGCATCTTCAAAATGGTTCTTAAACTGCTGTTACAAGGTTAATGTGATATTCACGGTAACAAAAAAATCAGGGTGTTTTAAAGATCTCTGTTACAAACTGCTTAAGCTTTTTATATTTGTATATGTAAACAATTTGAGGAAGGTTCTTATCATAAAGTAAATGTAAAAAAACTATTACTCTGTTCTACTGCTACTTTCAAGAAAACAGGTTTTCAAACTTACTCCAATCAGATCTCAATAGGATGCAGGCATACCAGAGGAAGAAAAAAAAAAAAAAAAAGAAAGAAAAAAAGGGGGACCACAGCCTGCAACAGGAATCTTAAAATTTGGGTAGTTAAAAATGACCTTAGCAAGGCTGGGGGTGTGGCTCAGGTGGTAGAGCATCTGCCTAGTAAGCATGACGCCCTGAGTTCAAACCCCAATACAGCAACAAAAAAAAAAAAAAAAAAAAAAATGACCTTAGCTTGTTTCATTCTGCCATAAATAAAATCTAGGATTTAATTCTCTCGTATAATACATGGGTCTATTAACAAATGGGCTTTCTATAATTGGTTTTATACAAAAAATAATTTTAAGGTTGCTTTCTTTCTGGTTTTTTCCATATAAATATAAGGTTCTAAGTTAAAAAGTTTTATGAGTTATTTTCAACAAGTAACATATATATAGTATTAAGGATATGGTTTTTAACAATAAAAGGTTAAAAAATACTTTTAAATACATAAAAAAGGATAAAAACAAGCTCCCTCAGGAAATACAAAATAAGTTGTCATAAAGGTACAGTGTAAGTTGTCATAAAAAGATGGAGCTTATAAATGCTTATATAAGTGATTGAGTTGATTAAAATCCAGTTACATTAAAGGTTTTGTAAGGTCAAATTTTAATGTACTGATGTTAAACTAAAAGTTAATTCTGAAGCTCATAACAACAAAACTATCTTAAAAATATTGTTCTTAATAACATTTACAAAAACTGTCTTAAAATAGTTTTTGTTTTGTCAAGATAACTGTCAGAAATTTTTGGTGCTATAGGTTAGTCCACAAATTTATCAAAACAACAAAAGCTTATTAAAACACAGAGAAGTGGAAGACAGCTGAGGACAGTACTCAGTACCTCTGCACTGATAGGAGGGTTGAGACAAATTTACTTATGTAAAGCAAAGTTAAAAAAAAAAAACTAAGCCATAGGATTAAAAAATAAAAACTCAAAAAGGAGCACTACACTGGAGGTCAAGATGTCCAATTTTTATTGGCATCAACAGAGTAGAGATGTTGGTCTGACTCCTTCCACATGGCAGGTGTAGAGATATTTTGGCCTGGGATGGCAGACTGGGCCTGTTATTTTAGGGGGTCTCCACTGACTACAGGTTGGTGGGATCCTGCTGTATGTCATGAGTCATTTGGTAATGTCAACAATCTGGGATGTGATCCCTTATCAACATCTGAGCCATGATTCTTGGCCATTAGGTTTCCTAGCTCCACACTTAGTGCCCATAAATATTTACCTGTGTTCTCTGGTAATTTGAGTCATGTTCACTGAAGAGTTGGTTTATGTTGGGGTTAACAATGAGGACAGCCATGTTAGGACCAGATCCCCTCTCCCCTTGCAGATGGCTTACTAGAAACTCCTCACTCAACCCCAAACATTGACAAAGAGACAATTGTTAACCTTTATCTCCCCAGATGGATGCCAAGGACAGTTGGGCAGAAAGTGACCTAACTACAACTTATCTCTCTTGGTTGCCCAGCAACAGAATCCCTTAGTGACTGTCCTGGTACTTTTCCACTAGCCCCTTGTATCTAGCCCAAGCCTATACATGGCAGTGGATTCTAGTTCTCTTCCTGGGGTCCCCCTCCACAGGGTTCCTGCCTAAACAATAAACCCTGTACTGGTGTTTAGCCATCTCTCTGCCTCTTCCATGCCTCTTATTTTCTAACAGTTTATGTAAAATTTTCTAGATGACCTCATCATTAAAAAACAGTTGTCTTGGGTGATTCTAATACAGTTGGTACCCTACATGTGTCTGTGACTGGGCTATTTCGGTTTACTAAAACTGTTCTTCCCCCTACAACTGATAAAAATCTAAAGTTTTACTTCAAGAACAGCAACTAAACTAATATGTATATATAACCTCTATAGAGCTATGAGGCTATTGCTGGTTCCTTATACTAAATATATTTATGTTTTTCAAGTAGATCAAGCCTTCTAAAATACAAAATTTAGAAAACACGGTAACAAAAAGTTAGTGGTACTTTAACCATGGCTCTTTTAAGATTTTGTCATTACAGTTCTGACAAACTGTTTTATATACAATCAAGTATATAAAAAATGACTCAAATAAGTGCTTATGTGTCAACCAGGTTAGCTTTTTAGACATCTGCTTTTGTTAGATTTTTTTTTCGTATCATCTTTGTCTAAAAGCCCATTGCCTAAGGGCCATTCCTTCTAAGCCTCTTTATTGCTTAAATTTGGCCAAAAGGGTCTAGTTGACACTGACTCCCATCTGATCTGCTTATTATTTCCCCCCCAAGGATCTTCAGTCCACGACCATACCACCCTAAACATGCCCAATTTCATCTGGTCTCAGAAACTAGTACTTGGATGAAAAACAAATCTTCAAAAGAGACTGCTCAGAGACAAACAGTTTAAAGACAAAGGGGGAATACCACCAAAGTTCAAACTGTGTCACTCATGCCAGACCTCTCAAAAATAACCAAGGCTGGACTGGGGATGTAGCTCAGTGGTTGAGTGTTTGCCTAGCATGTACAAGGCCCTGGGTTCGATCCCAGTACTGCAAAAAAGCAAAACAAAACAAAAAAAACAATCTATTTTGAGGGCTGGTGGGTGTGGCTCAACTTGTAGAGCACCTTCCTCACAAGCATGAGGTCCTGAGTTCAAACCACAGTACCAAAAAAAAAAAAAAAAAAAAAAAAAAAACCCAAGGCTGAGAGGATTGAGGAAGTGGTTCTTATACCCCTGTGGCTATCTGGCATGAGTTCCCGCAACAAAATCACTTTGTGTGAAGAGCTAGAAAGCAGTGCCACATTGCTGCAGGGTTATTGCTACCTGCCATTTAGGTAACTTTTCTGTTATTCATAGAAACATTGCAATGTTTATTGCCTGTAAGGAAAACTACATAGAAATAGGTAGTGTGGAAACTTCTGTGACCCCCAGTGTGGAAAAAAGATTCTAGCTCTGCACCAATTTCAGTTTTGAACTACAGATGTGTGACAAATATGGATTTAACCAAATTGTGTTAACCAAGCAATGTCTTGACCTAGTTGTAGATGGTTTAACCCATTAGGGGAAGGTTTCACTCCTCTAAGTTCCCAGTTTACTATTTAGTCATTTCATCTTGCTTGATTCCATTCATTGTGATCTGATTTTTAAGAAGTAAGGCTAAATCAATACAAATCCACAGCTACCACTGATGTCCAGGTAGAAATCTGTTCAAGTTTTATGAGTCAGTCCATGTGATTCTGAAAAATTCGCATGGAGAATGATAGCATTACTTAATGAAAGTATCATGGTGAAACAGTCAAAGGTCAGAATGCATTCATGCAGAGTGATTTCTTAGTTACTGTTTTTCTGGTCATTAGTGACTTAAAATAGAACACAGCAATTTAAAACAATCCCCAATGCATAATTAAATGAACTGTGTTTAGTACTCATGACCAAGACTCCTGGTGGCTTTTTTTTGACAGGGTCTTTCTATGTAGACCAGGATGGCCTCAAACTTGCAATCTTTGTGCCTCAGCCTCCCAAGTGCTGGGATTATAGGCATGTGCCCCACACTAGCTTCCTGGAAATAAATCTTTATTTTCACTTTGCTGACTGTAAATTGAGAACTGTGTGAATACCAAGAAGGCTTTGCTTACTTTTGTTTTGCATGGAGTACTGAAGCCCTTTCAAATCCAGTCATAACCAGAATGCCATGTTCTTTCCAAGTCAGAGCCATCTGCTTCCCATCATAGCAGAAGGGACCAATTTAGCTGGGTTAGAAAGAAAAAGACCTTCTGTGGAATCTGACCTTTCTGTTGACACCATTGTATTTGTAGTTGATTTTCTGAACACTAGACCCAATGAGTCATGGGAACTGGACAACAGCTGTGTGTATATGGGCTTCTGCAAATCGACCGGGGCACCTTGCTTTCTGCTCTTTATGGTCCTCTGACAGTGACAATTTCCCTCCTTCAGCCATCACCTGGCACTGCAGTAGTTTACAGGCTCAAACTCAGCTTCCAGGACCACAGCCTGAGGACCTGCTGTCCTGTCTGCGGGAGCAGAGCCCCAGGCACTGAAAAGCCTGAGGAAAACTAAGATACAGATGGGGCTCAGGAGCCATTGGTTCATCTTGCTCACTCTCCCTCTTTCTGTATCCATGAAAGCTCTCACCAGGAGCAGACCATCAAGAAGGGCATATTGCACAATCATTCAATTCATTAAATGAGGAAGAGGGAAAGAGAAGAAAACACAGAAGAGCTTTGAATGATGGTAAATGGTAACCTTTACACCTTTCTTCAAGGGCATGGGGACAAGTTTGCCAGAGGTCTTTATTAGGCATTGCATTGTCAGCACAAGGGCTGGGGATGGAGCTCAGCGATAGTGTGCTTAAAATATAGGAGACTCTGAGTTCAACCCCCACCACGTGCGTACACACACACACACACACACACACACACACACACATGGTTTCCAGCACTTCTGTCTCTCTATAAATGGTTAAAAGGAGGAAAGAAAGGTCCTACAAGCATTTCCAGTGGGGCCGCATTGAGCTGATGTCTCATGTTGGGTTACAGCAGGCAACTGACACCCCAGGACCTGCTCACGGGAGCAACAGAATTATTTACCCATTGGAATAGGTCTATTTGTGCTCATACCGCTTATTAAAAGTCTGTTTACTCTCGGCTAGGATTCTGTTTTTCATTATAAGCCTGCTAGGATATCATGTTACAAAATGTGCGTCAAACAATTTTTTTTGGTGGTACTGGGTTTTGAACTCAGGACCTCACACTTGCTAAGCAGGTGCCCTACCTCTTGAGTCACTCCACCAGCCCTTTTTGTGTTGGTTAATTTTGTGGTAGGGTCTCACTTTATGCTCAGGCTGGCCTGGACTGTGATCCTCTTATTTGTGCTTCTCCACATAGGTGAGATGACGGGCATGTACCACCATGCCCATTGGTTGAGATGGGGTCTCACAGACTTTTTGCTCAGGCTGTCCTTGAACCTTAATCTTCTTGATCTCTGCCTCCCAAATAGCTAGAATTATAGATGTGAGCCATAGCACCCAGCTAATATTATTAACTTACATAATTTGAAAACATTTCATTAAGGTAATTTGAAGAATTAGAACTAATCCTTCAAGTTAGGATTGATTTTACAACCCAGTCCTTCAAAGATGTCAGATGAATCCCTGTGGATTTCAAAATCTGTGACTGCTAAGTCTCTTACGAGTAGTGCTTGGGTAGAACCTATGATCCTCCCACACACTTTAAATCATCTCAGGGTTACAGATGATACCTCACACAAGGTAAATGCTGTCAATAGTTGCTACACTGGACTACGTATGCAATAGTGACAACAAAAAGTCCATACGTGTTCAGGACAGACACAATTTTTTCCTGAGCATTTTTGATCTGAGGTTGGTTGAAACACAGATGTGGAACACAAGGATACAGAGTGCCAATTGCAACTAGAAACAAACTAATAAACTAATAAAACAAATCTTATTTGATCAAATAGATCCAGCATGTTCTTGGCTAGGAACAAAGGTTAATTCATAACAAAGAAATATATAACTTCAACATTTTGTGTGTGTGTGTGTGTGTGTGGGATTGAACTCAGGGTCTCATGCTTACCTCTCTACCACTTAAGCCACACTTCCAGTCCTTTTGCTTTTAGTTTGCTTTTCAGGTAAGGTCTTGTACCTTTGTCAGACTACAAGCCTCCTACCTCAACCTCCCAAACAGCTGAGATTACAGGAGTGGACTGCCCTACCAGCTTGTTTTTGAGATAGGGTCTTACTTTTGCCTGAGCTAGCCTCCTATCTCCACCTTCTGAGTAGCTGGGATTACAGACCTGTACCACCATACCGGACCCTCAATATGATCCTACTAGATATACCAACAAGGTTCTTTTTTGGGTTTGATTTTGTTTGTCTAGAGCTAAACAAGTTGACACTAAGGTTTGTATGGGAAAAAGCAGCAAGGACAGCCAGGAAAACCTGAAACAAAAGGGCAATGGGAGGAGTAGTCCTCCAAGATACTAAACCAAGTTCTTAAACTTCTATGATTGCGATGCGACCAATGTGACCAGATATAAACCCAGAAACAGACCCAAGTATACATAGCCATTCGGTATGCAATAAAGGTGTGTCGATGTCATCAGTGAAAATATGATTTTTTAAATAAACAGCAGAAACAACTGGAAGCTCATTTGGAGAGGAGTTAAAATCAGATGTGTATGTCTCATATACTGGGATAAACTCTAAATGAGCCAGAAATCTAAATATAAGAAAGGAACTACACAAATACCGAAGGAAAACATTGGTGAAACCTATAATCTAGAGAAAGACTTTTTCTTTTGTGGAACTGGAGTTTGAACTCAGGGCTTGACACTTGCAAAGCAGACCTCTACCATTTGAGCCACACCTCTGTCCTGCTTTTGCTCTGGTTATCTTGGTGATTATTTGAGTCTGTGAACTATTTCCCTGGACAGGCCTGGAATTGTGATCCTCCTGATCCTGGCCTCCCAAGCAGCCAGGATTATAGGCATGGGCCACCAGCACCTGGTTTAGAGACTTTATAACCAAGACTAAAATCTATAAACAGTAAAGGATAAAAATCACTTCATCTGACTACATGAAATAATTGTGCACCAAAATCACCAGAAGCAAAGTTAGAAAACAGACAACAAGCTGAGAGTGGTGGTTGATATTTAGGACTTATTCCACAAAGAACTAATTATGCTTATATGTAAAGAGATCTTAAGAATGAAGAAGAAAAAGACCAAACAAGTTTTTAAAAGGAACAAAGCTCAAGAACAGGGAAGATGAACAGAAAATAGGTAACTAGGCTTTTAGACATATGAAAAGATGTTCAAAAACACTTACAATAAAGAAAATGTTAGGGATGGAGATGTAGCTCAATGGTATCAAGGCAGGCTAAACTTAGGGGAAGTTTGGGACTCATAGAACCTTAATATCACGGTTCAGATTGCCTACTCTCTGGCTCAGTGACTGCCCTGCCTGGCAGGAAACACCCATGCCCCTCCCCATTCACTGGATGGAAATCACCTGCTTCCTCCCTTCCCATAGATTAGTGTGAGTTTTTATAGCTGCTGGAGAAGAGAAGCATGCTCTCTGCCTCTGGATTCCATCTGGGCCCCACCACACTCCCTTTTGTATTCCCCTTCCTTAACTTTTAATAAACTCCATTTGCACCCACAAGTCCCACTCTGGACAAAGAATTTGGAAGTCTTCTGATCACAGACTGCACCAGCACTGGTAACGTTTGAGTGCTTGCTTAGCGGGAGCAAGGCCCTGGGTTCGCTCACCAGCATA
This sequence comes from Castor canadensis, assembly GCF_047511655.1. Taxonomy (NCBI): domain Eukaryota; kingdom Metazoa; phylum Chordata; class Mammalia; order Rodentia; family Castoridae; genus Castor; species Castor canadensis. Next base: position 51,279,500 of record NC_133393.1, read on the forward strand.
TACACACAAAATTCAGACATATAATAATAAAAAAGAGAAACATGTTAACTAGGACAACACTGAAATAACATTTTTTTACCTATTAGACTGGAAAAAATCCAAGATTTGCCAGTAACTGACGTTAACTGTGTTAGTGAGGCTGAGGATATAACTAGTGAGAAGCTGTTAAAAAATTATTTTATGACATTTGTTAGAGCACAGTAAGGAAAACATTATTAAGGAGCTTCATGAAGGTAACAGGAACCATGGAAATGGGGAGAGATTGGGTTTAATTTTGAATACAGCATGGAAAATGAGAATTTTTATAGCCAAATAGCTGTGTGGGATTGGATGGAAAATTACTAAGAGGAAAGAAGGCTAAGGGAAATTCTAGCTAACTCTACCTAAAAGGATTCTTTCATGACAGGCCAGGATGATCAGATGTCACCTGATGGAGGGTAGAGAATGAGGAACTTGATCAGATAGCAAGGTTGATAAGATACTGAGGATGGGGATTTCAAACCAAAATGACTTAGAAGGATTCTTGTTAAAGGTGGACTTTATAACCAGATGTGGTGGTACATGACTGGAATCCCAGCACTGGGAGGTGGATGGAGGAGGATTGTGAATCTGAGGGCAGTCTGGGATACACAGAGTCTGTTTTCAAACAGACAAACAAAACAAAACAAAAACATCCTGGATTTTATAAGAAAGTGCATAGATGTGCCCAGTACAAAATTCAGAAGTCTGACCAAAGTTTGACCAAGCACAAAATCTTTGTCAAGGACAAAATGACACAATCTCTGTGGAGGGGAATTTGACACTAATAAGAAATGTATTTCTCTTTTGACCTGGCAATCCTGTTTTAGGAACCTAGGATGTGGACTGGTGGATACTTGTGTTTGCATACAAAACAATATTCATACTAAGCTCTTGCTATTGAAAGTCTGGTCTATGGCCCTGCAGGATTTGCCACAGGGGAGCTTGCCAGAAATGCCCAACTCAGTGTCTCCAGAACTGGAATCTGCATTTTGACCCCACTTCTGGATGATGTGAATGTGCACTAAAAGGTTACTCACGCAGCATTATTTGTAATGCTCAAGATAGGAATCCAAATGGTACACAAAGAATACTGTGCAGCCAGGAGAAAGAATAAGGAAGATGTCTACTATGGAGGAGTCTTCATATTAAGGAAATATGGCAGACAAAGGAGTACTTTGGAATAAGGAACAGAGGAATGTGGGGGGGTGGGGTCCAGCCCCCTGGGAGGCTCAGATGAAACAAAGACATTCCTGAGCAAGCAAAATTCCAACCATGATCCCAGGAAGAGACAATCAATCAGTGAGGTCCATAAAAATGGAGACAGTCAATCAAAAGTAGCCTAACCTGAGGTATACAGCTCCTTTGCATAGCTTCCCACCTGTTGTCTACCCTTTTAATGGTGTCTTGATAAATAACTGCTTTCTCCTACTCTCTGTCAGGAGTAAACTCTTTAACCAACTCCAGGCTCCCCAAATCCATGACATCTATGTACCAAATTAGATCCAAAACAGATTAAGTGAAGAGAGCAAGTTGCAGCACTATGTATAGATGACAGACAGAATGGACTGTTTGGCAAGAGAGGCAGAATTTTCTACACATACATATATATTATACTTTGTGTACACACATTGCTTATTTTTGTAGAGGATATTCTTCAATGATAAAACCTGAAATTAATAAAATTAGGGTGGAAAGGACTGAAGAGAATAAGGGTGGAAATGAGATACTCTAAGCATTCCTTTATGTCTTAATACCTCAAACATAAAAGTCACAACTGGGGTGGGGGGCTGGTTTGCTACTGACTTCTCTACTAGGTAGAGAGGCTAGGGATGCTAGATACCAGGAACAGGCTCAAATGTGAACATTATCCTTGGGTTGCCTTATGAGTCACCATCAAATGTCATTATGATACACGGATGACACGCGAAGGAATTTCAGATGCTCAGGGTTCTTGAGCCTGCTCTGAGAATGAAAGCACAGGCAGACTCCAACAGCAGAGGTCGGAAAAATTTTATTTGTAGAGAATTTAGTTGGAGAAAAGAGAAGAGAAAGACTGCATATTGGAGAATGCAGGGGGACCCAGAAACGGGTGATCCCGTGGGCCAGGGTGGGGAGTGGGATTTTATAGACTGTTTGCATTGCCTGAGGGTGGAGATGCCTTTCAGATGCAAACAGGCATTTCTTAGGGAGGAGAAGTGTCTCCTTGACCACTTATCGCCCTTTTGGGACTTCCTGCTGTCTGTCCTTCAGCCCTTCAATTAGGCCCTCCATTCTCATATTCTGGCAGAGATGACATTCAAATGTTACTGGAACTGGACCAGATCAAACCTAGGGCCCAGAGGGCATAGACTTCAACTCTGGGTGCTGAGATTGTGTCATGGTCTGCCATATTTGTGGCCCCAATGTTGACCAAGTTCATTACATAGTCACTGAAAAGAATATAAGGATGAGTCTAATTATGCTGTGGGTGGGGGGCGATGTCAGTGATCAGAAGACTTCCAAATTATGTCCCAAGGGCAAGAATCCATGGCAGGACACGTGGGTATGAATGGAGTTTCTTAAAATTTAGGGATGCAAAATACAAAGGGGAGCATGGTGGGCCCAGGTGAAATCTGGAGGCCTAAAGAGCATGCTTCTTTTCTCCAGGTGCGTTTAAAACTTATGCTAATCTATGGGAAGGGAGGAACCAGGTGATTTCCATTCAAAAATCAATGAGTGGGGAAGGGAATGGGTGGTTCCTGGGTCATAGGAGGGCAGTCTTTGGGCCAGAGCATGGTTAATCTGAGATGTAATATTAAGTTTCTATGAGTCCCAAACTTTCCCTAATTTTAGCCTGCCTCAGGTGATACATTTATAGACATTTAGCAAAGCAGGAAATAAAGCCCATCTCAATAAGCTGGAAATGTGCGCTCTTGGGAAGCGTGCCAAATCCTCTGTGTAAGGCATATTTATAAGGGTCAAGTCAGTCTAGCGGTCTGTAGGCCCTAATCTCTGTGTGCTTGCTCCTTGTTTGGACCATTTGGCATGCTAATCATTTGCTGTGACAATGCTCCGCTGGTCACTGAGGCCATAATTCAGTCTCTACAAAGACACAGTACACTAGCTGGAGGGGCCGCCCACTTGAAGGGAGATGGGGGAGACAGGACGACGACGACTCCCAGAGGGCCAGACCTTTGATTCGCCACTTTGGTTTGCCAGGGCACGAAGTCACCACCACCAGGACCAGAAAGGATAGTCGTGAACGGGCCAGCCTGCTGAGGCGAGGACAAAGTACAGGGGCGTGCCTGGCGGACACCTGAGGATTCGGGCGCCGCCCTTCCTCCTCTCTCCAGCCCGAGCGCGGCGCTGCCCTGCGGCCCCCGCCCTCCTGGCCCCGCCCCGCCCCGCCCCGCCTCCCCCACCCCTGCCTGTATTTGAGGCCGGGAGCGGCCGGTCCGGCCACCGCTCTCCGTGGTTCCGCTCCTTCCCGCCGCGCGTCGAGAGTCGGTACGGGCCAGCTCCAGCTGCCGGAAAGCGCCGGGGAGGGTCCCCCGGGGCGGCCGGGACGAGGGGGTCGGGCTCGTGCGTGGGCCTAGGGCGCGGGGACCCGGGCGCCTGGGGGGAGTGGGGCGTGGCACGCAGGGCTGTGTCCTCTGCGTCTCTGGCAGGCTGGGGCGGGGGACGGTGTCTCGGCTCCGGTTCCCTTTGGAGCCGGGTGGTGGCGGCGGCGGAGTTGACGCCGCGGAGTGCTGTGTTTGGTCTCCCGCCGGCTGGTGACGCCGGGAGCCACCCGCATCCGGGGCGCGCAGGCCCAGCGCCCGAGGGTTAAGCGGCCGGCGGAGGATGGGGGTGACGCGAAGCCGGCCGGACTGCTGCGCGGAGACCCAGGGCCACAGGTGACCCCGCCCGACCCGTAGCTACGGGTAGCCCCGCCTGTCCCGGCCACTGGTGACCGCTCCCGCCCCGAGACCTGGGGGCCGCGGACTTGTGACGCAGGTCGCCGGGCGTTGGGAACCCGGGAGGGCTGGAGGCCGAGGGGTCCGTGCCAAGGGCCGCCTGCCCGGCTCCCCCAAACCCTTTTCTCCCAATGTGCCCTGGGGCTCTGCACCCACGCCGGCCTGGGTTACGCCCTGGACTTTGGCCAAACAGGCAACCTTGTCCAGGTCTCGAAGATAATCATGAGGACCATTCCAAATCTCGCACCTGTGACTTTCTTTGTTTTTTAATTAAACTCACCGCAGGCAAGATGTACACGTCTTGATGTCTCTCAGGCTAGGAGGGGACACGGGGAAAATTTTGATTATGTGTGGGTTTGTGTGCTAGATGAAATTGGCATTTGAGTTAATTTTTTCCCCCCTTTCCCTTTATTGCTTGTATTAAGGGGCTGGGGATGGAACCCAGGGAGTTGCACTTGCTAGGGAAGTGCTCTACCATTTGACCTACACTCTGGTCTCTCTCCTTATCCCCTTTAAAGCTCAGCTTTAAGAAAGGGAAATACGGAAGGGTACTCTTCTGTAGTGTCAGGATTTTGCTTAGGTGGAGACTGTTGTGATAGGAGTATGCTGGCAGCTGCCTGCTTCTTTCCTGGTGTGATTAGAATTCCTGTGTGGGGTCTGATGTATTCAGTAACCTTTGGATTAGGATACTGTGGGCAGGAATTGGGGTGCTGGGGTTCAGTACCGTGCACTTTAATTAATGCAAATGTCTGCTGTTATCTGCACTGTGTATATTGGGTGTGTCAGTGTTTTGGTGACTACCTCTGATTAATTGCATCCGTTATGACTTGGTACTATCACAGAGAAATGGTTCACTTTAGGTCCTAGTTGGCTCCATAAAGCAAGTACAATTGGCTCTTCACATCCACAGGTTCTGTACCCATGGATTGCATTTGATAACAGGCTGGCAGCAGATAGAAATGAACAACAGGTAGAAAATAGTGGGAGAAGCCAGGTGTCTGTGGTCTGTAAATCCCAGCACTTGCCTGCTAAGGCATGAGGATCTAGAATTTGAGGTCAGCCTGGGCTACTTAGAAAGTACTAGAAGAGAAGTTGCCTCTGTACTAAACAAGTACAGACTTTCTTCCTTGTTATTATTCCCCAAACAATATGATATGTAACAACTGTTACTATTTACATTACATTGAGTATTATAAGCCATGTAGAAGTTAAAGTATATAGAAGAATGTACATAGGTCATATAAAATACATTACTTTATATGAGGGAACTGAGCATCTGACAGATAACCAACTAATGTCTTTCAGATATCCAGGAATGACTGTTTAAAACTATGTAAGGCCAATTCCGGTCCAAGGCATTTTATTACAGTTCAGTGAATTACAGCCAACTTAGACCAGTATTAGTAGGATAAAATTATGAATTACAGCCAACTTAGACCAGTATTAGTAGGATAAAATTAGAACAATCAACATTTTCCCTCTTGTATCTGATAATAAGGACATGCAAGTACATGCTGTACCATCCCCTTGAGGACCACACACCTTGTATTTTCAAGAAGACAGCACAAGAAAACAATGCATAATTTCCTTGTTTACATAAGAAGACACACAGGCCCATGCACCCTGCACAAGAAAACAAAGCAGGAGTCCAAGTTTCCATACATCTAATGTTTAAATAGCTACATTTTGAAGGAAGGAAGGCATCCTTCAAAGAAGCAGCACAGTTAAATAGTGACTCCTTAAAATTATGACTTGATCAGCTGAATAAGATCAGTTATGAACATTAAGTGCTCAAGGTTACTGGTGATGTGGGGGAAAAAATGATCCTGGGATAGATTTGTTAGACTTGTTTTAAAAAGTGTGTGTGTGTGTGTATATATATATATATATATATATATATATATATATATATATATATATATATGTTTATATATATACATATATTTTTTAAGTATTGGTGTTTGAACTTAGGGCCTCGCACTTGCTAGGCAGGTGCTCTACCTTTTGAGCCATTCTGCCAGCCCCAAATTGTTCTTTCATAAGATCTTAACGTGCAGTTCTTATGTCTGTGGTTGTTTTTTTTTTTTAAAAGAATACTATTTTTCAAGTAGCGAGTAATTTTGAAGTAGAGCCTGATTTTACATGTGTGTATTCATGAAGTATCCTTCCCAGCTTACTGCTGGAGCAGTAGCAGTGGGGACTTAGAAAGCCATCCCTGGGTGTTGGGTTTGTGTGTGATCTGTGAGTATGTTCCTGGCACATTTGTTGAACAGTTAAGAGAAAGGCCTGCCTTTAAAGAAACTAGAGACAGTGATATCATGTCTCTGGACTAGAAAAATTCAACCTGAACCTGGAAGTCCCTATTGTTCAAAAAAAAAAAGGTGGTTTTGAGACCAACAGCTTAGGGTAAAATAACCAATTTCAAGAGATTCTCGCTAGCCAAGTTAGGACAGTTTGAGCACCAAGAGGACAAACATCAGCAGTTAGTTGAAACAGGTTGGTTGTAAAAAGCCTTACATCCATTAATGAACTCAGGTGAGGCAAGCAAGATGAGCTGTAAAAAAAGCACAGAAGAATTCAGTGATGTGCGTATTCCATCTGGAATTTCTTCATAAACAGTCTATTTCAAGTTACAGAGGAACCTAAAGACCTGAAAAACTCAGAGCCAAGTTCCCTGATAGACCTCTGGGTTATGCAACTCAGAGGAAAACCCAACTAATACTTTTTAAGGAAAGACCAGGCTATAAGAAATTGAAATTTGGTGTTTGGCCCAGGCTTTGTAAACCCCAGTGAAAGTGGTACTGAAGCCACAAGCTCCACTAACTACACAAGTATGCTTGGCTACAAAAAGAGTGAGTGTATGGTGCTACGTGCTAGGGTGACCAATGACCATAAACCAGGCAGGCAGCCCTACTCCCTGTCTTTACAGGGAGGGGACACCCGCTTAAGATTTATTCAACCCAGGAAACCATTAAAGTAAACCAGAGTATAAGGTAAAATCTGCATGGACTCATCTTGATATTAAAGGTTCCCCTTTGTCCTCATTTCCTATGCTGTGCCTTTGATTTTCATGGTATGTGCACCCTGGGTTGCCACCCTTTGCTATTCTCAAAATCTTTTGCTCTAGAGAGCTTAGCTCTCTTGAAATTTTTTTTTTTTTTTAGTTTGACAGCCCCACTTATAAGGGGCCACAAGATCCTTATAGCTGCAAAGCCTTTTTTGCTGTATAAGGAAACTGCTACAGGTTCAGTGATTAGGATCTGGATGTCTTTGGGGCCCAAGTTCAGCTGACCAGTTATAACTGAAAGGTGTATACCATGTTCTCTTCAGAGTCCTTCAGTTTGGTTTCTCTTCCCATTCCTTGGGATCTCTGAATATGCACTCTTGCTTCTGTTTATTGTGTGGGTTCCCTTCTTCCACTCAGGGGAATCACTGGGAATGTCTTAGAATGTTAGCATTCTCCCACTGGGGAAATATTTAGCAAATATTTGTGGACAATGTCAGAGCTAGCAATGACAAAACTTAAGATAGCCACAATTAAAATTTTGATAAATAGTTTAGCAACTAACAGAACAGTCTAGGTATTTCCATTGTGTATAGGATAATAATTATGATTAGCAGTGTTATATCAGCACCATTAATTTTTTGTTGTTACAGTTAGGAACACATGTCCAAAAATCTGCAAAAGGCTAGCATTAAGTTTTAATTTGGAGGACACCAGCTTGGTATCATGTTTTTGTTAAAAAAACTTTTGTATCTTAGGAGACTTTATAAGGAAAACACAAATATATGTAATATACAGTGGAGTCAGCAACAGCATCAGTTTAATAAAGGCCGTATAGTTATATTAATTTAGTTACCTTAAATTTTTGGATAAGTAACAGGTATATAGCACTGATGGGAAATCCTAGGTCAGCCCTAATGTTTAATGTTTAATTTTGTCTTATATATAACAATGTTAACCCAACCAAGACAAATAGATGTAGTCCAGATTCAAACAGTAGGGCTGCCCAAATGGCAGTTTTCTCCTATCCAAATGGCATTGATCATAAATAACAGAAATGCCAAAAGTCCTATTGACCATTGTCATATGCAAGAAGGTTAGATGCAATGCTTCTTAGATAAGACGGCATTAGTTGGTTATTTTATATTTACCAAACTCAAATATTTTTAACTCAAACGTGTACAACATTTAGGTACAGTATATGGCTCCACATATTTTTAGTCACAGACACATATAAGGCACTAACTGTATTAGCATCATTTAAGATAATTGCTAAACCAAAATTATGAGGTGGTCATTAAGAAGACTTGCCATAAACAATTCTAAAGTAAACTTTTATTTAGTTATGACTCGGTCTCCTCAGTAGTCAGAAACCTGGCATAAATCAGCAGAACACAAGTCAGTGGTCATGAGGACTAGGAAGCTTGATGGCTGGGAACCATGACTTAGATGTTAAGGGATCACATCCGAGATTGCTGATGTAACAGATGGCTCATGACAAATATCAGGGTCCTGTTGACTGGTAGTCAGTGGAGGCTTCCCCTTCTCCCCCCCCCCCCAAAAATAACAGGACAGGCTGGCCATCCAAGACCAAAATATTTTTTTCCACCTGTTATGTGGGAGGAGTCGATGATGCATAGCCCAGTGTCTGAGAGTGAATGACACACAATCAGGTTTTTTAGGATTAGCCATCCCCATCTCTATAATCCCCAATAAAAACTTGAGGTCCCGTCATCCCATCTGGAAGGTATACTTTTGTTTTTACTTTGTTTTATAGAAATAAATTTGTCCCAACCCACATATCAATGTACTCCCTGTGCTCAACTGCTCTGTTTCTGTCATAACCTGTAGCATCAAAAATTTTTGAGTTATCTTTACAAAACAAAAAACTTTCCTTTAAGATGGAAGTAGGCGTGTGCCTGCTGACTGCATATGAGGCTGTCTGATAAGCACACGGACCCTGTGTCCTCACAGGACAGAATAAGCGGAAAGAAGACCTGGCCCTTGGCAGCAGGATGACCTTAGCATGCTGTTAGACTTGGCTTGGTCATGTCAGTAGGTTTCTTAGAAGGGGTATTGAGGGTGCTTTGTATGTGATTTGACTTTTTTCTTTTAAGCCTTCAGGTTTCTCTAAGGTTGGGTCTTTTCTCCCCCATTATAAAACACTTGTTTATCTCATCTTATATAACTTGAGTAAATTTATTTTGAATGTTTTTCAAATTATAAAATAACACAGTGAGCCCTTGAATTACACAAAAGAATGTGGAATGGAAGCACTTCACCCCTAGGAAGTGACTGCAGAAATACATCCCATGTGCCCCCTCCTGTACTTCCTCCATGCATGTGGGCAAGCGTGCAATAACAAGTGTGCACAAAACAGGGTCGTGTTGTTAAAAACTTGTTCCCCCTTTTCATTTAATATTAGGAATGCATAAAATAATCTTGAGGCTCTAAAAACACTCAAGTTTTGTGTGTATCTCTATTTGCTTACTGAACCAAAGCATCATGGTATTAATGAGAACAAAAGTGCAGTTGACATGTAATCCTGTGTTTATGTGATACTGGCTTTAAATCCATTCTTCCAGGCTTGCCATCATGAGTACTCTGTTAGAAGCAAATAGCACTTTTGCCTTAAACCTTCTGAAAACGCTGGGTGAAGACAGCTCGAAAAATGTGTTTTTCTCACCCATGAGCATCTCTTCAGCCCTGGCGATGGTCTTCATGGGGGCAAAGAGAACCACTGCAGACCAGATGGCTCAGGTAACTAGTGCCTTTCATAACAATAGTCGGTGCCATGATTGTCAATGGGCTGGTCCTCCACACTTCAAATCCGAAAGGCATTGCTCTTGATGGATAACCACAGGTGTCATAGGGGTGTGAATGGAGAATTGATGAGAAGGACATGCTACCTCTGCTGAGGCCCTGGTGCAAGTGCCCTGATCTATTGGGGGTGATGGTGGCCATTTTTGTCTTGGGGAATGAACACTGAAGGCATGGTGCATCAAGGCCACTAATGACTTCCACTCTCTGACCTCTGTCTCCTACTGGCTCTCAGCCTTCCCACAATGTACACTGAGCCTTCCTTTCCAAAGACTTTCAAGTATCTTCCTGTCATGGGGCCAGCTTATATAGGAGTCTAGGAACAGGAACAACTGAAGCTCTGCAGATGCATCTCCTTGGATGTAGTTCATTGGATACAGAATCCCGTGAACTACAGAGACAGATTATCTTCCTCTATACAAAACGGTCAGATGGTGAGGGTTAGCCACAGTGCCATTCCTTTTAGAAATGGGGGAAGGAGAAATGTGTTAGTCTGCTAAGGCTGTGTAACAAACATCACAACATATTTATTTTCTTACAGTTGTAGAGGCTAAGTTTAAAATCAAGTCTGGTTGGGCAGTCTGGTTTTCCATGGACATCCTTAGCTTGAAGATGGTATCTTCTCTCTGCATCCTCACATGATCTCCCCTGTGTGCGTGTCTGTCTTAATTTACTTTTTTTCTTGTGGCACTGGGATTTGAACTTGAGGCCTCATGCTTACTAGGCAGGGACTCTTAACACTTTAATTACTTTGCTGCCCCTTAATTGTCCCTTCTTACAAGGATACCAGCTCACACTTATCACCTCATTTTATTATCTCTATAAGGGCCTGTCTCCAAATATGGTCATGTTTTGAGGTATTGGGGTTAGAACTTCAACATGTGGATTATTTTTTGTGGGGTTGGGAAACATGTTCAGCCCATGACAAGAGGGAAGGGAGGAACATAGCAGTCACTGATCTATAGCAATACCCAAACCAGCCAGGTGTGTGTGGCCAGTGTCCTCTGCTCTGAGGGCAGAAATGTCCCTTCATTAGCTTCAATTTGTGTTTCCCTAATCCATCGCCTTTAACTAGGGCTCTGTCCTCTGCATTCTGGGCTTAGTCTTGGCAAGTACCTTTTCTATAAGAAATAGCCGTGTTTGTTGCTCTTTCAGCCTGTGTCCTGCCCAAAGAGAGTCGGGGGATCTGTGCTCACCTCACTTTGAAAGGTTTCTCCCTTTTAGCTCCAAGCTGTTACAGCTTCTTTAAAATTATTGTAGGATTTCTATATATCAATTTACAGTGTACTACACTGGACAAAGGCCATGTGTACAAACCTTCTTATGATAAACTTACGTTGGGTTGGTAGTCAGGGCTGTAGGACAATGTCCTTGAGATACTTAGAGACTCCTCTGGCTGGATGTGGTGGTGTACATTTGTAATCCCAGTACTCCAGAGGCTGATATAGAAGGATTGAGTGAGGCCAGCCCGCCTAGGCTACATAGGTCAAGACAAGCCTGAGCTACATAATGAGACCCTGTCTCCAAAAAAAAAACAAAAGCCCCTTTGTCCAGGACAATTAGATGTTGCATTGATCTTCCTAAGGTTTTAAGAGTGGCTCTTGATCTCACTTCTGAGGACGAGGATTTGATCTTTATCTTGAGGTCTTTTCTTTCTTTTAGAATCACTTGCCAACTGGAGAAGCTAGGGATAAGAAATATCTTATTTTCTGTTCAACAAGACCTTGAAGTTCTCCTTGAACATTCCTTTTCACTTCTCTCTCTTCCCATCCTTTATCCTAGGTAACTAAGAGAAGCCACATTCTTTCCAGATACCTTAGCCAAATATGGGATGTAATGGGGAAAATGTCTTTCCCTCTTGCCTGTCACTGAAGGCAACTGTCTCCACTTCTGCTAGAACACACTATTATACCACAGGCCTATCTTTTTCCAGCCTCCAGGAGTAATTTTTCTGCTGTCCCTCTACCTCTGCCAGCTGCCCAAGTCCACAGCCAGCACCATGTTTGAGGTTTTTGGCAGAATATTTCTGCACTACTGCATGTGTTACCTATTGTTGCAAAACAAACCATCCCAAAACTTAGTGGCTGGAAGTAACATTGGATTGTTGGTCAGATTCTGTGGCCTGATAGGCAGTTGTTCTCCCTGTGGTGCCAGGTGGGGTTACTCATGCAGATGCTTCAGTGAGTTGGAAGGTCCAAGGAGGTGTCTTTCAGACCTGGACCTCTATTGGCTGTTGGCTGGAGCCATGGCTGTCTTCCAAGCAACTCTCCCCCCGTATCATGGCCTCTTGTCCAGAGGTCTCCCATGTGGCCTCCAATGGGATAGTTTGACATACTTCAGTCATGGTTACCAGTACATGAACATGAATGTGTCAACTGCCTGGTATCTTAAGACCTATACTTGGAATAGCATCACTTCTGAATTCTGTTGATCAGAGCTAGAGAGCCAACCCAGACCCAAGGATAGGGGAGAGACAACACTGGCTAATGTCAGGAGCAGCCTGCCTTTGAGATGGGAAGTGTGGTTGTGCTGGTAGCCATGTTTGCAGCCAAACTACAGAGAGCATAAAGAGCCAGGGTTTGTGGAGGGCTTTTTCTGCTCCAACCAGTGCTGACGGGGTACAGGATGTACTCTTCATCTTTAATCAGTTGGTTCTTTTGAGCAGCCATAAGAATCTGTACAGTTCTTAGGCTGAGTTTTTATGTTTACTCATCTCCTGTCATCCTACTGAAGTTGTGTGTTTTTATTGTTTATAATTTCAGGCACTTTGTTTCAATAAATTCAGCAGCAGTGGAGGCGGAGATTTCCACCAGGACTTCCAGTCACTTCTTGCTGAAGTGAACAAGACCGGCACGCAGTACTTGCTTAGAACAGCCAACAGGCTCTTTGGAGAAAAGTCTTATGATTTCCTTTCAGTAAGTCATACCTGCTGTTTTTCACAAAGCAAGGTGGTGGGGAGGAGAGGGATCATTAGTATGTCAGAAAGAGTGTGAGCTGAGAATTCACCCAGATCTCTGGGCACTCTGAACTTCTCATATTTGTTTATATGCTCTCATGGTTTTTCTCATTAAAAAAAAAAAAATCAGAAAACTACTCAAGTCATGTGAGTATATTATTGTGTAGGATGCAAATAAAGCCATCAAAAACACGAGCCCTCATCAGCCCCTTTCCCTTATCCATCATCCCTCTGAGGATAAGAGGTTTTATTTTTCAGTTTTTAAATTTTTTTTAAACTGGGGTTTTGAACTTGGGGCTTCACACTTGTAAAGCAGGTGTTCTGCTTGAGCCACACCTCCAATCCAAGCACTTTCATTTTGAGGTATGTCCTCCTGCAGATTTAGAAGTTTTGCTTTGAGAATTTTCCCTGCATAATGCCACTAGACCATACATATTTTGTAATTTGTTTCTTTCATTGTTTGCATTTTAATATATGTGGATATACACACTATTACCATTATTATTTATTTATTGCTGGAGATGGAACCTAGAGCCTCACTCATGCCAAGCATCTCTGCTACCGCACTGCTGTTAACCATCATCTGATAGTCTTAGGGATAGATATATGCTAATGTGATAGACCATTGGCCCGTGGGTGGACGTTTAGCTTATACCTAATGTGGGCCATAACAGTTACTGAATGTGATTTTGTACACATGTGCATGTGTTGCTCCAAAATGATTTGTAGAAGGGAGGAAGGAAGTGAAGCTTAGAGATTTTAATCTATATTACTGAATTGCTCTTCAAAATGCTGTCTATATTCCCTCTGGAGATACCGGCAGTGTATTGGTTTTTTGTGGTACTGCGATTTGAACTTGGGACCTACACCTTGAGCCACTCTTATCAACATTGTATGATCTCAATATTTCAAATTTTGATTATTTGAGATGCATCAACTTGTCTTACATATATGTTGAGCATAAGCAAGCTGAGCATCCCTAAATCCAAAATCTGAAAAATTCCAAAATCTAAAGTACCTTTGGTCCTTTGCATTTTGGATAAGGGATACTTAGCCTGTTTGTGTTCTGTGAATAGTGTATATATTTTCTACGGGCCTACATTCACTTTTCTTACTGATTTATAAGAGTTTTTAATAAGACAAAGTTGGGTGCAAAAATTTTGTGCTTAGGATATCAATTTTTTATTGGTTTTTTTTGGTCATTTTTTTCGAATCTTTCAGATTCTAAATTGTTAAAACTAAGTGATGTAAAATGTAGTCAAGCATGAGGTCAGATATTGGCAAGTGTGATTTTTCTTTTTCCCCCTAACTTGTTTGACTTACTTGCTAGTCATAGCTTTTGAGGTTGTCATCATCTTTTTAAAGCCTTCCAAATTTAAAAAACAAAACAAAACAAAAACTTACAACAAACACAAAGGATTGACTTATTTAATTTTATTTTGTGGCTGTTTTAAAGAAAGAATTGATTAGAATTCTTTTTTGAAATTGGGACATAAAATAGAAGTATGTCAGTTATTTCTCAGTAATTTAGTATTACAAGAATCCAAATACTAACCCAAATCTATAAATAGATATATTACTTTAGTACAATTAGTCATTGCTTATGAAGTCGTAACTTAAATAGCAGTTATTTTTTTAGTGTCTTTAAAGTTGTAAAAAAATCACCCAAAGATGTGGCAAGTTCTCCATTATATGTGATCAGTTTGCTTCCAAGCTGTGTTTTTTTTTTCCTTTTTCCAAAACAAAATAAATGTTTATTTCTAATTCAAATACAAGTCTGGTACCATCACCCAAAAACAGACATAGTGTTCCTTTGTCTCAAAGGTCCATGTTCCCTTTATATATATATATTTTGCCTAATATAGCCTCAACCTTATTGTTCAAGATAGTGGTGTCTGTGTTTTGGAAAGAGACTGGAGAATAAGTTATTCCTTTTTTTTTTTTTTTTTTTTTTTGCACTACTGGGGTTTGAATTCAGGACCTCACAGTTGCTGGGCCAGAGCTCTACCATTTGAGCTACTCCACTACCCCCTTGGAGAATGAGTTAAAGAGCACAAAGAGCACACATCCTTCTTTTAAGGCAGGATCCTTCCAGGCTGTTTTCTTAGAATGAGAGGTTTAAAAAATCTTCAAACACAGATGAGTAAAGTTGGCAGAGCATGAACTATGCTAGGATTAAGTAAGATGATCTGTGCAGTTCACCTTTATAGTGCCTGAAACATACTGGAAGTTAGTAATGTTAGATAAAGCAGGAAGAATGAAAGTGATCCATCCAGACCTCACAGTGATTCTTGGAGGTGTCTCCTTGCACAGGCGAGGATGAGGTATGGAGGGACCAGCTTTCCTATCTCCACACAGCTGATAATTGAAGCACTTGTGTTCATAACCACTGTGTCACATCTTTGTTCTCATACTCTACTGAAGGAGAAACGCAAAATCCTATATTATAAAATTAGTGCTCCAATTGGGAGTTTAACATGTAGCCATAGCTGTTCAAAAAAAACTTGAAATCATTTCACAGTGCAGTGTTGGTGAGTTATTTCAGCCTGTTTATGTTCATCAAATTTCCTTCTTTAATATGGCATATGTTGATCATTGTCATTATCATGTTGGTAGGATATATCAGCAAAATAGTTTGAACTTTTTTTCAATACGGGAGAGGAAACACAGGCTTTGTGCATGGTAGGCAAGTATTCTTACCGCTGAGCTACAGCCATAGCCCCAAAAGCTTTTTGAGAAACTAAGGCTAAATTAAAACTGAGTCATCTAGCATGGTAACGACTAGACACACATAGCTATTTATATTCCAATGTAATCAAAATATTCAGTTCTCCAGTCACACTGCCCATATCTTAGGTGCTGTGTGGCTGGCCACATGTGACACCAGTTTGGATGGTATGGATTTATAAGTTACCTTGTTGAGCCTCAGCTACACCTTAACCATTCAGCAGTTCATGAAGTTTTATTGATAGAGTACTGTCTTACTTTGTTCATAAGCTAACATTAAAGAGAGGTGAAACAGGGCATGGTGGTACATGTCTTTAATCCCAACATTAGGAGGTGAAGGCAGGAAGATCAAGAGTTTGAAACCAGCCTGGGCCACATAGTGAGATCCTATCTCCAGAAGTCAAGGGCTGGGATGTAACTCAGTGGCAGAGTGCCTGCCTAACGGATGCAAGACCCTGGGTTTGATCCCCAGCACTACAGACAAAACAAAGCCAAACAAACTAAAAACCCAAACCCTGAAAACAGGTTAGATTTTAGGTTTATCCCTCATATTTATGTGTAAATTATACCTGTACACAATCAGATCCTTGTTTTTCTGCTTTGGTGTGTTAAAGAAGTAAGCTGTTGGTGTTAATAATTTTTATAGCTGTGTAGTTATGTTGCTTTGTGTTAGTCTTTTAAAGATTCCTGCTACAAATTCTACCAAGCAGAGATGGAAGAGCTTGACTTTGTTGGTGCCACAGAGGAGTCCCGAAAACACATAAACACCTGGGTAGCCAAAAAGACAGAAGGTGAACATACTTTTATTTGGTGTTGGGAATTGAACCCAGGGCCTGGGGCATGCTGACCATGTGATCTACCACTGGGCCACATTCCAGCCTCTGTTACCCTGTTACTCCATTTTTAATAGTATTTTAATTGGTTTTATTGCTGGTTCCTTTATGAGCGCATCAGATGAAAATGGGCATGGATTTTTGTTCTCTAAATAACTGTCAATTTTACAAATAAGCTTCTGAAATATTGTCAACATCTGACATTTTTCTCTAGCTTTTTCCTCCTCTCATTAGAGTATCTTTGACATCTCGCAATATTCACTACACCTCTTCAGAACAATCCACACTTTGTTTTTTTGGTTAATCTTTTTGCAAATAAAACTGGAGGTGCCTCTTTGAAGCTCACACTTGTGTTTCTCCCATACTGTTGCAGGGGGCTTGGCCCAGCCCTCATTCACCTGTGACTTCTCATGCAGATGCTTTCCTCTTGCAAAGAACATCTTAGAATCACTCATCTTTTTTTTAAAATGTAAATTTACTTTAACATGTACCTAAAACATAAAATGATGCATATTGAATATCATGTGATTTTCAATACATGTATACAGTGACATCCTTTATCAGTGTACTTACCATACAAGGAGGCGGCCCTTCTGCATCTCCTCCCTAACGTACACACTAGCAAACTCCTTAGCTGACTGGCTCTTGAACTCTTCCTTTCAGATAAAATTACAGAGTTGCTGTCTCCAGGTTCAGTGAATCCATCAACTGGTCTGGTTCTCGTGAATGCCATCTACTTCAAAGGAAACTGGGAGGGTCAGTTTAACAAAGAGCTGACCCAGGAGAGTCTGTTTAAAGTCAGCAAGGTGAATATTGTTCAGAAACGACACTTCTGGACATGGTTAATGTTCATGTTACTTTCTAAAACGTGCGGGAAGGCTGCATGTTTTAGCTTCAAGTGGCATTGGACAGCCTGGCAGACAAAGCCTTGGGACCTTTCTTTTGCTCTTCTCCTTTTGTATGTTACCACAGGTGGCTATGCACTCCCCAGCTTTTGGTACATCCCCACTACTGTCACCATCCATACTGTCCCTGGTGTCTGTCCACAAGGCAAATCTGATGAGGTAGCTCTCAGGCTTACTTTAAGACTTTTTAGACTTCTCAGAGCTTATGACATAAAATTTGAACTCCAAATATGGCATAGAAGGTTCTTTGTGCCCTGGCTCCTGCCAATTCTCCCCATTCCCTCAGTATTGATACACTCCTTTCTTCCTAATAGTGTTCCCCTGGGAGCGCCTTCTAGGTTCTGCCCCTCCTCCAAGCTGTCACCATTGCACTGCTGATCTCCACGAGATACTGCAGCGGTTCAACTTTTCTGTCTTACACATGCTTGGCATATGGTAGTGCTCAGTAAATACTGAACCACTGTTGTTCTCCAGTCTCGTTTTGATAGTAAGGATAATATAAGTACAGATTTCTGTTTAAAAACAGCAGACAAAGGGACTTGTGTGCAGGATACACTGAGTTTAACCACCTCCAGCTTGGAAGAAGTTATTTGCTAATGGTCCAGTATCATTCTCTTACTGAATCCAGTTTCTTTAAGTCTTTAACTATAGTTTTTTTGTTTCTTTTGAATCTTTCTTTTTTCCCCACATACATCCCAAAGCAGATAGAACAGATTAACTACTGTGTTTTCTGGGTGATTGACCAAAACTTTGATTTTTCAGGGCAAGTTGAATCTGAATCTTTACTTTCTCAAGAAATGCATTTTATTGTGAGCTTTATTCTAAAATGAACCATCCTGTTTTGTCTCCACAAACCTATTTCTCTCCTTGAAATTAATCTTTAACAAGATACATGTTAGGACTTCATTCATCTCTGAGCCACAAAAACCCCAGATCACTATAGTTTAACTCATAGGTGTTCATCTCCCCAGCCAGGAGGTCTGGAGGAGAATAGAGCCTGGGGCTGACTTGGCCCTGGGGTGATATTCTCTAGAACTGGCTTTCCCTTCCTGCTCTGCTGTCCTTATCATGGGGACTATTATGTTTCCCAAATAGCTCAGACTCTCCACCAGCGAGGAGGAAGGACAGAGAATGGAGGGCAAAAAACCTCCTTCAGAGGTTTTATCCTTGTAATCAGAGGGAAGTCCTTCCTGTATATCACATAGACTAGAACTATTTCATATGACTTCCACTAGGAACAGGATGGTGAGGGGTTCTGCCAAAGAGGAGGTGCTGGGCTGCTGTGCATGTGTTGCCTCCAAGGGCACAGATTTTGAGTTAATATGGACTTTCATTTTAGTTCCTTCTAAATGAAATGGAACTTGACACAATTGTATATTTAGTGAGTCATTAAATTACTAAGATTAGATCCTTTTATGTTAAAAGGAGACCTGGGCATGGGGAGAAATTACTTAAGGCAGAGGTCAGTACCCTGTGGCCAGTGAGCCAAAGCCAGCCCATGCCTGTGTTTTTAGATGATGTTTTAGTGAAACAGTCATGCTTCTTTGTTTATATATGCTATAACAAGAGACTGGAGTTGTGGCAGAAAGTGCATTGCCCACAAAGCAGAAATGCTTACTTTCTGGCCAGTTATGGAAAAAGCATGCCAGCTGTTGGCCCTGGATGACTGAGGAGCCAATGGCAGGAGACTGTTCTGACTGAGGGTTAATTCAGGCAAGTTCTAGAAAGGCAAGACATAGCACAGCAGCAGAAAACTTTGGTTTGTTCTAGTTGATACAGAATGATGTTCTGTGCCAAAGAACTGGGGATAACAAAGGGCCTTAGGCTGTGCCTGTCACATGGCATTCATTTAAACCACAGAGTGGTCAGGAGCCATGGAGCGTTGTTAGATAGGATGTGATCATCATCCTTGGGGCTTTCTCACTGTCTGGTTGGGGATACATTGGCAAAAAATGTACTTTTTTCTGGCAAGACGTGTTAATTTTGCTCAGCCCTTCAGTATATCCACTCATTAGTTTATTCATTTAGTCAACAGCTGTTAAGTGCCTGCTCTGTTCCCACCATTAGCTGACTGAGCACACCTATCCTTGTGAAGCTGATGTTTTCCTGAGGCAGATACAGTAAGCATGCATAAGGGAGTAGGAGTTACTAGGTCATGCTAAGTGCTATTGAGACATACAAAAGAGGGGCAGGAAGTTGTTTTGGGGTATAGTTGCAGATGAGCGGTATTGAAGAAGCCTTCATTGCAAAGGTGATATAGAGAAGGCAAAGAATGTCCTCTCTGGGTTCTGGGGATAAGCTTACCTGGCAGAGATAGAATGACGCTATTGTATCATGAGGAGGATGGCAATGGTGGGAGTGTGTGGTAGAGCAAAATTGATCACCTCACAGCCAAGAAGCAAAAGAGGAAGAAGAGGAGCAGGGTCCCACAATCTCCATCAAGGGCATACCTCTCATACCGGAGGACCACACCTTTAAACATGGGCCTTCTGGGGACATTTAAGGTCTAAATTCTAGCAGAGGATGAGGAAGGTCTTATGGAGTATTTTGAGCCCAAACACAGTGTTTAAAAGGGACTGAGACTCCCTCCATTGAATTTGTCCAGTGTGTCAGTTGGGTCTTGTTTCAACTAAATGCTTATCCATTTCCTTTACAGAATGAGGAGAGACCTGTGCAGATGATGTCTAAGAAGGCTACTTTTAAAATAACCTACATAGGAGAAATATCCACAAAGATTCTGGCCCTTCCTTATGTGGGTGAGGAGCTGAACATGCTTATCTTGCTTCCAGATGAGGACACTGATCTGAGAACGGTAAGGATATTCAGCCCTATGCTTCCACTATGGCGAGAGAGAAGCCTCTGGGTTTCTGCTGTAGCAGCTCTTTCCAGGTCCCAGTTAACTTATTTTAAAATTTTATTTGTGGTGCTGGGGATGGAACCTAGGGTCTTGAGCATGCTAAGCAAGCATTCTATCACTGAACTATACCCCAGCCCCTCCTGGCTACTGTATTTACCACAAGCACCACTTCTGATCATGGCCAGGCCAGCCACTCGTCACCATCATATGTGGGTGGCCCTGTCTTGGGGCTTAAAATCTCTAACCCTCTTCTTCTAGGTGGAAAAGGAAATTACTTATGAGAAATTCATAGAGTGGACAAGACCAGACAAGATGGATGCAGAAGAAGTAGAGGTTTTCCTCCCTCGGTTTAAACTGGAGGAGAATTATGACATGAAGGATGTTCTTTGCAGTCTGGGCATGACAGACGCCTTTGAGCCAGACAAGGCAGACTTTTCTGGAATCTCGTCCAAGGGAGACCTGTGTCTGTCCAAGGTTGTGCACAAATCCTTCATTGAGGTCAATGAGGAGGGCACAGAGGCTGCAGCCGCTACTGCTGCCGTGATGATGATGCGCTGCATTCGGTACACCCCCCGCTTCTGTGCTGACCACCCCTTCCTGTTCTTCATCCAGCACAGCAAGACCAACGGGATTTTGTTCTGCGGCCGGTTCTCCTCACCCTGAGCACAGGGTTGTCACTTCATGCAGACCACCTTTCACCCACCCACCACTCTTCCTCTGACCCAAGTGACCTTATCAGTGCACTGACAATTCAGAAAAATAAAGGGCCTGATCATGGGATCCCACCTTCAGAACTGTGTGTCTGTGTGTCTGCATGTGAAGTGCTTTTCTGGGATCTATGATTGCCCCTCTGTGGGTCTCTGGTCATGCTGGGGTTGGGATGTTAACCATCCCAGGGATGGAGGACCCTGCAGCTTCACTGAGAGTAGACAGCTGCCTTTGTGGCTGCGCTTCCTTCCCAACATAGGGAAATAAATGGTGCTTCTCTCTTTTAGTGGCATCAAAATCTCATTCTACTTTTAGTGAGACTGAGAGTCCAATGCAGGGCTTTGAAGAAGTGGGCAAGGAAGGGCAGAACAGTCCTCAGAAACCCTCTGTGGGGAGCCCAGTGTCAAAATTCCTGCAAACAGAAAGGCAGAGTGAGCAGGGACTCAGACCACTGAGACACTGGTCTCCTTTCCTACATGTGTCTCTGTCTTCCTAGATGTGGGTCACATTCCTATTGAAATGCACACTGCCCACTTACTCTGCAAATATCACATTGCAGCCAGGGGCTAGACATGTCTAACCATCCACTGTAGAGTATTTACAACACTGCATGAATAAACAGGTGATTTTTTTTTTAATTTCAAAGTATTACAAAGAAAGGCAGCTAAGGTTTCTGCAGTCATTGGTGCTACTTGGTAGAAATACAATTGCAACATCCAGCAATTCAGAAACAAATTGATATACTGAGTTTGCATGGAAGTGTGCTGTTGGAATTGCAAGGCACGGTGGGAAGGATTTCCACTGGCCTATGAGCCGTCCCCAGGAGACTGGGCCCCTCTGGCTTCCCTGATGCGACTCATGTGCCCATTCTACAGCTGGTCCATTTTACCCATGATACTCAAGCCATGGTGACAGGTGGAATGGGGGAGCAGCAGGAAACATGGCAGTTAGGATTGAGGTGAGGAAAATGGACAGGGATTGCTGCTTTTGGCCTCATTCTTTGTCTTAGTTGGTTTTCTGTTGCCATTATAAAATACTTGAGACTGGGGATTTTATTTTTTAAAAGGTTTTGAAGGTTCTAAAGCATGGTGCTGACTTCAGCCTAGTGATGGGCCCCATGGTGGATAACATCACAATGGCAGGAGCATGGTGCCAGGCTCACTTAACCCATTCTCCCAAGAGCTAATCTAGTCTCAGAAGACCTAAATTACTTCTTCCCAGGGTGGAGCCCACATGACCCCACAACACCATCACAATGGGGACCAACCCACCAGCAGATGAACCTTTGGGAGACAAACCACATCCAAATCATAGCATCCTCCCCTCTGCACAGCATTCCTCGGGGTTTTTTGGTTTTTTTTTTTTTTTTAGAACAAGGACAAGGGGACTTGGAACAGAACCCCAGTGTGGGACACAGTTTATGTAGAGTTCATTGCAGGGAGTGCCTCTGAGAGTTACTGCCAGCACAAGAGCCTGGCGTCGCTTCACACAGCCTTGCAAAAGGTCTGGTCGGGGCGGTGAGGTTGTAGAGTGTGGGAGTGAGGGGAATACAACTTTCCAGGCCTCAGGTATTATCTTCCCTTTCCCTGGGATAAGGAGCCTTGAGCCGGATCAGTACAGAATTTTGAAGATGAGTGGCCTTGTCTGTCACAGACCTATAACAGTACAGCAAGAGAATGTATCCTGTTCCCAGAGACCTTTTTTTAAAATTTTTATTTTTTTATTATTCATATGAGCATACAATGCTTGCGTAATTTCTCCCCCCTGCCCCCACCCCCTCCCTTACCACCCACTCCGCCCACTTCCTCTCCACCCCACCCCCTCAATACCGGGCAGAAACTATTTTGCCCTCATCTCTAATTTTGTTGAAGAGAGAGTATAAGCAATAATGGGAAGGAACAAGGGTTTTTGCTGGTTGAGATAAGGATAGCTATACAGGGAGTTGACTCATTGATTTCTGTGCGTGGGTGTTACCTTCTAGGTTAATTCTTTTTGATCTAACCTTTTCTCTAGTTCCTGGTCCCCTTCTCCTATTGGCCTCAGTTGCTTTAAGGTATCTGCTTTAGTTTCTCTGCATTGAGGGCAACAAATGCTAGCTAATTTTTTTAGGTGTCTTAGCTATCCTCATATCTCCCTTGTGTGCTCTCGCTTTTATCACGTGATCAAAGTTCAATCCCCTTGTTGTGTTTACCCTTGATCTAATGTCCGCATAGGAGGGAGAACATACGACTTTTGGTCTTTTGGGCCAGGCTAACCTCACTCAGAATGATGTTCTCCAATTCTATCCATTTACCAGCAAATGATAACATTTCATTTTTCTTCATGGCTGCATAAAATTCCATTGTGTATAGATACCACATTTTCTTCGTCCATTCATCAGTAGTGGGGCATCTTGGCTGTTTCCATAACTTGGCTATTGTGAATAGTGCTGCAATAAACATGGGTGTGCAGGTGCCTCTGCAGTAACCTGTGTCACAGTCTTTTGGGTATATCCCCAAGAGTGGTATTGCTGGATCAAATGGTAGATCAATGTTTAGCTTTTTAAGGAGACTCCAAATTTTTTTCCAGAGTGGTTGTACTAGTTTACATTCCCACCATCAGTGTAAGAGGATTCCTTTTTCCCCCGCATCCTCGCCAACACCTGTTGTTCGTGGTGTTGCTAATGATGGCTATTCTAACAGGGGTGAGGTGGAATCTTAGTGTGGTTTTAATTTGCATTTCCTTTGTTGCTAGAGATGGTGAGCATTTTTTCATGTGTTTTTTGGCCATTTGAATTTCTTCTTTTGAGAAAGTTCTGTTTAGTTCACTTGCCCATTTCTTTATTGGTTCATTAGTTTTGGGAGAATTTAATTTTTTAAGTTCCCTATATATTCTGGTTATCAGTCCTTTGTCTGATGTGTAGCTGGCAAATATTTTCTCCCACTCTGTGGGTGTTCTCTTCAGTTTAGAGACCATTTCTTTTGATGAGTAGAAGATTTTAATTTTATGAGGTCCCATTTATCTATGCTATCTCTTAGTTGCTGTGCTGCTGGGGTTCCATTGAGAAAGTTCTTACCTATACCTACTAACTCCAGAGTATTTCCTACTCTTTCCTGTATCAACTTTAGAGTTTGTGGTCTGATATTAAGATCTTTGATCCATTTTGAGTTAATATTGGCATAGGGTGATATACATGGATCTAGTTCCAGTTTTTTGCAGACTGCTAACCAGTTTTCCCAGTAGTTTTTGTTGAAGAGGCTGGTTTTTCTCCATTGTATATTTTTGTGCCTTTGTCAAAGACAAGTTGGTTATAGTTGTGTGGCTTCGTATCTGGGTCCTCTATTCTGTTCCACTGGTCTTCATGTCTGTTTTTGTGCCAGTACCATGCAGTTTTTACTGTTATTGCTTTGTAATATAGTTTGAAGTCAGGTATCGTGATACCTCCAGCATTGTTCTTTTGACTGAGTATTGCCTTGGCTATTTGTGGCCTCTTGTGTTTCCATATAAATTTAATGGTAGATTTTTCAATCTCTTTGATGAATGTCATTGGGATTTTGATGGGAATTGCATTAAACATGTAGATTACTTTTGGGAGTATAGCCATTTTTACTATGTTGATTCTACCAATCCATGAGCATGGGAGATCTCTCCACTTTCTATAGTCTTCCTCAATCTCTTTCTTCAGAAGTTTATAGTTTTCCTTGTAGAGGTCGTTCACATCTTTTGTTAGGTTTACACCTAGGTATTTGATTTTTTTTGAGGCTATTGTAAATGGAATTGTTTTCATACATTCTTTTTCAGTTTGTTCATTATTAGTGTATAGAAATGCTAATGATTTTTCTATGTTGATTTTATATCCTGCTACCTTGCTGTAGCTATTGATGGTGTCTAGGAGCTTCTGAGTAGAGTTTTTTGAGACCCTTTGTTCTTGATGAGTTTCTTCATGTTAGCTACCCTCAAAGAGTTCTCAGTATTTGACTATTTCCAAAAATGCACAATTGTCTGAATAATACTTCTGCATATTTAATGAAATGTCACTGGAAGACATTGAGGTGATTTTTGCTTAATATTTGATTTTGCAAAAACTGAAAACTTTCTACAATGAACATGTATTTTTCTTTTAAGCAAAAGAGCAGAAGTTTATTAAATAGGAAAAGAGAAAGCCCTCTGTGTGGGAGGGGTCTCTCTCCCCTCCCATACAGAAAGGCCCAGCCCGAATATGTATTCTTGAATAAGAAAAATATTTTAAAACCTTACAAGAAATCAAGGGCTTATGATACACTTAAATATTGTGAAGTTTTGTGTGTGTGTATGTGGGGGGGTGGCTATTGTCTCCATGGAAGTCATTAAATACAGGTGGAGGTTTTCTCTTAGATCTCTTGCATCCATGCATCCCTCTCCTCAAGTTCTCACTTCAGATCACTCTTTGGAGAGACTGAAACTTCAATCAGTACAAGCACAGTTCTGGGATGGGTGACTTTGAGCTTGGCTGGATGACTGACCGTGGTCATGCAGGTGGTGGTCAAAGTGGGGGAGTGAGATGCCTGGCTTTGGACATTCATCTACAATCAGGTATTGAACTTCAGACTATTCTTCTTGAAGCCATAGTACATAGTTTTGGGAAAGGAGAGCCCAATATGATAGAAGCCAAATTTATCACACATGTATTTGTGAAGGGCTTTCTTTCATTTGCTCCCTCACTGAGATCATTTGCATATGGAAAACAGAGCAAGCCTTGCAGTCAGGTGGAATCTGCGTTCAAATTCCCATGTGGATACTGACTGTGGCAATCAAGGCACAAATCATTCCAGTCTTGTACAATATGTACGAAGAATCTAAAATGTCCCCTATCACCCATGTGTTAAAGGCGTAGTCTCAAATGTATAGTCCTATTGGGAAGTGGTGGAACCTTTAAACGGAGGGACCTAGGGAGAAGGAGTTAAGTTACTGGAGGAGTACCCTTGAAGGTGATTGTGGGACCTCACCCTTTCTCTGGCTCTTTTGCACCAGTCATTGGGGTAAACACGCCTCCTCCACCACATGCTCCCACCATGATGATGGCCACCATAGGCCCAAATCAGTTGGGTCCAATTAGTCATGGACTAAAACCTCCAAAACTGTGAGCCAAAATAACCCTTTCTTCTTTTGAAGCTAATTATCTCAGATATTTTGTCTGTTAGTCAGCTTTCTTATATAATTTAGGTGAAATGAGCTTGGAAACTTAATCTGATATAATTCATGACCTTATAAAAAGAGGAGGGTAGACCTCTCTCTGTTTTTGTCATGTGAAGAAGGGAGCCACCAAGTCTGGAATAGAGTCCTTGCCAGAAGCCCACTGTGTTGGAACCGTGGTCTCGAATTTTTCCAACTTTCAGAACTTGAGCAAATAAATTTCTTTCATTTAAGGTACTGTGCTATGGCAGCCTGAGCTAAGATCTCTTCTTAGTACTGTTCATGTACTTTAATCCATTCCTAGTTGAACTTGCCTCTAACAAATGTCACTGGTTTGTTTTTTTTTTTTTTAGTAATAAATTTTTCAGTAGGATCTCATTAAGGAAATTTTAATAAGATTGCCCATACAATTTTCATGCATTTTATTGTTAATGAGTTTGAAATTACTGCCACCATGATTTCTGTTAAGCAGAACTCACTTGTCTCTAAGCAGCCATGCAAGGCCCACTCTGACGAACCCATGGGTTCTTTACTCTTCTGCTGTCATCGTCCTGACATTCTTCATAAGTTTTGAACAGGGGATCTTGCATTTTCATTTTGCATTGGGCCCTTAATTTACATAACTGGTCCTGCTATAGACAGTGGTATTTTTTATTGAGAACATATTCTCCTTAGGAATGGAGGGACTTGGAAATCTCAGAGCAAATTCTGAGACATTAAGAATCATCTCAATTCTTTTTTTTCCTAGTAAAATGTATAAATATTTCAGTTTAAATATTTCTACAATTGCAGTTTTTATCTCATACAGCATATGTTTGCTTTCCAAATACTTTTACCAGAAAAAAACTTATCAAATGGCTTCTATAATTCATTTGAAATATTTGTCAAATGTGTAAGCTACAAACTTTTTGATTTTCTTGGTTTCATTGCATTCTAAATTAGAGTATAAATTTATCTAATTAAAAGTAGGAACTCCATCTAAAGATTCTTCCTACAAGACAGGATATTGTGAAATTCAATTATAAAATTTTAGAATTCTATCTTGTACACTATCAATTTTACATGATTTAGTTTGTTAGTTCCTTGCTTGTTTTTATAGGGACAACATCTTCCAGTTTGCAAACTGTTTTCAAGTAACTAAAAATTTCCAAAATTGAAATGCTGGGTGCTCCTCACTTTGAATATTTTGATTAAATGTTTCTAACTTATTTTGAACATTAATGCACCAGAAATTTTGAGGACTCCGTCAAAAGAAGGTAAATACCATCATAGAACAGTTAGGCTAACTCAAAAATTGTTCTACAAAAGCGCACACACCACTGCAATCCAAGTTCTGATGGGCAGCAGAAAGGTGGATTGCCATTTTGATGTTTTGTTTTTATTCATCAGTAGCTTCCTTATATATAGTTGTGATTTTTATGAGGAATATAAATTTTGACAACTATGGATTTCTATTTTTATTTTTTGGCAGTACTGGGGTTTGAACTCAGGGCCTCACACTTGCTAGGCAGGTGCTCTACCACTTGTGCCACTCCTCCAGCCCCAGAATTATAGTTTGATTGGAAGAAGGTTGCAGCTTGATTTATGCAATCCGAATTGTGTGTTCATATAGGCAACTCCAGGGTCGTGTTCCATCAAAATTTGATTTATATTTATGTTGTCACTAAAAAAATCTTCGCTGACACACATTTTAACTGGTTTTATAACAGCAGTCATTCATCCTTATTATATATTTTACCCTTGGGAGACAGAAATTCCAAAGCTTAACTTTAATTCTGTCCATGAATTAGATGTATCCAGTGAAAGTGACTTGAATGGAACAGTTTTCCTTCTGCTTATGGAGCCAACACTTCCACACATTGCTTTACTTTTTGACAAGAGAAATTAACCTAGGTAATAGTCATTTAATCACATGAAAAGTCTGCTTTACACACGCATGTATAATTATATCCTCTGTAGCTATACTTGTTAGGTGGTGGTCTTTGGACAGAATTTTCTTAACTAGTAACTGGGCTGGTGGTGCATCTCAGAAGTAGAACACAAGCTTAGCATCTATGATACCCCAGGATTGATCCCCAGCACCAGAACCAAAAAAAAAAAAAAAAAAAGCCACTACTTTTGGTGATGTTATTGGTATATCCTTATCTTTTAGCATCTTCTGGTTTTTACATGGTCAGAAATAAAACCAACAGTGGAGGTAAGTCACAGCATTTTATGCAAGTTAAACATTCCATTTCTTAAGATAGGAAAATTCAGTGCTTACTTTTTGAGCTGACCGCTGAAAGGACTTATTGCAAAATTTAAATACAGAAACATAATCAAACAGTAAAACAAATGACTGTAGACTTTTCACTATACAATGAATGACAAGACCACTGTAGTAGAGATTTGGGGCTCTTTTTAATACAAGACTTTATAGCTCTATTTCCCTGTACATATTTTAAAAAACATTTTATTAGCATATGTTAATTGTATAAGGAGGTTTTATTCTCACATTTCTATATGTGTTTACAGTATCTTGGTTAGATCCACCCCCTCCCTCATCCCTCTTCCCCCTTCAACAATTTCAACAAGTTCCATTGTTCTGTTTTCATACAAATATATGAAGTACATTGACCATATACAAACTCCTTCACCCTCTCTGTTTAACCCTCCCTTCTCCCACTGGTATCTACCACCTGAACACGACCTGTTTTACATTCCTGTCTTTCATTTTTTTAGTGTATACATTGGTCAAAGGGGTTTCTCCATGGTATTTCACACATAAATATATTACACTTTAATCAGATTAACCCTTCTATTACTCTCTTTCCCCATTATTCAGCAGCCTTTAGTGCATTTTGTTACATCATCTTCTTACATGATTGCAATGTATTTCAGTATTATTCATTCACTATCTTTCTCTTTTCCTCTACCACCTCCTCCTAGTCCCCTCAGACAGTCCTGCTATTACAAACATGTTATGTATCATATATGTATTTATGTATATATGTGTCTTTCAGGTCTAGCTTCGATTTATGAGAGAAAATTTGTGACCTTTGTCTTTGTGAGCCTGGCTTACTTTGCATAACATGATGGTCTCTAGCTCCATCCATTTACATATAAATGACATTATTTCATCCTTCTTTGTGGCTGAGTAAGAAATACTCCATTGTGTATATATACCACATTGAAAAATCCATTCATCGGTTGTAGGGCATCTGGGCTGTTTCCATAGCTAGGCTATTATAAATAGTGCTGCAATAAACATGGGTATGCAAGTATATTGTATAGAGATACTGACTTATATTCCTTCTGATATATACCCAGGAGTGGTGTCACTGTATTGAATGGAAGTTCTATTTTGGATTTTTTTTGTAACAAAAAAACTTTAATTCAAGGATGCTCACAAAATATATTACAAATGACAACATGAAAAAAAGTCTTGCATAGTAACTCAAAAATTGAGCTCAACAATGTACTCTTAAACTAGCAGGACATTGGTATTTTGAAATCTTGAATTTCCAAATAATGTTACAAAGAGTTATGTATTCATATATAATAATCACGTTAGGAAATTATGGCCTAAGCAAGGGAAACTTTCTTGAAATTTATGAGATTCTATACCAACTAGGTAACCTTGCCCAGTGTGAAGACTAGCTGGATTTTTGGAAAACCTCTAGCTTACTGGTACAGCTTTTATCTTCACCTGCCGGCCTGTGGCCACAGCCACATTTAAAGACTACTTATTCATCTACAGCTGCATTCTGTATCCCAGCTATGCAAGAAAGTAGATCTTAGTTCAATTTCTGCTGTTTATGCGGAACATTAGCACATCATACTTTAGCTGGCAGGATTTAGAGGTTTATTTCAGTCTATGCTAGACTAAAGTTCAAAGTGGATTCAATCTTGCTTAAGGGAGCATTGTAGACTAACAATTCTTGGTATTACATGCCTCGTATGATCCATTTCAAACCACAGAGAATTACAAGTCACTGTTCCAAGAGATTAACAAATCTGAATTGCTAAAATATCTTAAAAAATCACCAAGCTAAGAGATCTCAAACAAAACTTGATTTTTCTGTACATACGCCTATCAAATGAAGTTATTTCCTGAACACCACTTCTCTTGAAAACTGGTCTTCTATTTCCTTTCATTTGACCTAGATTGGCTATGAGAATTAGAGAAGGATAAACATGAGATGGTTTGTGATTTCTCTCCCAAGGCAGTGATCCTGCTCTTCTCCTAGCTTTAAAAAGGACCTTCTCTGGCAGAGAAGCTCTTACTTCTTGGAAATCTGCAGTGAAGTGGAGGACTCCTCCTTCGCTAGTTATCTCGAGGGTGATGACCCCAAGAGGGTTATAACTTCTTTTCTCACCATTGGGCCATTTACACAGTAGCCACAGAGTGTTCTTCCATCTAGCTCCCGAGCAGCATCAACTGCATCTTGAGGATCCTCACATTCAACAGAAGCAAAGTCCACAGAGTTTCCAGCAACCAATACACCTTGGAGTGGTCCAGAGTAGCCAAATGCCTATTCCAATTCAGTTTCAGTCTTGTGCATGTGGATTTCCAGTTTTTCCAGTACTGTTTCTTGAAAAAACTGTTTTTTCTCCAACATATACTTTGGGCGAATTTGTCAAAAAATCAAATGGCTATAGCTGCATGAATTTAACTCTGGATTTTCTATTTTGTTCCATTGGTCTTCATGTCTGTTTTTGGGCAGTATCATGCTGTTTTTATTGCTGTGGCTGTGTAGTATAATTTGAAGTCAGGTATTGTGATACCTCCAGTATTGCTCTTTTTGCTCAGAATTGCTTTGACTATTCGAAGTGTTTGCTTCCATATGAACTTTAGGATTGATTTTTCTATTTCTGTGAAGAACATCATTAGAATTTTGATGGGAATTGCATTGAACATAGAGATTGCTTTTGGCAGCATAGCCATTTTTTCAGTATCTATCCATGAGATGGGAGGTCTTATACCTTCTGATGTCTTCTTCAGTTTCTTTCCTCAGTGACATCTGCTTTTTTTTTGTAGAGGTCTTTCACTTTCTTCATTAGCTTTCTTTTTTAGGTGTTTTATTTATTTTTTAAGGTGCTTGTGAATGGGATTGTTTTTCTGATTTTTTTCTCAGTCTGTTCTTATTGGTGTATAGAAGAGCTACTAATTTTTGTGTATTGATTTTGTATCCTGATACTTTACTGAAAATGTTTATGAGATCTAAGAATTTTTTGGTGGAGCTTTTAGGATCTTTTCGGTGTGAGATCATATCATCTGAAAATAGAAATAATTTGATGTCTTCCTTCCTATTTGAATTTCTTTTATTTCTTTCTTCTGTCTTATTGCTCTGGCTAGAAACTCTAGTACTCTAATGGATGGATAGAGTGGACACCCTTGTCTTGTTCCTGACTTTAGAGGAAATGGTTTCAGTTTTTTCCTATTTAGTATGATGGTGGATAATCACCTTTATTATGGTGAGGTACATTCCTTTTATTTTGAGTTTCTTCAGAGCTTTAAACAGAAAAGGATGTTGAATTTTGTCAAAGGTCTTTTCTGTATCGAGATGATATTGCAATTTTTGTCCTTAATTCTAAACAGAATTAATTCTAAACATATGCTATGCATGTGCTGAACCATCCTTGCATCCCTAGAATGAAACCAAATTGATCATGGTGTATTCTCTTTTTGATGTGTTGTTGAATTCAGTTTGCAAGTACTTTAATTGAGAATTTTTGTGTCCATGTTAAAAAAGACTGGTCTATAATTATCTTTTTTGTAGTGTCCTTGCCCAGATTTGAAGGGAGTGTAATACTGGTTTCATAGGATGAATTTTGTAGTGTTCCTTCCCTTTCTATTTCATGGGAAATTTTGAGAAGTAGTGGTGTTATTTCTTCTTTGAAGGCCTCGTAGAATTTGGCCGTGAATCCATCTGGTTCTGGGCTTTTCTTTGTCGAGAAACTCTTTATTACTGCTTCAATCTCATTGCTTGTTAGAAATCTATTTAAGTGGTTTATTCTCTTTTTCAAATTTGGTAGGTAAGATCCATCAAGAAATTAATCCAATTTATTAGAATATAGGTTTTCAAAGTATCCTCTTATAAGCCTCTGGATCTTATTGGTATTTTTGGTGATAGTCCCTTTTTCAACTCTAATTCTATTAATTTGGGTCTTTTCCTTCCTTCTTCTAATTATATTGGGTAAGGATTTATCAATCTTATTTAGCCTTTTGAAAAACCAACTTTTTGTTTCATAGATTCTTTTAGAATTTTTTGTTCTCCATGTCATTAATTTCTGCCCTTTTATTATTCTTTATGTCTGCTAGTTTTGGGGTTGGCTTGTTCTTATTTTTCTAAGGTGCATCATTAGATTATTTATTTGTGATCTCTGTTTTTTTATAGGTGCTCAAAGCTAAAAATTTTCATCTCAGCACTATCTTTGTTCTAATTGTGTAGTTGGGGTAGGTTGTGTTTTTACTTTTATTAGATTCTAGGAACTTTTTGATTTCCCTCCTTATTTCTTTGATGACCCACTGGTCATTCGACAATGTGTTCTTTAGTCTCCACGTGTTTGAATGTTTTCTATAACTTCTTTTGCTGTTGGGTCCTAGTTTTATTTTATTATGGTCTGATAGAATACAGGGAATTATTTCAACTTTCTTAAGATTTGCTTTGTGTTCTAAAATATGATCTATTTTGGAGAAAGTTCCATGGGCTGCTGAGAAGAACATGTATTGTACAGTAGCTGGGTGAAATACTCAATAGATGTCTGGTAAGTCTATTTTATCTATAATGTCTATTAATTCTGAGGTTTCTTTGTGTATTTAAACAGTTTATTATTGTTGTACTGGGAGCACACCGTGACATTTACAAAAGTTCTTACAATATAACATAGTTGAATTCACTCTTCCCATCATTCTTCTTTATCCTTCCTCCCCCCATTCCTGGATCTTTGTTGATTTTCTTTTGGATGATCTATCTTTCGATGAAAGTAGGGTTGAAGTCTCCCGCTATTATTTTGCTGGAGTCTGTTTGTGCTTTTAAGTACAGTACTGTTTTTTAATGTAGTTGTGTACACTGACATTTGGTACATATATGTTAAGAATTTTAATTTCCTCTTGGTGGATTATTCCCTTTATTAATGTGAATTTCCTTCATTGTGTCTTCTGACTGAATTTGTCTGGAGTCTGCTTTATCAGATATCCATATAGCCACATCTACCTGATTTTGGGTCCATTTGCTTGGAAGATCTTTTTCCACCCTTTCTTGCTAAGCCAGTGTTTGTCTTTGTCTGTAAGATGCATTTCTTGAAAGCAACAAATGATCAGGTCTTGCTTTTTAATCCAACTCACCATTCTACTTCTTTTGATTGAGAAATTGAAGCCATTAACATTCAGAGTTAATATTGAAAGGCATGTAGTATTTTTGTTTTTTCTTATGTTTATTTTTTCCCTATTCCTTGTTTGCTAATCTGTTGGCTAGTAGGGTTTATTCTGTCTTACATTTTCCTGGCTGCATTTATCTTCTTCATCTGTGTGTGGGATTGCTTTAAATATTTTCTGATTTGGTGGTAATTAATTCCTTTAGTTTTTGTTTATTGTGAGAGTTTTTGTTTCTCCTTCAATTAAGAAGGATAGTTTTGATGGATAGACTAGTCTATATTGTGTGAGAATCAACACAATAACTAAAGTTAGGTCTTTTCTGTGAAAGAAGTTAATGTAAAACCATCACTGTGTATATGCTAGCTAACCTCCCCGAAGAGCTGCCTACATGTTTTGAGAAACAATGCTGGACCTTGCAAGGTTCTTGTGTTCAAACAAAGAGCTGTTTATCACCAGATGTCCTAATCTCAAACTGCTTGCTTAAAGATGAGTATTCCCCCAAAGAATTTTCTTGTTCTCCCTGCTTCAAGGTCCCCCTTACCCCACGCGCCCCTTTTCTAATCGCAAAGATTGTGAACCCAAGCCCATCCATCAGGGTGAGGGACAGAGAGAGATAAAAACTGAGCGGACTCCACTCTTAGTGTGTTCTGCCTATCAGATTCTGGTCTGTGTCTGCACCCTTCTGCAGAAGTAAAACTTCTTTTTGCCTTGATGAGCGACTCCTGCGAGTTTCTTTGGTCAATGTTTGGGAACAGCATTTCTAATCATTGACAGTTGTTTTCTTTCAGGGTTTGAAACATACCATTCCATTCCCCCCTTGCTTTTAGTATGAGACATCTGCTGTTATTCTAATGGGTTTGCCTTTATATATGACTTGTTGCTTCTCTTTTGCAGCTTTTAAATTCTTTCTTTGTTCTGTATATTTATCATTTTAATTATAATATGTCTGGGGGGTGTTTCTTTTCTGATCCTGCCTGTTTTGTGTTCTGAAAGCCTCCTGTATCTGGATATCCCTCTCTTTCCCAAGACTGAGAAAGGGAAAGTTTTCTGCAATTATGTTATTGAAAAGTTATCTACACCTTTAGTTTGTATCTCTTCTTCTTCTATACTCGCGATTCATAGGTTTGGTCTTTTGATGGTGTCTCAGATGTTTTTCATGTTCCATTCATGTTTTCTAAGTATTTTTCATTGTGTTTGGCTGATTGATCTAATCCCTGTTCTTTATCTTCAATCTCTGATACTCTATTTCAATCTGCTCCACTCTGTTAGCAAGACTTTCGAGTGAGGTTTTTATTTGAGATATTGAGCTTTTCATTTCTAAATTTTCAGTTTGATATTTCAGCATATCTATATCTTTATTGAATTCCTTTTTCACATCCTGCATTGTCTTCTTTATTTCATTCACCTGTTTGTTTGAATTCTTTGAGTCAGTTAGTTGTTGTTCTGTCCTCTTTGACTTCATTCAGTTGTTTATACAACTATGCTTTTAATTTCATTCTTGCTCTTTTTGTAATTCATTATTTAAGATTTCTTCCTCTTCACTATCACTTAAGTGCTTTAATGCAGAGTTTTTTAGCTTTTGGAAGCAATATATTGATTTGTTTTTTCATGAAATTTGTGTTTGTGCTAGAATATACACACCTGGGGCCAAGTTTTTGGTTTGGAGCTTCAGTCCTCTGTGTCCTTTTAGTTATATATTTCTCATAGGCTATTTAAAACTGTGTAGTGACTGGGTTGTGGTGTGTTTTCTTGTCACTAGATTGGTGGTGTTTGTCTCAGTAGTCAAATATTTTTCAATACTTAAAACACTGGGTTCAGTTCCCTACTACACTCAGGAAGAGGAAGCTTAGCTGCGAGAGCTGTCACAGGCCATAAATCCTGATGCTGAGATTATGGTAAACTGTAATGAGGTCTGGTCATTGCTTCTGCTCTGGTATATTTAGAGGAGTATAGGCACAGAGAAGAATCTTCCTAATCTAGGAAGGTATTAAGGGTGTCAATGGGAACGAGTTGGTGAGGTAACACTGTTATATAATATAGGGTCTTTGGTTTTATAAAGCAGGAAGAAGTGTGGCTTAGCTTATCAATAAGAACTAGTGGGAAAGTGGAGTGAGGTAGGCAGGAAAGATCTAGTTAATGTTGTGTTGGGGAAGAGAGGTGTGGAAAATAAAAGAAAAAAACAAAAGAAGCAACAAAAATTTGAAAAAAGGATGATCTGGCAATATAATTAACTTGCTAAGAGTATAGGTAATAAGGAAATGTTATGGATGGAGAAATAATCCTTGCTCAATATGAGCAAGCAAGTGGTTCTGATCAGAAATGGAAGGAAAGTGTAAATGGAGGAG
This sequence comes from Castor canadensis, assembly GCF_047511655.1. Classification (NCBI taxonomy): domain Eukaryota; kingdom Metazoa; phylum Chordata; class Mammalia; order Rodentia; family Castoridae; genus Castor; species Castor canadensis. The sequence goes on from NC_133393.1 coordinate 51,315,122, forward strand.
AGCGATGGAGGGGATGGAGAAGATACGGTTTAAGACTGAAAACTGAAAGGCGGGTGTCATGGTTCATATACAATGACTATAAAGAAAAGAAAGGGAGGAAAAGTAGAACAAAAAAGAAAATGAGAAAGTACAAAGTTATCCTAATCAGATATACAGAGATTCAATACAAAAACAAACTTTCTTTTTTTAAGAATCAAAGTTCTCAATTGCTTTCCTGAGTATCTATCTATCTATCTATCTATCTATCTATCTATCTATCTATCTATTTATCTATCTTCTATTTTTTCCCTTCAGAGTCTGAGTCTTTCATGCCAGTAGACGGCAGTTTGAGACTTGAACTCTGGATTGGAATCTGGGCTTGTTTCCAGCAGGGGTGGGAGTGGGTAGGGAGGCAGAGGATTTGGAGATCTGAATACAATCTCCAGTGAAGTCTTCTGAGATCTGTGCCTTCACTCCTCCAGTCTCTCACTTCCCACTAATCTTGTAGTTTCTTCTCGTAAGTCCCTAGAAACTCATGGTTAGCTGTATGCTCCAGCAGCAGTCCTATACTGTGCTGGAAGCTGCTGCAGTGTGCTTCCTTCCATGCATACCAGAAGTTTCTTAGCTTCAGTTAACAGCTATGCCCCATCCAACCATAGTGTTTTCTGTCTCACAGGGTGCTCTATGTGGCAAGTCCACTTCCTGCTGTTTTTTCTTGCTGGATTCTCCACAAATTAAGCTCATGCTCTGATGCTTCTATGCTTGCTGCAGGTTATGCCCACTGGACAAGCCTGTGATTCCATTCTTCTGGTTTTGCCCACAGTTATCAGTACACTTATGGGCTGTTGATGGAATCAAAACTATTTTGCTCCCGGTGCTTACTATCTCACAGATTTGCAGGTAGTTAGGTTTGAGAATTGCTTTTTATTGGGGTATATCCATGAGGTATAATGGTGCATGATATAACTATCGCCATCTTGCTGTTGTCTCCTGAACATATCTTACATACATGTAAACTATCATTTTCTTTGTTTCCATGATCCCTGCCATGGTGTTAGCCACAGCACAGCCAAGTGGCTGTTCAAGAAAGCAGCATGAAATAATTTTCCTCCCAGAATGAGAATCCAGAATTTAGCTGTGAGCAGATTCTTGGCCAAGTATCTGTTGTGTTATCGATGAGTTTATTCTTTATATGCCATCTTTGAAGCAGGAGACTTCTGGAAAGGGTCAGGGAAAGAGAAACGGATTCACTGGTTGCCTTCCATATTCAGCCACCGGTTAAACTGAGAACTCTATGCATGTCTATGTCAGTTATCAATTTATTATCTCTCAGTTCTAAATCCACCTTTCCTTGACATGTCTGTAATACTGTAATGGTTGGACCCCAACCTTACTACTTTACCTGCTGGCACAATTCAGGGCTTTGTCAGTAGAGGGCACTAGTGAGCTTCTGTGGAGGAGGTTTTGGTCCTCTCTGACTACTTTCTCTCTCTCTCTCTCTCTCTCTCTCTCTCTCTCTCTCTCTCTCTCTCTCTTCCTCCCTCTCTCCTTCCTTTCCTTCCTTCCTTCTCTCCCTCCCTTCCTTCCTTCCTTCGTTTCTTTCTTCTCTCTCTCTCTTTTTCTTTTTCTTTCTGGTGGTGCTGGGGTTTAATCTCAGGCCTCACACATGCTAGGCAGGGACTCTTTTGCTTGAGCCATGTCTCCAACCCTTTCATTCTGGTTATTTTGAAGACAGGGTCTCACTTTTTTGCCCATGCTGGCTTGGACCGCGATCCTCCTATTTTATACTTCCCACCATAGTTGGGATGACAGGCATGCACCACCACAGCCAGGTTTTTTTTTTTTTTGTTTTGTTTTTGTTTTTGTTGTTGTTGAAATGGGATCTAATGAATTTTTATTTTTTGGCCTAGGATGGCCTGGAACCACAATCCTGATCTCAGCTTCCCTCATTGCTGGGATAGCTGAGCACCACATGCTCAGCTACTTGTTGAGATGAGGGATCTTAGAAACATTTTTGTCCAGGCTAGCCTTGAACCATGATCCTCCCAATCTCAGCCTCCCAAGTAGTTAGGATTATAGGTGTGAGCCACCAGCACCTGACTGGCTTATTCTTGTTTTTTCTAAAGGGTTGAGGTTCATCACTAGGTTATTTATTTGAGATCTCTCTGATTATTTTGGTAGTACTAACACTTAAGGCATTCCTCCAGTCCTTTTTGCTTTAGTTACTGTTTGAATAGGATCTCACATTTTTGTATAGGACTTGCCTTGGACCACCACCCTACCTAAGCTTCCCAAATAGCTGGGATTACAGCATGAGTCACCATGACTGCCTTGAGATATTTCTGACTTTTTCAGTGTAGTTGCTCCTAACTGTAAACTTTCCTCTTAGCACTGCCTTTCATGTGTACAAAAGGTTATGGTAATTTTTTTTTTCATTTTCTTTTTTGGTGGAACTGGGGATTGATCTCAGGGCCCCATGAATGCTAGGCAAACACTAAACACTGAGCTACATCCCCAGTCCTTCATTTTCATCTGATTTTAGGAAATTTTTAATTTCCCTCTTTTCCTATTTCTTTGATAATGCATTGATCATTCTGCAGTATTTTGTTCAGTCTCCATGTGTTTGAGTATTTTCAGTAGATTTTTTTTTTTGCTGTTGATTTCTATGTTTATTCTATTGTGGTCTGATAAATATAGTAAGTTACTTCTATTTTCTTATATTTGTTAAGACTTGCTTTAAGTCCTAAAATATCTATTTGTAGAATGCTCCATGGGCTGCTGAGAAGAATATGTATTTTGCAGCTGCTGGTGGAATGTTCTACAGATGTCTGTTAAGTCCATTTCATCTATGGTGTCATTTGGCTTGGAAGTTTCTTTGTTGATTTTTGTCTGGATGACCTATCTATTTTTGAGAGTGGAGTATACCTACTATTATGGTGCTGTGGTTTATTTGTGCTTTTAGGATGGTTTTAAGATTCCCAATAAACAAGACCAGAAAAGAACCAATCCAAGACACATTATAGTTAAAACACTAAATATATGGAACAAGGAAAGAATATTGAAAGCTTCAAGAGAGAAGCAACAAGTCACGTATAAAGGCAAAAACATCAGAATAAAAAGAGGGCATGAGATGATGTATTTTAAACCCTAAAAGAAAATAACTGCAAACCTAGATTACTGTATCCAGCAAAGTCATCCTTCATAACTGAAGGAGAAATAAAAACCTTCTATGATAAACAAAAACTAAAGCAATTCATTGTTAGAAATATCAGGGTGCTGCTGTGATCACAAATCAGACACATGCTCAAAAGTTGATGGCAAGGCAAAATTTACTTCTGCAGAAGGGTGCAAAGCTCACAGGGCAAAAGGACCCCTCAGCTTTTATCTCTAATGTAAGTGTGGCCTTCACTGTGATGGACCAGTTTGGGTTTACAATCTTTGTGGTTGGCTAGTTTGAAAGGGGCCATTTGGGGCAAGAGGGACTTTGAAGGAGGGAGAAAAAGAAAATTATTTTGGCAATATTCATCTCAAGCAGTTTGAGATTAGGACATCTGGTGATAAACAGCTCTTTGTTTGACCTGCAAAGTCAAAGGTTTAAGAACCCTGCAAAGTCATGCAAAGTTTGCAACAAGCAATGTTTGCTGCTACAAAGCATGTAGGGAGCAATTCAAGGAGGTTAGCTGGTGTATAAGCAATGATAGTTACATAGTAACTCCTCTGTCAGAAAAGACTCCACTTTCCTTGATTCTCATATTTATGGCCACAAAACCATCTCTACAGAGATTTTCAAAAAACAAGATTCAATTATTTTTTGCCTAAGGAAGTGTACCTCACTGACAAAGACAAAAGCTTAAAACAAAAGGATGGAAAAAAGATTTTCCAAGCAAAAATAGTCCAAATGCAAGCAGTAGTATCTATACTCATATCTGACAAAGCAGACTTCACAATAAAAGTAGTCAGAAAACACAAAGAAGGTCACTTCATATTAATAAAGGGAATAATCCATGAAGAGGAGGTAACAATTGCAAACAAATACTTGCTAAACATTGATGCACCAGCTCTCTGCCTAAATTAAGTATAGTCCTCCAGTCCTTTGGCACAGTCTTCAACCTCCACGCACTATTATATGCACGGGTTTTCCTATTGGGAACATTTGTCTTTATGTAACGCAGAACTTCAGAGAGAATTTAAATCTTCATAAGGAACCTTGGCCTACCTAACTAACATTTGCTGGAGGCTTACAGGGGAGGGCACATTGTGATCATAGCAGCTGGACAAGTCTAGACGATGATCTGGGAAGGGGATATCTGAAAGAGCGCAGGGCCATGTCACTCAGGCAGAGCACATACTTGGCATACGTGAGGCCCTGGTTTGATCTCCAGCACCACCGCCACCCCTAGAAACACAAAGAAGCAGGTCTGGTTGTTGAGAACCTTTTAGGGAATGAAGCTTTCATTCTCTAAGAGCAGCTAGGATTAATAGCTCCATGGAGTATCCTTGTATGTGATCTGTGATGTTGTTTTGTTGAAACTAAAATGATGTGGACTGTTTTGGTGCCAATTTGATTAAGTTAAATGAGATTGTATCTCTAACTAGACTGTGAGATTTCAGTTAAAATTGGTCACCTGGATGTATGGTCACCTGGCAACTTACCAGTTATCCTGTTTTAACCCAAGCGCGGAGACAATGGGTCTGAGTTGGCCTTACAATTACAGTGGAAGCAGAGCACCAAGCCCAAGGCAGGAATAGTACTTTGTGTTTTTAGGGGTGGTGGTGGTGCTGGTGATCAAACCAGGATCTCACGCATGCCAAGTATGTGCTCTGCCTGATGTTGAAGGAGCAGGTGGGGACAAAACTCTGGATCTCAGTTTAACCAACAAGGAGAAATTGGTGAGTAATGGGGAGTGACATTGGGGTTTCTGGAAGGCTGAGCAGCAAAGCCTGGGCATAATCAGCTATGATTTCCAGATTACTGTAGGGACAGGTTTCCAAAGCACAGAGGAAAGATGGGTGAATCCCAGACCAGGACTATTGAGGAAGTGTTCTCTGGCAACAGTTACCCCTAGAGCAACCTTTGCCTCAGAATGGAATCAATCCACTTGGCTGGGCTTCTCCCCAAAGATCCTGACTTAATTGAGTTGGGGTGCAGACTAATTAGACATGGGGCTTTTTAAATAGAAGAAGTACCAACTGTTACTTGGAGAGATCCAGGAGAGCTTCCTGCTGGAGGCATTATTTGAGCTAGCTGGGATGCTGGGTGTCACATGTGTATTTGTAGAGGGACATACATGCAGAAAGGGGCTACAAATATCCTACCAAGTCTCTAAAGGAATGAAGATGGAACCCAGGGCAGAAGAGGTAAAGGAAAAATGGTTAATGTTTTAATATGTGAAAGTCTTGAGCATATTTATGAGATAAAAATAAAAAGATAACTACAAAGGAATAGAAGAAGTTAGAGAGATAGAAGAGAGGGCTGTTAGAGGAGAAATGTCCCTGGGGAGAGGTCCAGGAAGGGAGGCAGTTGGTCACTCCTCCACGGGCAGGAGTAGAGGAAACCCTCAAACCACAAGTGAGACTTCCCTTTGCCATGAGCTGTCTTGAGCCCCTCAGGACAAATCCCATAGGATCTTTACCCTACTCATGTTCCTCCAAGAAGAGTCAGGACTGCAGTTCCTTTAAGATTTCCCAGGATAAGTACCCTTTGAAAAGCAAATGTCCAACAGACATCTGACTCAGCAAGGATGAATCCCTCTAATTGCTCCAGGATGCTTGCAACTGAGTGCCTGCATTCCTCTTTGGTTCCTGATTAGCCTTCCCTGTTCCCCTCTGGAAGCAGAGCACTGTGGACTTTGGAGTTGGGTACATGTGAGTTTGAACTATGGCTTGGTTCTTTAAACATCTACACAGGTCCTGACACCACTGCTTTATAACACACAGGCACCCTGATGCATTTGCTCTTCACAGAGGGCATGCATTGCTTTAAACAACAAAACAAACAAGTAAAAACCACTTAAGGACATTTAACAATGCTTAGTAATAAGTAGGGTTGTGCCATCAATGTCTTTTGAAAAACACTGAGATGTGGTTATGATCTAAATGGCAGAGGTAGTGACAGTGGTGGCACCAGTAGCAGAGATAGAGGCAGAAGGAGTGGCAGTGCAGGACTATGTCCTTTTTAGGGCCCAGAGTAAGTAAGGATAGAGAAGGGGACAGTGGCCTGAGGAAGGTAGGGTAGAGGTGAACAGAATGCCCTCCTCCCTATCTGATCCCACTGTACCCTCTCATGTTCTTGCTTTTTTTTAATAAGCCATCCTTCATCTTTCCTTCTTCACCAGCCTCTGTGCTCCACTTGGAATTCTGTATGTGGATTCCTTTAATCCCCTTCCTCAGCTCCATCAGCCCCTTCGCCCCCATTGCTGTGCCCCTAGCTCCACCCACACCTCCCTGGTTCCCCAGCACAGTCTCACATGATGAGAATCCCCAGAATTTGGGAAATCCCTCTCACCACTCAGAGGGACCCTCATGGAAGAGGGATGCTGATGGCCCCCAGTGTCTCTCTCTAGAACTGCAACTCATCATGAGTCTTTTCCTACATCAACATCCCTGGCTGTCTCTTTGGGGCTCAGTTGGAATGTCCTATGTCTCCAGTGGAATATCTCATTCCTCTCTGGGAGCCAGCTTCCTCACGTAACCCTCCCTGTGGTCCATGGCACATTCTAATTAGAAATTTATTTAGCAGTGTAGATGAAAGCTGAAAGCTCCCTTCCTCCTGTTCCCTAACCTGTTCCCTAATCAGTTCCCAGCCAAGCAATCCCATCTCCTAGTTCTCTAACACAGGTGTGTCTGCTATATTCTGACAGTTGCTGGTCTTGACAGTGACTAGTTCCTCAGCTCTTTGAGCCCCCTCCTTCTTCCCATCCAGTGTCATCATCATCACCACTACCACCATCACCACCACCACCACCACCACCACCACCACTGCTCTCACAGGAAACTACACAGGCCCCCTCCCCTGGTGTTTCCTGTAGACAGCAAGCACACTGCTGTTCTGGAAACAGATGTCACAACTGTGGTCACCCTTTTGGGTGGGAGCTCCATGTCAGGACTGAGGGTGTCTAGTTTTCATTTTCTCATCCCCCAATTCATAAGGCAAGCCCTGTGTAAATGTCTCTGAGTAGCCTCATCTAGGGAGGGTGGATGGGAGGAGGTGAGGGGCAGGGGTTCTCAGGTCTCCATAGCTCCCAAGAGGAGGACAATTACTCATACTTGGAAGCAGAAAGCTTGATTTTCAGACCCACTCTGCCACTCTTCCTGTGAGAACAGAAAGGTGATTGCCCCTGTTTGTTCACCTGTAAAAGGAAAGTAAATCAAACCTTTCCACATTGCAATACCTTTATGGCACTGAAAAAACTGGTGCTTGCCTGCATTGTTCCATATTGTATTGAAAAATGATGGCTTTTTAGATTAATTTCTTGGGGAAGTCCATGTTGTTTAAAGTTCCAACCCTCTTCAAGGCCTTGGAGGAGGACTGGGGCACCAAGAAGAATGGGGAAGAGAGTCACTCTGTTCTCATGTAACCATGTGAGCTGGGACATACCCTGGAAGCATGCACATACACACACACACGGAGTATGTGTGTGTGTGTGTGTGAGAGAGAGAGAGAGAGCGAGAGCACTAAGGATCGGTAATGAGATGGGAAATACATTGCTGCAGATAGCCTGTAGTAGATATCCTTAGTAATACCTGGATATCAGAAAGGAACAGAGGTGAAGAAATGAAATGAAGGAAGAGGAAAAACAAGAGAAGTTGGAAGTAAGTGATGGAAGGAATGAAGAGCAGTTGGAATGTAGAGATTTGCCAATTCATTCTTCTGCCCATTCAGACTGGTACCAGAGTCCCGGAAGGGGCTGTGACTATAGGGAATCCTGTAACTGGAGTTCTAGGCAAGAGGCCCAACTCTACATTCTACATGTCAGGTCCAGCACTTGTTCCAATATGCCAGCTAAAGAGAGGATTAGTGAAGCTCAGAAAAGGGAGATTTATTATGCAGCACAATGCACCACTGGAAGAGGCAAAGTAAGCATGTCAGCCCATCTTTGGAGTATAGACATGAGCTTTAGGTTTAAATAGTGGAAGAACTGGGGCCGGGTGAGAGTTATGCACAGGAACCGGGTGGGGGGGTGGAGATAAAGAAGAACGGGGGGGGGGTGTGAATTGAACTATGATGTATTTGATATATTGTGAGAACTTTTATAAATGCCACAGTGTACCCCACCCAGCACAGCAGTAAAAAAGGAAGAGCCAGGAACACAGAAAACAGAAGGTGAAGTAGGGAGGCAGCATGAATGGACGTTTGCTGTTTGAGCCATCTGTATTTCTTGAAATTCCAAATTCAGTAGATCTGGAAGTTACCTGGTTATGGATCACTTTTCCAATCCAGGGCTTTTTCAGGACACTTCACCTCTCTCTGAAGCCAAGCACCTACTAATTTTCTTTAATAAAACAGAAATGCAGGAAAAAAGAGAAAGCCCTTGCTGTCCGGGGCTAACTAGACTGTGAAGCCAAGGTGACTTCAAACAACAACTCAGAGCAAAGGGAGACTCAAAATAGAGGCAGAGTTTTTGTAGACTCAAGTGAAGAGTCACTACTTTTAGCAAAAGCAGTTTCTAAGTACCTGTTGCAGTCCCAAAAAACCAGATCTGGTCCCTTTTCCAAAACAGAGAATGGAAACAGTAGTAGTGAAGTAGGAAAGGAACTTTAGTTTTCAGTATGGCTATACTGGGTAGACGGTGAAGCCTGTCTTGGGGGTGGTTACTGACATGAGCTTCAGGTTTAAATAAGGAAGAGGGGGGCAAGACGGATGTATAATTTAACAGTTGTGGTCAAACTGTGGTCTGATTGATCATTATCTCAGGTCTAGTTATTTCAGGTCCTTGAGAAGTCTTGTTCTTACTTGAAGCAATTTAATTCCCATCATTAGATGAGTGCTCCTGCTTAGTAGGGCAGCCTCAGTTCTCACTAGTGGGAAATCACTGCTGCTTGGAGTAGCAGTCCCCAAGGGTGATCTGTCTGTGAGGCTCCTGTGTTGTGTCCTAGAATCCAAAATGACTTCAGGAAAGAATGGCATCTTTCTGGTGGTTTGGAACAGAGCAGGTCATTGTGAAAGCTGGTGGTTGACAATCCGTTGATTATAATTATAACAGATACTTAGAAACTGCTTTTGCTGAAAAGCACTGACTTCTTACTTGGACCCACAAATTAACCAAAAGCAGGAGAAACTTTGGCATCCCTCCTCCATTTTATTTCTGTCTCCTTTACTCTGCACCTCTCTTCCACCATCACCTTGGGTTCCAAGAAGGACAGAACCAATCCAATAGCATTTTTAATGAAAGGACTGAACTTATCCCTAAGGAAAGGAACAGCAGAGCTTGGCAGGACTGACTACTTCCCAAGTGAGGACAATTACTTATAATGGAGGTAATCATCTCATGAGAACCAGAGTGTTCCCCTCAAGTGACCACAATGATAACTTCTCTGGAACCCCTTGCAGAGGCCAGAACTGAGATAGTAACCAACCAGGACACACTTTGACCAGGACTGTTTTTTTTTTTTTTTTCTTGGTGGTACTGGGATTTGAACTCAAGTGTTCTACCACTTAAGCCATGCCTCCAGTCCAGTCTTCTTTTTTTTGCTTTTAGTCGTTTTTCCAGGTAGAGTCTTGCATTTTTGCCTGGGGCAAGCCTTGAACCGTGATCTTCCTTCCTGAGCTTCCCCTATAGCCAGAATTTCAAATGCACACCACAATGCTTGGATTATTTGTTGAGATGGTGTCTCACTAACTTTTTGTCCAGGCTGGCCTCCAACTTCAGTCCTCCTAATCTCCACCTCTGGAGTAGCTGCGATTACAGGCCTGAGCCACCACGCCCACCCATGACCAGGACTGTTTAATTGTACATATGTCTGTCACCCTGATTCAGTTCTTCATCTATTTAAATGCAAAGCTCATGTTTGTAACCCAAAGATGGGCTGAAGTTCTGACTTTGCCTCTTCCGGCAGCATACCTGTGCCTGGTAAGAAATCTTTCTCTGCCCTTTACCCCTACTCATCTCTTTATTTGGCATATTGGGGTAAGTGGCCAGACCTGCAATGTGGAACTAAAACTAGAGTTTTAGATCCCAGGCCCAAACTGCAGAAGTTTCACTTGTCAGGTTCCACCACTTGCCCCTGCAAGCCAAATGGCAGAGGCAGCTGCAGGAAGAGGCGGAGTAAGCACTTCAGCGCATCTTCTGTCATCTTCAGAGTACAGACATGAACTTTAGCATTAAATGGACAAAGAATTTGGGTAAGGGGTGAAAATTCTGCAAAAACAGTCCCAGTCATAGGTGTGTTCAGTGGATCATTATCTCAGTCCTTGTTTTGGGAGAGGTTCTGGAAAAGTTGTTATTGCTGTCATAGCTATCTGGACAAACAAGTCATTGTTGCCTGGTGGGTGGTCCGTCCTGAGGAGGTTCTGATGTTCCTTGCCTTGGAGGCAGTTTTCTCCATCTCCCCTCGTAAAGATGTTTTCCAACAATCCTGGACGTCCTGGATTCAAGATGACTGCAAAGTAACTGCTCAGAGCAAAGAACACAGATCCAAAATGGAGGAGAGGATGCCAAGCTTTTCTCCTGCTTTTAGCTAATTCATGGGCTGTTATGAGCAAGCTATAGACATAGCTAGATAGACATACTTGTGTCTTTCCACAATGCCAGAATATATTTAATAACAACAAATTCACAAACTACATCAATTTAGTTGTTAATTGGCCAAGTACTACTGATGTCACTGGATAACCTGCACCACTGGCAACACAGTTTCTTTTATTCCATTTTAATTACTAACATTACTCTCAGCACATGTAGCATATATCACACAATAACAATATACAGGCAATACTAAAAAACGGTTAAAGAGACTTCAGATTTCAGAGGGCTGTGCTGGAGGCTCAGGTAGAGAACTGACACAGACACAGGAAAAAGTCTCTGTAGGGGAAAAGTCTCTGTTGGGGACCAGATAAAAAGTTCTATGAACCACAGGGGCAGAGCTGTTCAAGGCATAGCGTTGTCAAATGCAGATCCAGTGGTAGGCTGTTTCTTGTGTCAGTTTGACGTAGGCAGTGTGTCACAGGCAGGAGAAACGACACTGGCATCTGTGTACGGAGGCAGAGGGCGAGGTCCTTTGCTCTGGCAACTTTCCTGGACGAGGCTCACGACGAGTGACCTGGTGAGGTGTTGCTGTACCTGTCACATCTAAGCCTTGGGCTTCTTCTCCTTTTGAGGTCCCAAGTGAAATGGTTACATCTGGTGTGAGTGATAAGTTCACATGTCTAAGGTTCTGATCTGATTTGATATACTTGTAGATGTAATTGTTTATTGGCACAAATACATCATTTTTGAGTTTGTGCTGGCAGATGGTAGTTGTTTACCAGTATAAATAAGACATAGAATCCTTCTGTTTTGATACTTATATTTAAAATGGAGTAGGTTAAACCAAAACTATTGCTTCACAAAATGGAGTAAGTCAAGAGTAGGCACAGCTTTAAAACTGTTATTTTATACAACATAGAGTGACCCAGAGCAGGCCCAGCCTGTTCTCCTCATGGGCTCAAATAAGGAATGAGGGCTTCCTCACAAAAGCAGCTCTAAGATCCTGTTACAGAACCCTTGGAGTTGGGCCTTTGGCCTAAAACTTACCAGTTACATAATGGCCCTGCAAATCTTGAAATGCCTTAGTTATTCTTATCTTGGTGTCTTCAGTCTTGATGGAAAAAGACTCCAGCTTTAGGTGAACATTCCTTAAAGAATTAACATGTAACTTGGAACCAGTTGGTCACACCTATAATCCCAGCTACTTGAGAGGCTGAGATCAGGAGGATTGTGGTTTGAGGCCAGCCTGGGCAAATGATGTGTAACACTCCATTTCCAAAATAACCAGAGCAAAATGGACTGGAGGTGTGGCTCAAGCAGTAGAGCACCTGCTTTGTAAGCATGAAGCCCTGAGTTTAACACCAGTCCCACCAAAAAAACCCCCAAAACCAAAACAAAATGAAAACCCAAAAACCATAAAACAAGGCTGCATTGAGTGTTTGGTGATAACTGAGTGTGGCCAGAAGCGCCTGGCCCAGCAGGGCCCTGCTCCCCTGGAATCTGCCGAAGGCAGCACACTAACCTTCCAGCAATTATTCAAGGACAATTCACAAAATTTAATATATTTTAAAAGAAGAAATGGCCCATTGTGTGTAGGATACTATGCAAATTATGCTACTATTGTATTATTTTCATCCATTCTTTGAGGCTTATAAGAATTTGCTCCTGTTTGGCTGTTGTTCTGTATTTAGAAAGAGACCTTCAGACTTTATTCCTTTTGTAAAATATGAGGCACTTCCTTTTAAGAATTTGTGTGTGTGTGTATCTAGGGTTTGAACTCAGGGCTTCATGCTTGCAAAGCAGGCACTCTACCACTTGAGCCACACCTCCTGTCCATTTTGCTCTGGTTATTTTAGAGATGCTCTGGTAAGGCCCAAGCTGGCCTTGAACCACAATCCTCCTGATCTCAGCCTCTCAAGTAGCTAGGATTACAGGTATAAGCCATCAGTGCCCAGCTGAAGAAATTATTTTAGGAAGAAGTTTAAAACAAAAGGGGGAGCAGTGGAGATGCATGGATTGAGATGGTCCTCCCAGTCCCCTATCCCACCAACTCAGCTGTACTTTCCTCCCAGGTGCTCCCCGAGGGACTCAGGAGTTGTCTGCTAAGTCTTATTGGAGGACACCTTCACAGCTACCATGCTAGGCACTTCGCAGTCTACTGGGGAACCAGAAGATGATCAGATGAAGATCCATCTGTTTATAAAAGGGAGCACTCGCATAGTCAGGCTAGTCTCTGCATGATGCTCCCAATATTGTTTATTTTGCTTATTTTCTAATTTTCCAAACTGTATATATATTCTTGAGTGGCTTTTAAAAATTTGAGTAAAAATATAATGTATTTGAAAAAAATGAGAGAGCAAGAGCAGGGGGGAGGGAGAGAAAAGGGAGAGAGTGAGCAAGAGAGAGAATGACCATAGAGAAAAATAGCATCTAGAGTTATGGACAGGAATCCTAAGGTCAGAGGCCCAACTCCAGAGACCAGGCCTGGTCACTTGCCCCAATGTGAGAAATAAACAGATTACTAGTGGTAAGGGCAGAGAGAGGAGATTTATTATGTCACACAGGTATTTGTAGAAAGAGGCAAAGTAAGCATTTCAATCTATCTTCAGGCTATAGATGGAGCTTTAGGTTTAAAAAAGGAAGAATTGGGACAGTGGACAGAAATTATGTAAAATTGCAGTCTTGGTCAAAGTGTGGACAAAGGTAAGGCCCAGTTAATCATTATCTCAAGACTGGTCAGGTGGGGCCTGGTCATGATAAAGTCATTTCTGCTCAGGACAGCAATGTCACAAGATGTTTATCAGTCTTGTCATATCTGGACTCCAAGGTGGCTCCAAGGTGGCTACAAGAGAGAATGGTCAGGGTAAAGACAGATTTTAAATGGAGGCAGGGATTCCAAGCTTTTTTCCTTTTGTTTACCCTTTGAACATTTGCAGGTCCAAGTGAAGAGTCAGTATTTTCAGCAAAAGCAGACTGCAAGTTCCTGAAAAGTAACTTAGGCAGCTGTTATCATAACCCACACAACAGGGGTGCTATGTGCAGCATAGCTAGTGGGAGACTGGTAATGTATGGCCCAGCTGTATAACCTCAAAAATTAATGATTTTTAAGTCAACTAAGAGAAAGTAAAGCTTGAGAATTTATTTACGTTTTCCTCAGTAATGATATTAGCAATATCACACCAACAGAGAACCAGCAGTGGTAGGTAATTTTATGTAATGCTCATGAATGCAGGCTCTGGAACCAAACTGTGGGCTCCAACCTTGACTTTATCAAAGGTGGCTACCTATGGGATCTGGAACAAGTTCATCTCCTCACTTGGGTGGCTGTGTTAGTCAGATTTCTGTTCCTATGTCAAGGTACTTAAACCAATCAACTTATAAAGAGGAATGGTGTATTTTGGCTTACAGTTTTGGAGATTTCAGTTCACGTTTGTTTGGCCCCATTGCTTTTGGATAGAAAATTATGGTGGGAAGCATGTGGTAGACATGACAGCCAGGACGTGAAAGACAGGAAGAGGCTTGTCCCCTCAGGACACACCCCAATGATTGAATGTCCTCCCACTAGGCCCCACCTCCTAAAGTTTCTACTACATTCCAGTAGTGCCATGCTGGGAGCTAGCCTTCAACACATGGACCTTGGGGGATGTTTAAGCTCCAAACTTAGCAGTGAGGTAATAACATGCAGACCTCGGTGCTTGGCACAGAGAATCACTGGTTGCTTTTCTAGGAGAATGTACAGGACACAGTTTTTGAGGGTGTTGATAAACCATTCAGCAGTCCTGTTGCTGAGGGTCACCAGGATTGGCTATTTTATAAATAAAGCAATGTCATGATTTTCTTTCTTTTTGTTGGCTTGTACATATTAGGCAAGTGCTGTACCACTAAGCTACAACCTCAGCCTACTGTAATTGTTCTTTTCTTGCTGCTATAACAAATTACCACAAACTTAATAGCTGAAAGCAACCCAACTTTATATATTTTTGGAAGTCAGAAGTCCAAAATGGGTCAGCAGGACTAGTCCCTTCTGGAGTCTCTAGGACAGCATCCATTTCCTTGCCTTTTCCAGCTTCTAGAAGCCACCAGCAATCCTTGGTGTATGGCCTTGAATCATTTTGACCTTTGCTTCTGTCCTCTCTTTTCCTCCTCTGACTCAGCTACTCCTGTCTCTCTCTTATGAGGACTCATGAGCCCACTGAGTCCTCTCAGGTAACCAGAATAATCTCTCAAGATCTGTAACTCAGATGCTCTTATCTGCACAGTCTCTTTTGCCATGTCAGGCAGCACAGACACAAGTTTTGGAATTGGAATATGGACATCTATCGGGAGTGTTATTCTGCTGACCACACACTGTTGTGAGCTTTCTCATGTGCTCTTGTTCCTCCTGACCTAACTGGGGGCAACTGGAGATACAGAAAGGGCAAAGGATAGAAGACAGACATGCAGAAAGTTGGAATCAGGTGTGCTGGGTGCTTGGATGGAGATGCACAACAGTCTCGTTATTTCTTTTCTCTATTATTCTCTTCTTTTACCTTGCATCTTTCCTCTTATTTTTTAAAACCTTACTTCTAAAGTCTTTCTTCTTCTCTGTTGTTTAAAACCTTACTTCTAAGTCTTTCTTCTTTTCTATTCTTTAAAGTTTCTTTCCTTAGACTCGCACTGTCCCATGTTTTCCTTAATTTCTCTTGGCCCTCAGACTTGCACTGTCCCATGTTCTCGCTTAAAGTCTTGGTCCTCAGTCTTACACTGTCCCATGTTCTTTTTAGCTTTTCTTTAGCACAGCTTTTCTAAAGCCTATGTACAAAGTTCTCGGTGCAGAAAGCTGCTCTGGTGGAGACACACAACAGCCAGCAGCAGCAGCAGCGTCAGCAGCAGCCTCACAAGCAACCACCAATCCAAACCCATCAACCCTCCATCAGTCAAATCCTCACCAAAAAACCTCACATCCTCCTTCAATGAGTCTTTTATACCCAGTGGTAAACAAGGAGGTGGAACAATAGTTGTCCGGGAGGGGTGTGACATTGTAACAAGAGAAACCTGCTCTCTACTTCTCTAAACATAAACAACTTAGGAAAAGCAGCTGTACTGCATTTTGCCTCTTGCTCTTTTCTGCGGCTGGGGCCATGCCAAACTCAGCCTGTAGATCATTTGACACAACCGTGCTTATGTCGAGTTCTCATAGGCTTCTCATAATCTGCTCCCTACAATATCCTAGGTTCACTAACAAAGGGTCTAATGGCTAGGTGACCACAGGAGGGCTTGGGTGATGTGTTTCTAGGTTGTGCTTTTGATCCAAATGTCCCCTGATGGGTGATCTTGTGGTGAACGTGGCACTTTTCCGCTTAGTTTATTAAGAATATTAGGTGATGTGGACAAATCCCTCAACAAAGAATGGTCTAGCCCCAAATACCACCAATTGCTGAGGTCACAAACCCTATGCTCAACAATTAAGTCAACTTCTTTTCTATAGGAACCTATAGAGTATAGAGATTTGTTTGGAGGCTTCCTTGGTGGGGGGATTGACAGAGCAATGTTCAAAGTTGGTGTTTGCTATTACCAGCCACTTTGTTAAACAACGGTGGCAATGTTCACAGGGTTTCTAGTTACTTCTTTTTGAAAAAACCACACATGGCACACAGTATTTTCTTAAAATGACTGACAGATTCTTCAGAGGGAAAGAACATGTTTTTATGAGTCATGTTTACATGCTGATGAAAAGAAAATAAGAGACTGTAGAAGAATAGAGTATGAGGTATAACTTCTGCTGTAAATTGTACTTAGAATTATGCTTCTGTAATTAACAATTTGAACTTATTATTGCTTCTGTGTTATTGCTCTCTTTTTCATTGTTTCTGAGAAATCTCTCCCTGACACCAATTTCAATATGTGCATCCTCCCTGACCCCTTGGTCCCCTATGCTACCCAGGCAGGAGCTCAGTTACCTGGGGCTCCTCTGTGCTGAGCTCCTGGCAATCTTCAGATTTTCTCTTTACCTTAGTTTTGAGCAATTTGATTATAATGTGCCAAGCTTGGACATTTCCAGTTATTATTTTTTCAGATATTTCTTCTGTCTTCCTCCTTTTTTAGGTGGCATCAGTTATGTATATACCAAACTGCTGAGAATACCCCCATACTCTAGATATCAAGTGGTATTTTCCCACCAGCTAAGAGCATCCTGGTAAAGTACTGCCTCAAGAGGGCATTGGTGGTAAAGATTCTAAGAAGAAACAGGGGCCATAATTGCTGATTCTTTTAAGGAAAGACTACCTTTTATTCTTCACTATTGCATTTTTTTAAGCAGAAATAGGAATGTTCCTAATTTGTCCACTCTGAAATTTATGTTGAAATTAATTTCCATTGTAAGAAATGGGACTAGGTAGGACCTTTAAGAGATGATTAGGGCTTTGTCCTCATGAATTAATTCATGAAACCCTAGATGATCCACTGATTAATGGATTGTCTTGAGAGTGGGTCTGCTATAAAAGCCAATTTTTTTGCTAAGTCTCTCTCTGTGATGCTTTCTGCTACCTTGGGTCTCTATCAGCAAGAGATCAGATGCCATCATCAGGCACCAAGGTCTCTCAACCTTGGACCAGAACCATGAGTCAAAATGAACTTTTCTTTAAAACTAACCCATTCTGTGATTTTGTGTTATTAACAAAAAATGGACTAAGACATGGTACTCAGTATAACTGGAGCAAAGGCATCTAAATGGTTCAAAAATCAGACCAACATTAATTTGGGGGTCCAATATCAGAACATGTCACTCTCTAAAATACAAAGTTAAGCCCCAAATGGAGAATGATTCCAGTCTGTGGAACTGCTCATCTTTGAGAGAAGGTCTGTAGTTGACCAATCAAGTCTAGGCTTATCAAGTCTAACTGGGGATAAAAGTTTAAGTGGGAGACATGAAAGCAGGAGAAGTCACCTTAACAGGTAAAGGTGGTGGGGATGTAGATCCCAGAGTCTAGAAAGAGTAGCCCAAGTGCACGACTCAGAGATCTGTCCATCAATTTCCTTGTCACAGAGATGGCAAAGTCACCTGACATATTAACATAGTGCTTGAGTGTCTTTAATCCTGGGAGGGTTTCAAGTTCACCAAAGAGATGGGGAAGTAAATCAGAATTCACAGTTAAAAATTTGATGTTACACAACTCAACAATTAAAAAAAACCAACAACCAGGTACAAGCATTGTAATAGCCATTTCTTAGCCATTACTCATCAGGAAATACAACTCAAAACCCATAGTGTGCTACCATATCTCACCCACTAGAATGGCTAAAATAAGAAAAGATAGAGCACAATGGAGAAATTGAAACTCATACATTGCTGGTGGGAATGTAAAATTTTGTGATAACTATGCAAAATAATATGGTTGTTCTTCAAAAAGTCAAATTTAGTTACCATATGACCCAGAAATTCCATTCTTAGGTCCATCCCCAAGATAAGTCCAAGAAAACATATTGTGCATAAATGTTCACATTATTCATAATAGACTAAAACAACACAAATGTGTACCCATTGATGAATAAACAAAGTGAATATCCACTCACACAATATTCTTATGAATTTTTTCAGCTATAAAAAGTCTAATAAATGTTATCTTGAACAATCAAGAATGAAACTTTAAAACACTGAGTAAAAGAAGACACTCACAGTTGGCAAATACAGACAGATAGAAAATGGATTAGTAGCTGCCAAGAGCTGGGGGGAAGGGAGAGGAGGGAATGGAAAAAAAAAATCTAATGGGCATCCTATTTCTTTTTTAAGTGATAAAAATGTTCTGGAGTTAGATGGTGTAACAGCTTTGTGACTATATTAAAAACCAATGTATTGAATGCTTTAAAGGGATCAATGTTGTTAAATCAAAATTTTTGAGATCCAGAGATCTCTAAAATAAATGGGTTTATTAAGATGTTACAGTTGCTAGCCAAAAATAAAAGAACGAGTTCTGGGATAAGTTCCCTAAGGGCACCAGCAGCATGGTCAGGTAGCAGTGGGAAAATGTCTACTGGCTGTAAGGAGCCAGGGCATTTTATATTGAAAATGTGGGAAGAAAAAGACATAAATTACTTACAATGAACCTATGGTGGCTGTAGGTAAGAAGGGCAGGACCACAGGCAGCAAGTACAACCCTGGGATAGGGTAGTCCATTCAGAAAAATTCTTGCTGCTTCTTCGTGGACTGGTTCTACAGGAAGAATGGCTGTTGTCTTGACGCTAATCGTCAACATGTGGGGATATGAACAGATTTCTTTTTCTTTTTCTTTTTGGTTTAGCTTAAAGTTGTCAGTGAAAATAAACTTATTTTTCGCTTCCCTCCATTCTTCTGTCTACTAACTTAATTTAGGATATCCTAGAATTCTTCTCTTATCAATGCTGTAACATGTGAATTATATCTTAATAATAACTGTATCTTAATTAATATAATAATTATATCTTCATTATATTTTAATAAGTTATATCTTAATAAAGGTGGTATTTGGTAGTCAGGCACTCTACCACTTGAACCACTCCACACCAGCTCTTAACGGTGCCATTTGGGAGAAAAAAAGGGTAAAGGCACTTAAGGTGCAAATTTTAAGGAGGCCTCCACTCTCATCCATGCAAATACAGGACTGACCCCGTGAGTTAGTCCCTCTGCCTAAGCGTCGGAGCCAGTCTGATTCAGTGTCTGTTTCTGTCGCTTTGTCGGGGAAGAGTGGGATCGCTGGCACACCAGCGCCGCAGACCAAGCACCGGCTATTGGAAAAGGGCTCGGCTCCTGGGAGCTGGACGCCTGGGTTCTGCGCGTGGGTCCAGCTGGATGCCTCGCGCGTATAAAGGTAAGAGGCGCGGAACGCAGACACACGGCCCCTTCCTACACTTGCACCACTTCGTGAATGTAGGAAGCCCCCCTTCCCCTATGCCCCACTTCCCCGAGACCCTAAGCCCCTCCCGCTAGGCTGCCCGCCCCGCCCACCCCGGCACCGAGAAAAGCGTCCTCCTGGCCCCGAGGTCAGCAGATTGCGTTTACAGGTGCGGACCGCGCGCTCAGAGCACAACTGAGAGAGGGCGCTGAAGGGTGGCAGGTGAGGGTCCCTCGGCGCAGGGCCGAGTGGGGCGGGGGCCGGCACGGGCGATCTCCAGAAGCTTCAGACTGCCTCTAGGGGTGGGACCGAGGACCCAGAGAACCCGAGAGGGCGGTGTCACCATGGTGTTTACGAGGCCGCTTCTCTGGAGATCCCAGCTGCGCAGTACGCAGCAAGGCTGTGTCTGTGGGTGGTCCCTCAGCGGTGCTGCGCGATCCTGAACCAGCAAAGACACGGCTTCTTCTCGGTGCCCTCTGCGTCCTTGCGAGTCCCAACTCTGGGCCCACTTATCCCCTCCCTTCTCTCCTTAGGGATCTGCACGATGATGTCATAGTTTGTCTGCCCTTTTGAAATCTCAGTATCCAATCCAGATCCTAACACTCTTTATCCACCCAAATATTTTCAGGAACTCACCTCATATTGTCAGAACCCTCCTTTTTCGTGAGCATGCTTAAAATCAGGGTGTCGGCCGCTGTCTCTGCCTTCAGAGAGCTTCCAATCTGGTGGGGCCAACAATTAATGAGATAAGGAAATACAATAAGGAATGATGAGAAGAATTGGGGTGTGTGTGGGGGAGGGGTGTTTCTAGGGTAGAACATCAGAAGCCTTGGAGCTGTGACACCTCTCAGTAGAGGTGTCCCAGTGGGATGAGAGTGGTTTGAACTTGGTGGTGCGGATGGAGTAGGGAGCCTTCTAAGTGGAAAAATGCAAAGGCTCAGAGATGATTTCGACTCATTTTTGAAAAGCCAACAACAGTGAATAGATTTTTTTTTTGGTTAAACTTAAAATATTTATGAGCTTTGAGATGAAAAAACAAAAGCACAACTTTCGCATTGCCGGTGCTAAGTCAATGAACATTCAGGGGTGTAGAATGCTGTTTTTCTTTCTTCTCTATCTCCAGACCCTGTATCATGGATACTCTTTCTGAAGCAAATGGCACCTTTGCCATCCGCCTTTTAAAGATACTGTGTCAGGACAAGTCTGGACGCAATGTGTTTTATTCTCCTATGAGCATCTCCTCTGCCCTGTGCATGATTCTATTGGGGGCAAAGGGAAATACCGCAGTCCAGATGGCCCAGGTAAGTTGCCTGTCACCCAGGAGGGACTGGCCTGCCACTGGCTGTTGTTTCCTATCACCTGCTTCATTCTCACCTCCAGAACTGCTGAAAAAGGAGGGTAGGATGTGCGTGCACCCCATTTCATGGTGGTGGGTGCCAAGAGGAAAGAAGGCAGGGAGTCTTCTCCAGACAGGTCTTTTTGTTTGGTTTTTTTTTTTTTTTAAGGGGAAAAGTTTCCCCAATTAATAACCTGGAGAAGACTCTCAAAATTTTGTGTAGCACTTTGCTTAGAAAGTGATGCTGGAATTATTTGAAATATAAATTGCTAGAATGTATCTATTTTTTGGATAATTGTAATTATTTGACGGTGAGAAGGTTAATTCCTGCCTTTAGTCTTTTCTGTACCAGTTTACTTTGCTAACTCACTGAGGGGATAAACAGAAACATAAAGGAGAGTTAAAAGGCGTGCACTTAGTCACACATACAGACCATGAGAGCACTGTCTGGCTAGGTTTAACAAGCACTTGGTAGATATCTGGAGGTGATAAAGAATCAGTCCCTATTCCCACAGGCTTGCAGGGTGGGCAGGTGCCTGAGGAAAGCCTAAAAACTTGTCACTGTGAGGTTCCTGCCCCTGCTCACACCTTCAGGGTGGGAGTGTTAGTCACTGTTGGTCTTTATTTCAGTATCAGTCAAGTGTTATGGTCTTTTCTAGGTTTTAGACAATTTACCAGGTGTGAGATTGTAAGGTCCTCATATCTCTAGGGCTCAACTGGGTAATAACCAGGCATACAATATGGTAAATATACATTGCTACTTATAACACAAAAGGAGACTATTTGGCTGAAAAAATATTTAAAACAATTATTCATTTTTCCTTCATGCTATAAATGGTAAAAGCCCATGACAAAAATCTTTAAAAATGAAAGTAGAAGAAAGGGAAAAAAAATCCCCTGTAGTCTTATTAAACAGAAATAACCATATAAGAATTAAAACATTTCCTTCCAGTCATATTTCCCCATTTTGGCTTTAAATTTTATACTTTGGTGATTAACTATATCTTAATTCTTATCAGTACTGTCTCAATTGATGTGAGGATTCAGCGAGATAATCTATGTAAATCTGGTGCCCACCATGAATAACTATTGATAATAGTGTTATCATAGCTTAGGTAAAATAGACTTCAGCTGTTGGTTTTCTATTTTTTGACAGATTTTTCTGAATTTCAAAGTTGGCTGAGACTTCCCTTATGGCCTAATATGTATTTTTGAAATATTAAAGTAGCATATATGTAATATTGTGTCTCTAGGATATAGTTTTAAGAGCTCTGTTTTGGTCTTATTAGTATTGCTCACTTATTTCCCTTTGAAGAGTCCCATTATGACTATATTCCTGTCCATTTTTATTTGTATTTTTGGTATATTTGAGGATAAAAAATTGTAAATTCTTCTAGAGACTGAAGAGCACTATTGATAATGTTTTATCTTTTCCTTCACAGGTACTTTCTTTAAACACAGAGAAAGATGTTCATGTGGGCTTCCAGTCACTTCTCGCTGAAGTGAACAAGCCTGGCACAAAGTACTTGCTTAGAACAGCCAACAGGCTCTTTGGAGAGAAGACTTGTGAATTCCTCCCAGTAAGTTGAGTCAGTAGGACAATAAAAGTTGTACTCAAAACACCTGGTGATATAGTTCCCAGGAGAAAGACTACTGAGAACTTGAGAAACTTATGGGCAACCCCCCGCCTTTTTTTTTATTTGGAAATACCACAATTCTGTAACGATACCTTGCATTATTTCAAATTTGACTACTTCTAGAATCATGTACTCATCTCTGGTTATTCCACACTCAGTAATACCTACATATAAACTTTGATATATTATCTATTACACTAAGATGTGATCCCTTAAGAGATGTGTGCTAATTTTATTATTTTTTTAAAAAAGGATATAGTATTCAGAATGTTGAAGTCTTGCTGATATTTTATTTAATAAGATAGCCTTACTGAACACGTTTCTCTCCAGACATTTAAGGAGGCCTGTCTTAAGTTTTACCTATCTGAACTGGAGCAACTGCCCTTTGCCAAAGACGTAGAGATGTCCAGGAAGCATATAAACACTTGGGTCTCCAAACAGACTGAAGGTTAGAATTTCAAGTTATTTCAACGCCCCACCCCACTTCTTTCTCCTCCTCTCCTTCCACCTTTGCCTCCTCCCCACTCATCCTTCTCTCCTCCTCTCCTGTCTCCTCCTTCCTCTTCCACCCTTTTTCTTTTTTTCCTTCTTCCTCCTTCCCCTTCTTCTCCCCCTTAACTGATTTCATTGGTCTTTCACATGGTCAGAATGATGTTGACTGACTGGGCCTCTTGGTATATTTTAACCTTAGAAGATTCATTGAAGTTCTAATCAGATGCTCAGGTTTTCAATGACAGAAAGTTAATTTTGTCTGTTCCCCTAGGACTCAAATAGCTGATACAAATGTCAAAAGGAACTCATCAGCCAGATACCTAGTTTAACTGTTTCCATTAGCACATACTTTCATTGGCCTGTAATGTTCCATGTCAGGTGACTCTGCCATTTCTGTGAGAAGGAGATTGATGGGCAGATCTTTCCTGAGTCATTCACTTGGGCCACTGTTCCTCCATCCCCACCCCCTACATGTGTTAGGAGACTTTTATGGTTTCTCTTATGTCTTACATTTCATCTCCCTTAATTAGACTTGGCAAGCCTAGACTTGATTGGTCAACTGCAGACCCTCTCTTAGGGATGACAGTTCCACTGGCTGAAATTGCCCTCTATTTGGCATTGAACTGTATTCATTTCTGTCTCAGACAGTGACATGTTCCACGTTTGGCCCTTGAGATCAATAGTGGTCTGATGTTTGAAATATTCTGCACCACTAGGACTTTTCTATCTTGGCTAACAAATGGGACAGTAAGGAATGAGAGGTAGTCTTTCCTTAAAAGACACAGCAGTTATTTACCCCAGTTTTTCTTGGGCTCTTTACCACCTATGCTTTCTTGAGGCCGTAAATTAGCAATGATGCTTTTAGTTTATTAAAAAGGTACCACTTGCCAGGAGCTGGTGGCTCTCACCTGTAATCCTAGCTACTCAGGAGGCAGAGATCAAGAGAATTGAGGTTCGAAGCCAGCCTGGGTAAGGAGTTCGTGAGACCCTATCTCAAAAAACCCTTCACAAAAAAAAAGGGGCTGCTGGAGTGGCTCAAAGTGTAGACCCTGAGTTCAAACCCCAATAACTCAAAAAAAAAAAAAAAAAGGTACCCATGGTATCCAGGGGAAGAAGGGAGTATCTTTACTTGCCCACCGTACCTTTTTTTAGGAATGCCTGGTACTCTGTTTAGAGGATCCAATAGTAATATCTCTTCCAGAAACTGTTCATGTGCCCATCCTCTGCTTTTCCCCCTTTGGGCCATTCATTCTGGCTGCTTCTGACATGTTGGCTTCTAGTTGTAGGATGTTAGGACTGGGCATGACCATGGAGTGCTAGACCAGATAATGCATTTAACCTCTGCAGCTCCCCCTAGTCCCCACCCACCCAGCCCATCTCACATTTCCAGCTTGTCTTGCTTCCCCTGTTGTTTCTTTCTTCCAAACTGCTTTCTTTCTTCTTCTTTTTTTTTTGCAGTACTGGGGTTTGAACTCGGGGCCTACATCTTGAGCCACTCCACCAGCCCTTTTTTTTTTTTGTGAACGGTTTTTCAAGATAGGATCTCACAAACTGTTTGTCCGGGCTGGCTTCAAACCATGACCCTCCTGATCTCTGCCTCCTGAGTAGCTAGGATTACAGGTGTGAGCCATTGGTGCCTGGCTCCCATCCTGCTTTCTTTGAATGACTTAGAAGTCTTTTACTGTCCTCAACTTGGTGGATGTTCCTCAAGTGTCTGTAATCATGAATACCATGGTTTTGATTTTTTGTACACAACCATCCACACTCAGCAAATTTGAAATGAATGTTCAGATCTTCCAAGACATAATCTCATAGTTTATTTATCATATATTTATAAAAAAACAGCTAAGTGTATTTTCGGTTTTTCTTGACAGGTAAAATTCAAGAGCTGTTGCCAAGGAACTCAATTAGAGAGCAGACCAAGCTGGTTGTTGTGAATGCCATCTACTTCAAAGGAAAGTGGGATGACTATTTTAACGAAACATGCACAACGGAAATGCCTTTTAAAATAAACCAGGTAGGAGGAAGCCTTTTTTTTTTTTTTTTAAATCATGTTACTTTGATGAGGAAATTGAATGGAAAAGTTTAACTTTGTAAAAGCATAGGGCTGGAATGTAACTCAATGGTAGAACTCATGCATACTATGGGACCTGGGTTCAATCCTTCGCACCTTAAAAAAAAGTAAAAAACATAAATGACTGGTTAAAAAAAATCACTTGGAACTTATTTCTGAATGAACTTTTTAACCCAGTAGAATAAATGATAAGAATAGAGAATATGTGATGCCTATAATTTTTTTTTTTTTTGCTTTACTGTCACTGCAAATTTCTCCTTATCAATTGTTGCAAGCTTCTTCTGGAAACTGAAGATTTTCCTTTAAGCCCAAGATGCTTAGATAGAAAACAAATAACAGGTGCTAAGGCAGAGTGATATTTGTATCACCATATGAGATATGGGGCAGGGGACAAGGAGGTAAATTTCTTTAGCCAAGTATTTTTTAAATCAAAATAAGTTCATTTGAATTGAACTTGTTCAATGAACTTATCATTATTTTAAAACATTTTGCTAATACATGGTAGATATATGTTGATTTTTGTTGTGACATTTCCATATATTCATGTATTATATCCAGTTTGGTTTATTCCTTCCATTATTCTCCCTCCTCCCACATTTCCTTTTTAAGGTGACTTCAACAGGTTTCAATGTTCCATATTCATACTTGTATAGAAAGTACATCAACCATATTCACCCTCCTTTACCCTGTTCATTTACCCTCCCTCTCCCACTAGAGCTCTTCCCTTCACATGACCTTTTTTACATTATTGTCCTTCAGTGTTTTAAGTCACTGTTTGTTGTTCAGTGGGAATTTTGCCTTGATATTTTACCTGTAAATATATTGTACTTAAATCAGCCTAACCCCTTCCATACTCTTTCTTGTCCTTTTACCTCTACCCTGATTGTGCAGCAGTTTTCAGTGTGATTCATTGTGTCTTGTTCCTACACACAGAGGTGATGTATTCCATTATTATACACTGTTATTCTTTTCTTCTTTTCCTCTTTCCTCTAACAGTTCCACTTTGGAAATATGTTCTGTATATATATGTATATATATGATAATGCTTATATTTGTATTGGATCTCTCTTCCATATATGAGAGAAAACATGCAAACATTGTCTTTCTGAACCTGGCTGTCTTCACTTAAGATAATGATCTCCAGTTCTATCCATATGCCTGTGAACAACAAAATTTCATTCTTCTTCATGGATGAATAAAATTCCATTGTGTATATGTATGTATGTGTGTAAAATCACATTTTCTTTATATATTCACTAGTTGTAGGGCATCTGGGCTGTTTCCACAGCTTGGCTATTATGAATAATGCTGCAATAAACATGGGTATGCAGGTGTCTTTGTTGTAACCTGACTTACATTCCTTCTGGTATATGCCTAGAAGTGGAATTGCTGGATCACATGGCAGTTCTATTTTTAGTTTTTTGAGGAGCCTCCATACTGTTTTCCACAATGATTGTACTAATTTACATTCCCACCAACAGTATATGAGGTTTCCTTTCTCCCCACATCCTCGCCAACATTTGTTGTTTGTGTTCTTGATGATAACCATTCTAACAGGAGTGAGGTGGAATCTTTTGATTTGCATTTCCTTTATGGCCAGGGATGTTGAGCATTTCTTAATTTTTTTTGGCAATTTGGACTTCTTCCTTTGAAAAAGCTCTGCTCAGTTCATTTGCCCATTTCTTCATCGGGTTATTGATTCTTTGGCAGTTTCGTTTTTTGAGCTCCCTGTAAATTCTGGTTATTAATCCCTTGTCAGATATATAGCTGGCAAATATTTTCTCCCATTCCATGGAAAATCCCTACCTTTTCAGTCTGGTTACCATTTCCTTTGCTGTGCAGAATTGTTTTTGTTTCATGTAGTCCTGTTTGTCCATCCTTTCTTTTAATTGCTGAGTCATTTGAGTTCTATTTAGGAAGTTATTGTTTATGCCTAAATGTTCCAATGTATTTTCTACTCTTTTTTTTTTGCGGTACTGGGGCTTGAACTCAGAGCCTTCACCTTGAGCCATTCCACCATCCCTATTTTTGTGAAGGGTTTTTCAAGATAGGGCTGGCTTCAAATTGCGATCCTTCTGATCTCTGCCTCCTGAGAAGCTAGGATTATGGCATGAGCCACTGGCGCCTGGTATTTCCTACTCTTTTCTGTACTAGTTGCAAAGTTTCAGGCCTTATGTTAAGGTCTTTAATCCACTTTGAACTGATATTTGGTACAGGGTGAAAGACATGAATGAGTTTCTATCTTCTACTTGCAGATATTCCCTTCGAGGGCAGTTCCGCAATGATCTAGCTTCCTCCCACTAAGCCCCACTTCCTAAAGGTTTCACTACTTCCCAGTAGTGCTACCCTGTGGACCAAGCTTTTAATACATGGGCCTTTGTGGGACATTCCAGATCCAAACTATAGCACTAGGGAAATTCAAAGTATCACATTCTATCCTGCTGAATAAAATCTTATCCTTCTCAGGCTAGCCCTGTATATGCTTACACTGGATGACTTTTATGATGATAGAAAAGATCTGGCTGACATGTTTCAAGTATTAACAAGAGCACTGGATATTGTTTCTATCACAGGAAAATTCCTGGAATTAACTGTGGCTCATTTGGATACTTTATTGCCTCTTCCAATAATCTGTGCTCATCTGTTCATTCCTGTCAGAAGGAGGAAAGGCCAGTTCAGATGATGTATCAGGAAGGCAAATTCAACATCACCTATGTGAGTGAGGTGCAAGCACAGGTGCTGGAGCTGCCCTACGAGGGCAAGGAGCTGAGCATGGTGATCCTGCTCCCGGATGATGGCGTGGATCTCAGCACGGTGAGGTGGGAGGGGCTGCAGCCCTCTCCTCTCTGAATTTCCATGGGAAGAATCCAGTGACACCTGCCTTTATCCCTAGAATAGAACTCAAACACCACTACCATTTTTGTATTTGCCTTTTGAGTGGGTGATGCTCACAGACCTAGACCCAGCTGCAGAGCCCAGTGGGATCAAAGTTTTGTTCAGGACTGACTTCTCCCATTACTATCTACGTGACTTTGCCAAATGATGTATCCCATCTCGGCTTCCGGTATCTTGGCTTCAGCTTTCTCATTGCTAGAATGTGGTTA
Organism: Castor canadensis; assembly: GCF_047511655.1. Classification (NCBI taxonomy): domain Eukaryota; kingdom Metazoa; phylum Chordata; class Mammalia; order Rodentia; family Castoridae; genus Castor; species Castor canadensis. Next base: position 51,343,275 of record NC_133393.1, read on the forward strand.
TGATGCTGTCTGCCTGATAGAACTATTATGAGGATGAAACGGGGGCAATTCAGATGGCATTGTCAATGTGATCCATTATTATCATAATCACTGTTATTAGCATTAATATTTTGAAATCTGAGAACCTCAAATCCAGAATGAGAAAATCTCTTACTTTGATCTATCAAAGGGGTTGGGGAGAGTGGTGGCAGCAGGAAGATGTGATGTCCAGTGCTCAGAGGCCAGAGGCAGGCATACCCTAATACAGAGCTTCCCTGTCCTTGCCTCCTTGCAGCATGGTCCCTGTGGTGAGAGGCAGCCATTATCTGAATGTAGGCAATGGAGCATCCCTGACCTAAGCAGTCTTTGTGATCAGAGAAGCCCCCATGGTCTCCTTCTTTCCAGCTCCCTAACTGTAGCATCTCTCCCCTAGTGTGTTAGTTTATTGTTGTTGTTGTATGATGGCATACCTGTTTTAAACAACTTAAGGGAGGAAGGGTTTGTTCTGCCTCATTGTTTCATAAGGTTCAGTCTGCATGGTTGCTTGGGCACAGCATGGTGGCAGTGGGAGCATGTGGCAGGGTTTGCTCACCTAAAGGTGGACAGGAAGCAGAGAGAGAGGAGGGGACCAGGGACCCAGTATAACCTTCAAAGCCATGCCCTCAGAGATCTACTTCATTAAGCAGGGCTCCACCTCCCACAATAGTGCCACCAACTGGGGACCTAGTGTTCAACACATGAAGACTGTGAGGGACATTTCATATTCAAACCATAACACACAAACCCAACCCAGAATCCCTCCTGCTGTGACTCACAAGGGGAACCCTTTCTTTTTCATTTTTTTCCTTACCAGTAATAGTTTGTTGTTTTTCAAACGTTATCTACTTAAAAAAAAAAAGCATAGTCTGAAAGTATAATCACTTGTCAGAATAAAAGATATCTCAAAAGTGGTTAAGGAGAGGACACCAGGCTACCTGCCTTTCAGCTGTTTTGCTTTTCCATGCACATTATATCTGGGAGAGCAGGACAAGTTGGGCCTTCACAAGCTGCCTGGCTGATAAAGAGGCTGCCAGTCCTGGGTGAATAAGCAGCTCCGTCTGCAAGAGGAGGAGGGGTGCTGTACGTGGGAGTGCCTGCACTTGTAGATATACACTCAAATCTGAATCTGAAAGTTTAATTCTGGTTTTTCAGGTGGAAAACAATCTCACTTTTGAGAAGTTAACAGCCTGGACCAAGCCAGACTGTATGAAGAACACTGAAGTTGAAGTTTTCCTTCCAAGATTTAAACTGCAAGAGGATTATGATATAGAGTCTTTGCTCAAGCGTTTGGGGATGGTGGATGCCTTTCAACAGGGCAAGGCTGACCTGTCAGCACTGTCAGCTGAGAGACACCTGTGTCTGTCCAAGTTTGTGCACAAGAGTGTGGTGGAGGTGAATGAAGGAGGCACAGAGGCTGCGGCAGCTTCAGTCATGGAGGCTGTAGATTGCTGCTTGGTGTATGAATCGCGGTTCTGTGCTGACCACCCCTTCCTTTTTTTCATCAGGCACAACACATCCAACAGCATTCTGTTCTGTGGCAGGTTCTCCTCTCCATAGGGGCGCACTTACTGTGCACGGCAGCATTTCCCTCTTTTGGAAATGCATGGCCTGTAGGTGAAAGCCAAGTACTAGATGATGGCAGATTCCTCATCCCTCTGAACTCTTTGGCAAAATAATCTCATGATGCACCACACTCAGTTCTCCCCTGCCCACTCTTTTTGTGCCACTTTACAAAGATCATGGGGCAAACACAGGTATTGTTCCATGCTGTATTTAGGAGGCAGTTAAAAAACCCTATAGGGTAGCCCAAAAAGTTTTCCTATAGATGGCCCCACATATGTTTCCCACTCATTCTACCTGAAGTCCATTCTAGCGTTCATGGAACCTCAAATCTTGTCACATACTTGCCTTAACCTTACTATTTAAACAGTAACAGACACTGCTTAGTGTTATTACTCTTATTACAGTTTCATGTAATTTGACTTTTAATACACATTTTAACGTTATCTTTCTTTGATATTCACCATTCACCAGGTATGTGCTAAACCAGTGCATAAGGCACTTGGGGAAATGAAGGGACAGAGTCAATGGTCCTTTGATACTTCGTTTTTAATATCTGTGCTAACTTACCTAGCTTTTCTGATGACTAATTTGGACTATTTAATATCTTTGAACTTACCATATGGTCTCCTTGCAAGGGTCACACCTTTCTTCATATTACTGTATTTCTCCACCTCCAACAGTTACCTCCATTCAGCCCTTTACATTCATTACAATGTCATCACAAAGACAGTTTTTCTCTTCTAATGAGATGTACATCTCTGAACTCTCATTGCAGCTACTCATGGCATGGCTTTTGCTGCTAATCTCCTGCATTCTTAGGTAGTCTTCTAACTAGGCCTGTGGGCATCAAGGGTTGAGGTATATTTCACACGTCTGTGTGCCACTTACAGATTAGTAATAAAATAATGCAATGGTAGATAAGCCCTGTAACTTTTGTAATGGTTGGGTATCACTGACTTTATTGTGTATTTTTAGATTTTTTTTGTTATGATGACATTTTTATAACATAAAACCAACCATTTTTGGGGTAGTAGAGATTGAACCCACGGCCTCTTACATACTAGGCAAAGGCTGTACCACAGAGCTATACTCCCAGCCCCCAAATCAACCGTTTTAATTAAACAGTTTAGTGCTACCAAGGACTCTGTGCAAAATGCTGTGCAATTATTACTTTTACCTAGTTTCAAAAAATTTTCATTGATAACTTTCAAAAGTTTTCCAAAAGAAACTCTGTACCCATTAAGCAGTGATTCCCAGTCCTTCTAACCTCTAGCCTCTGGCAATGACCAGTCTGCTTGCTGTGACTATGGATTTACCTGCTGTGGATATTTCATGTGAATTGAATCATACATATGACTTTTTTTTCCTTGCAGTACTGGAGATTGAATTTAGAAACTTGTACTTGTTAGGCAAGTGCTCTGCCACTTAAGCCATGCCCCCAGTCTTTCTAGTGCCTTTTTTTTTTTTCAGTTTGTTTTTGAAATAGTATCTGCTGCTTTTGCCCAAGCTAGCCTCAGAGTTTGATCTTCTGCCTTGTTTCCCAAATGGCTGGGAGCAATTTATTTATAATACTTCATCTTCTCATTAAGGAAAATAATATGAGTCTCCATTTATTCAAACATTTTAAAAATATTTATTTAAAATCCTTTAAAAATTTTTGTACATTTCCCATCAAGTTTCTGGTTTTCTTGTTATGACTCTTCTCATGTTTTATTGTCATTGTAACAGTTATAAATAAAAGCATTTCCCCCACCTGGTTATGGATGGTATATAAATAATTGAAGTTTATACGTTTATCTTGTGCGTGACTAATTTGGTGTGCTCTTTCAGTACTTTAAAAGTTTTCAGTAAATTTTCTTGGAATTTCTACTATATGATCACACAATGGGCAGATTGTCTTTGCTAGGTATATAATTGTACAAATAAGAGAGAGTGCCTCCTTCTAATTGTTATACTCCTTGTTTCTGGGCTTTTGTTTGTTTGTTGTTTTGGTTTTGTCCCTTTTGCATTACCCAGACATTCTGAGACAGAGTGCAATTGCAATGGGAATTCTTGTGCTGTTTTTTGTGTTACTTTCGAAGTTGACAGTATCCAGTACTGGTGAACATGTGAGAAAATGGGCTGTTTGTGGGAGGATGCATTAAGACTTTGGGAAGGAGTTGAGCGAGTCACTCAAAGATTCTCTTTGGGTAAATTAATCTCACCACCCCTCTGTTTCTCTCTCATTTCTTGTCTTGCCATGTGATCTCACCCTTTCACATGCTCCCACGATTAAGTCATCTACTGTTGTGATGTAGCCAGAAGACCCTCAGTGGAGCCAGCAGTTGCTGGCACCATGCTCTTGACTTTCAAAACTATGAGCTAAATAAACTTCCTTTCCTTACAAAATACAGAAAACAGACTAATACACTCAATTTATCCAAACGTAAGATAATTGCCTACCTCCCTGAGCCTCCTTCTTTAATCAGCTGTAGGACTGGCTTCATGAGAGCAGGAATCAACCCCCATCCCATCACTGGCTAACCCTCACTAATCCTTGCCAGCATTAAAAACTCTGCCTGGACCTGGCAGAGTGGCTCAAGTCATAGAGAGCCTGCCTAGTGTGTTCAGCCTCCAGTACTGACAAAGCAAACAAAAAACCTCTGCCTGTGAGTTTAAGTCTTCTGAAGCAGAAGCATTTAGTGCACTTGATGGAAATGAGGAATCTCTCCCATCTGCCTGCACAAGCTCCTAAACTCCTTGAGGACAGGAGTTTCTATGGTTTTGCCCCATTATCTAGCACTAGGCCCAGCTACACCATTATGTTAGCTTTTCCTTGACATAAAGGAGGAAAGATTTATTTTGGTTCATGTTTTCAGAGGTTTTAGTCTAAGGACAGCTGGCTCCATTGCTTTGGACCTGAGGCGAGGCAGAGCATCATGGTGATGTAGAGGCTGCTGACCTGATAGCAGCCGAGAAGCAAAGGGAGAAGGGGAAAGGGACACGATACATCTTCCCAGGAAATGCCCCTGGTAGCCCATTTCCTTCAGCCTACTTTTTTCCTTCACCTCCTTTTCACCACATCCCAATAATGCTGTCATATTATGACTCCATCAAGGAATTAACCCATTGATGAGGTCAGAGCCCTCAGGATCCAATCACTTCCCGGAAGCCCATCAGCTGGCAACTGAATCCCCAATACAGTGTGTGTGTGTGGGGGGGGGGGTTTGCATATTCAAGTCATTACAGTCATCTCTGAGGCCCAGTGCAAAGTGCAAATGAGAAGCCCCTTGTTCAGGATGTTGGCAGCTGAGCATCAAATCCATCTGCGAAGCTTTCTGAGTCTTTTGGGTCTACATGGGTCACAAACTCCTGCAGCTGGTTCTGACTAGTGATAGCCACTGTAGGTTTGGAACTGCCTAAGGTCCAAGTTAACATTCCAACTTTCTAACTGTTCCTATTAAAAGGAAAGAGAAACCACAGGGGTTTTTTTTTGTTGTTGTTTTTTTGCCTAGTAACAGGATGCTAGAGTGGGACTCTGTTTCAATTTTGCTCATTCACAGAGGGAAAAGCAAAGAAGCACCAAGTGGAAGCCATTACTTGTCAGGCAAGGATACCAACCCGCAAGTCTCTGACTTTTGCCCAAGGGAAAGTCAGGTATTAAAGGCTATGGAGGAAGAGCGTAAGGTGGTTGTAACTACACAACACTGCAACCCAGCGGTCAGGTCAGGGCAAAGTGAGCCCAACACCTTGGCCAGGGGTGTCTTCAGGCAGATTTCTAGGGCCCTGGCGTCCACCAACTCAAAGTCTATGGCTCTTTATCAGCCTTGGCTGGCCAGCTTGTGGTGACCAAGTGCAAGAGGCAGTTCTGGCAAGTGCAGCGGATCTCCCTCTACTTGGGAAAAAAAGGAAATGTCTCTGATCTCTGAACTTCCCAAAAGAATAACAGATGTCAAAAAGCTTTTGAGAGCTTGGTAGCAAAGAACATTTTCCCTGAGACGGCCGCTGTAGTGCTAGCGTCCATGTGCGTGGGAGAGACCGGACGACTTCCGCACCAGGTTGTGCGGGGTCCTCCCCACCCGCCAGCCTCCGCCACCCAGCGCTCACCCCGCAAGGCCCACGGCGCCAGGCCCCCCACACCACCCAGCTGCTGAGCTGTTGGGTGAGGGCCCCCCACCCTGTTTTCTGTAAACATGAAAGAGTCCCTACAGCCTGAGATATGGGAGAGGACGACCCCGGTGTCCAGATCCTGCGTCGGGGACCCTAAGCCCACGCCCTCCACGCTGTACGGGTGTAGGGGAGCCTGGAGATCAGCCCGGCTTGGCGCAGTGGTTTATTTCCAGACCTCCCGGAGCGGAGGAGGAGGCAGAGCGGCTTTGCGATGGGGACCTGCCCTGGGTGCTGCGCCGCCCTGGGCACCCATGGCCAAGCTTAATCCGGAGCAGCCTACATCCTCCGCGGGGCAGGGAAGCTGTGGGGAGGGGACCTAACGGGCAAGGGGAGTGCCCGCCCCTCTGCTCCCCACCCCCCACCCAGCCTGCGGAGGCAATGGAGACAGGTGAACCTCCTAGCATCAGCCTCCTGTCGGTTCCAAGGCCAGGAAGTGGGGGCGAGTGAAGGGGGCCGGGCAGGATGATTGCTTTCGGTTTCACTGGCCTTTTTCCTCGGGCCTCCCTAGGGATCCCTGGTTATCTGGGGGAAGAATTCATTTTAGCTTTGGGGGACGGCAAGGAAAGACCAGGGATACAGTGTGTGCCTAGGATTAGAAAACAGGGCTGGTGGTTTAAGTGCAGTTGCCCGGGCAGGGACCTTCAAGGTCCATTTTATTAAGGGCGTGGCCCCTTGATTCCTATTTATTACGCTTGGGTCAGAGAGAACCATAGAATAGAAGCTGGAAAGGATCAGGGAGGGAAAACACTGGGAACCATGATGTTGATGTCCCTAAAAAAAGCACTGATTTAGTCCTAATGCATAGTTAAGGCCACAAAAAGTGGAGAGAAAGAAAAGAAGCAAAATAGGAAGAGACAGGCAGTTAATAAGTAATTAATGCAGAGGGAAGGCGTGTGGCTCTGGGCCCATGCTATTGGGACGTCTTTGAACAGCCAGAGGCAGCACAAGAGATGGTCTGGAGGCCGGGCAGGGCTGGGGAGAAGTGAGGCTGCAGGTGAGTGGGGCTAAAAGCAGCAATGGTTTATCTCTAACTGGCGTTGCCTTTCCTCCCTGACATCAGATGGCCTGGAGAAGCTGCCAAGTGAGTATAGCTTCCTGCTTCCCCATGTCCAGTCCTGGTCATCACTCTGCCCTGCAGAGTTCTCTGTCTGACTCCGAAAGCCATGTCTCAACTGTCCTGTTCTACCTGTCCTAGTCCATTTTCTGTTGTTATCACAGAATGCCACAGACTGGGTAAATGACAAGCAATAGAAGTTTATTGGGCTCATTGCTCTTAAAGCTGGAAAGTTTCAGAGCAAGGTGCCACCAGTATCTGGTGATGTGTTCTTGCTTCAAACATAGTGGAGGCATCACCTGGTGAGACAGAGCAAGACAAGCTCAGGTTTCCCTTCCTCTTCTTTTCTTTTCTGGCAATACTGGGGTTTGAACTCAGGGCCTCATGCTTGTAGGCAGGTGTTCTACCACTTGCCACTCCACCAGCCCTTTTTTGTGTTGGTTTTTCGAGATAGGGTCTCCTGAGGTATTTGCCCCTACTGGCTTTGAACCAAGATCCTCTTGATCTCTGCCTCCTGCATAGCTAGGATTACAGCTTTCCCTTCCTCTTCTTATAAAGTCACAAATCCCCTGGGGGGGCTGTCCTCGTGACCTCGTCTAATATGAATTAGATGAGGCCCCACCTCCAAATGCAAACCACATGTGACTTTGCAGATTAAGTTTCCAACACATGATCTTTTAGGGGACACATTCAAACCATAGTTCCCTGCTCCCCAGTTCTTTGGGCTGTACGATAGCCAAGAGGCACTATTTCCTCAAACCCCTTCCATATCTGCTGACTGTATTTGATATGCTACCTGTCCCCATCGAGGGCAAAAAACTGTCAAGCGCATCATTACACAACATTTCTCTCTATGCTGTGACTCCACACCCTCCATCACAGATGCTTTCTCTGAATTAAGTGGCCTCTTTGCCATCTGCCCTTTACACTGGGTGGGTTTTCCTCCTCTCAGTGTCTCCTCTGCCCTGACCATGCTTTCCCTGGAGACAGAATGAAATGCTACTGTTCCAGGGGGCCTCCACTGAAAAAAAGAGGACAAATTATACAAAGTCATTAGAGCCGTTTGCTGAAAGATTTTGGTTTTCCTCCCTTCCAGCACATGGTTGGTACTCTCATGGTCCCCAGTGTGACTATGTGAGAGATGATGGAACCTTTAAGAGGTGGGGCCTACTGTTAGGTCATTGGGTCATTAGGTCACAGGTTGGTTCTTGAAAGAGAGTTGTTGTAAAAGAGAAGCATGATCTCTCTCCCCTCTGGTTTCTTGTCTGTCTGGCCATGTGTCTTTCCCACTTGCATGCAAATCCCTCCTTGATACCATCTGAGGATGCTCACAGGAACCAATGCCATGCCAGATGGTCTTTCATCTTTGAAATTGTGAACTAAGCTGGGCCAGGTGGTACCTACCTATAATCCCAGCTCTCTGGAGGCAGAGGCAGGAGGATCTTGAGTTTGAGGCCAGCCTGAGCTACACAGTGAGACCCTTTCTCAAAAATTAAAAAACAACCTGTTAAATTAAATAAGTCTTTTTTTTTCCTGTATGCATTATCCAGCCACAGGTGTTTTGTTAGAGCAATGGGAAACAAATGAGTATAGTGGATTGTTATTCTTGAGTCCCTTGTGAAGTCTGTGACCATTCTGGCCAATGAGTTGTGTGCAGAAGTGACACAGAGGGACATTTAACTGACAATTTGAGCTCCTCTAGAATTCTTTTTGTCCCTGTAGCATGGCATCTTCTGCCTAGCCATGATGGACATATAGCCTGAGTGTCAATGACCCTTTGTTATTTAAGCCTCTGAGATTTGGGGGGTTATTTGTTACTGCATGGAACCCGGCCTGTCCTGACTGATAGAAATCATACATTATTTTATCATACACCGTTTTATGGAGCTGTTCATGAGGACTTTTGTGAATGCTGTTAGAATGGGAAATGTGGTAGTATCTTGCAAATTGGTGATAATTTCCTCTGTGGCTCTTTTTTTACATAAACTCAGAAATTGTGTTATTTTGTGAGAAGACGTTATACTTAGAGCAAGTTGATGAGTTGATGAGTGAAAGCCTCTAAACTTCTCAGTCTTATAAAAGCGAAAGAATGAGAGAGAGAGGGAGAGAGAGAGAGAGAGAGGAGAAAATGAATCAGTTTGGCCGGATGATTCACAAGGTATTTATAATCCAGTGAGATGTCCCTGTGGGTTATAAATTGGGAGCCCATGTTGCAGCTGGAGAAAGTGCTGTCTTGCCCGAGAAGTAATTCTGACGATGGGCAGGATGGTATACTGCAGGTGGAAGCCTCTGGAATGGGAGGACCCTCTTCCTACTTCAAAACTGAGGCAGTTTTGAGAGTCCTCTCTGGATGGCATTTCTTCCTGGTGCTCCAGTGAACCATTGTTTGGAGTTGGGGGTTTTCCTGGGCAAGCTTCCGTTGCCTGCCGTCTTGCTTTCCTCCCCATGTGGATAACAGCTCTCCCTCTTTCTCCTTTGCAGGTCCTCCATTTGTGTACCGGGGGATTAAAGGAAGCCAGACTTGGAACAGATAGTAAAGACCATCTAGCCCTTGGGTTCCCAAATTAGGCTGCATGATAAAATCTCCTGGGGAGCCATTGATCTTACCTAACTCTGGGTATTTTATTTTTTCAGTGTATTCTTTTGCAGTGTTTGAGTCTTTATTTATTGTGTGTGTGGTCTTAGTAATCAATATAATTAAATCAAGGAAAAGAAAATAACCATGTACACATTAATGTCTGCAAATAAAATTACTTTGGATCCTTGACTTCCTGGGTACAGGAATGAGGATGGATGGAATAACTTCAAAAACCAGCCAACTAGTAAACAAACAAAAAACCTTGCCTAGTTTCCACTGGGAATTCTACTTTAATTAGTTTGGCTTGGTGTCATGAGCACTAGTGTATGTATTTCACATATATATCCTACATACATGTGGTTCAAACTGGGGCTTGAACTCAGGGCCTCATGCTTGCTAGGCCAGTGCTCTACCACTTGAGCCAGTCTGCCAGCTGCATTGATAATTTTTAAAACCTCCAAAGTTAAATAACATGATCCAGTCCATTGGTTCTCAAAATGTGGTCTCTGAATAGCATTAGAAGTACCTTGAGAAGTTGTTAGAAATGCAAATTCTTTTCTTTTATTATTTTTATTATCATATTATTATTGTACTGGGGGTACATTGTGACATTTACGAATGTTCTTATAATGTATCATAGTTGAATTCACCCCCTCCATCATTCTCCTTTGTCCCTCCTACCCCACTTCTTAGAGTAGTTTCAACAGATCTCTTTTATCCATTTTCACGCACGAGTACATAACATTTCCACTACATTCACCTCCTGCACCCTTTCCTTTATCCGCTCCCTCCCACTGGTACCAACCACCAGACAGGACCTCTTTTACCTCCCTGTCCTCCATTTTTGTAAAAGACATTTTTGTTTGTTTAAGATATCTCTACAGGGAGTTTCATTATGACATTTCTATGTATATATGTATTATATCCTGAATTGGTTCATCACCTCCATTTTTCTCCTTTCTACATTAGTCCCCTTCTTATGGTGATTTCAACAGGTTTAAAAACTCTATATTCGGTCTTGTAAGTACATCAACCGTATTCACCATCTTAGCTTCCTTCTTTTACCCTCCCTTAGAGTGACCTGTTTTTCATTCTTGTCCTTTATTGTTTAGGAGTCTGTTTGTTGTTCAGAGATTGTTGCGTTAGTATTATACCTGTACATACATTGTGCTTAGGTTAATCTAAACCCTCCACTGCACTTCCTCACCCTTTCTCCCTATCCTGTACTGTTTGACAGTTTTCAGTGCATTTCCTTGTGTCCTTGTTCCAGTACAGATGTGCTGTACTGCATACTTATTCACTGTCTTTCTTTCCTTCTTTTCCTCCTCTCTTGATTTCCTCTTCCAGTCCCACCTTTGAGTACATGTTCTGCATATAATTCTATGTATATATAATATTGCTGTATTTGCATTGGGTCTATATTCCACATATGAGAGAAAACATGCCGCCTTTGTCTTTCTTAACAGGGCTAACTTCACTTAAGAGTATGTGCTCCAATTGCGGCACTATTCACAATAGCCAAGTTATGGAAACAGCCAAGATGCCCCACCACTGACGAATGGATTAAGAAAATATGGTATCTATATACAATGGAATTTTATGCAGCCATGAAGAAGAACGAAATGTTATCATTCGCTGGTAAATGGATGGAATTGGAGAACATCATTCTGAGTGAGGTTAGCCTGGCCCAAAAGACCAAAAATCATGTTCTCCTTCATATGTGGACATTAGATCAAGGGCAAACACAACAAGGGGATTGGACTTTGAGCACATGATAAAAGTGAGAGCACACAAGGGAGGGGTGAGGATAGGTAAGACACCTAAAAAATTAGCTAGCATTTGTTGCCCTTAACGCAGAGAAACTAAAGCAGATACCTTAAAAGCAACTGAGGCCAATAGGGAAAGGGGACCAGGAACTAGAGAAAAGGTGAGATCAAAAAGAATTAACCTAGAAGATACCACACATGCACAGGAAATTAATGTGAGTCAACTCCCTGTATAGCTATCCTTATCTCAACTAGCAAAAACCCTTGTTCCTTCCTATTATTGCTTATACTCTCTCTTCAACAAAATTAGAGATAAGGGCAAAATAGTTTCTGCTGGGTATTGAGGGGGTGGGGGGAAGAGGGAGGGGGCGGAGTGGGTGTTAAGGGAGGGGGTGGGGGCAGGGGGGAGAAATGACCCAAGCCTTGTATGCACATATGAATAAAAAAAAAAAGAGTATGTGCTCCAGTTCCATCCATTTACCCACAAATGACAAAATGTCATTCTTCTTTATGGCTGAATAAAATTCCATTGTGTATAAATACCACATTTTCTTAATCCATTCATCCATAGTGAGGCATCTTGGCTGTTTCCATAGCTTGGCAATTGTGAATAGTGCTGCAATAAACATGGGTGTGTAGGTGCCTTTGTTGTAACCTGACTTACATTCCTTCGGGTATATCCCTAGGAGTGATATTGCTGGATCCTATGGCAGTCCTAGTTTTCATTTTTTGTGGAGCCTCCATACTGTTTTCCACAGTGATTGTACTAATTTACATTCCCTTAAGAACCCTTATGAGGGTTCTTTTTTTCCCCATGTCCTCACCAGCATTTGTTGTTGTTTGTGTTTTTGATGATAACCAGGAGTGAGGTGGAATCTTAATGTGGTTTTGATTTGCATTTCCTTTATGACAGGCATGTTGAGCATTTCTTTATGTGTTTTTGGCTATTTGGACTTCTTCCTTTGAAAACCTCTGTTCAGTTCATTTGCACATTTCTTCATTGGGTCATTGATTTTTTTGAGAGTTTAGTTTTTTGAGCTCCCTGTAAAATCTGGTTATTAATACCTTGTAAGATGTGTAGCTGGCAACAATTTTTTTTGGCAGTACTGGGGTTTGAAATCAGCATGCTTTACCCTGGCTAGGTAGGTGCTCTACCACTTGAGCTGTGCTGCTAGTCCTTTTGTGCTTTATTTTTTAGATAGGGTCTCAAGTTTTTGCCTGGATCCAGCCTGGGACCACAATCCTATCTATGCCTCCTGTATAGCTAGGATTACAGTTGTAAACCACCATATCCAGCTTATTTGTTGAGATGGGATTTCACTAACTTTTTGCCTGAGCTGGCCTTGAACCTCAATCTTTCCCTTCTGTGCCTCCGGAATAGTTGGGATTATAGGCATGAGCCACCACACCTGGCCCTGACATTGACTTGTTGAAGTGGTCGATCTTGTACAACATTGCACAACAAGGTTGGTATTCATTTCCATTGATTTCAGCTAAAATAAGACTGAGAGAAGTAAAGATGCATATAATAAAACAGTTCAGTATTTTTATGTCTCAACTGATGAACCAGCTAGAGATGCGCTATGTATTCATGTTTCACTTAAAAGAGCTGGGTGTGGGTGTGGGTCAGTGGTAGGGTGCTCCCCTAACATGCATGAAACTCTGAGTCCTATTCCCAGTACTGGCGAGAAAGAAAGAAAGGAAGAAAGAGAGAGAAAGAGAGAGAGAGAGAGAGAGAGAGAGAGAGAGAGAGAGAGAGAGAGAGAGAGAAAGGAGGAGGAGGAGGAGGAGAAGAAGAAAGGAAGAAAGAGAAAGAAAGGGAGGGAGGGAGGAAGGAAGGAAGGAAAAAAGGAAGGAGCAAGAAGGGAGGGAGGGAAAGAAAGAGTCATATGTCACTTGGCAAAATATCAGAGACTTTGATCACTGTCTGTGAATACATTTCTGTGGCATCATTTACAACGACCATATGATGTTCTGTTAGGTAGCTATATTATAATTCATTAATCAATCATCTGAAAATAGACATTCAAACTACTTGTGATATTTTACCATTGCAAATATTGCTACTGGAACCTGTGAGACTCCAGAGAGGAGGTCTCCAAAAGGGAGGAAGCCTCTGCCTGGCCCTCAGGTATCGAGTTTGTGACAAAAAAACCAGATTTTAGGACACACTGAGGTAGAGACCAAGAAAGTTTATTAGTAAAGCAAAGCGAAGAAAGGATAGTGCACAGCCCAGACATGGGTGCAGTCACATCTGATAACAGGTGCAGTGAGTGCTCCAGCATCAGGGGCATTTATGGTGAAAAAGTAGGATGGGACGGTTGATCGTAATTCTCCCTGGGATAAGGGATCTCCTTTGTTCTGGACACCTGGACTATTTAGTCATTCTCACAGTTACACTTTTTTTTTTGTGGTACTGGGATTTGAACTCAGGACTCCTTGCTAGGCAGGAGCTATATCACTTGAGTCACTCCGCCCAGCCCTTTTGGTGTTGGATATTTTCCAGATAGGGTCTCACAGACTATTCGCCTGGGCTGGCTGTGATCCTCCTGATCTCTGCCTCTCCAGTAGCTAGGATTAGGGTGTGAGCTGCTTGCACCGGCTTGTTACACTGTTTTATCACATCAGAGGCTTCAAGGCTGGTCTGTTTACTAAATTTTGTGATATGATGACATATATGCTTAAGTATTCCTTTACCCAAAGAATGGGTCCTGCCAGATGTTCCCTCTCAGATGGGTGCCCAGCCTTGAGATAGATACTTTCCTTTGTAAGAGCTTTTGTGATCAAATGAATCCTTTTTCTGAGTGTTTTTATTTTTTATTTTTTCAGTCTAAGTGCCTTTCTGTAAGGTATTTTTGCTCAGTTCCCAGAGCGTACTAATCATTTGGGCTGGTGGTCAAGGTCAGAGGAAAAGGGTGCTCTTTCCTGCTTTGTTTTCCTTTTCTGCTAGTAAATGTTACTGCTTTTGAGGGATTGTGTAAGACTCAAAGCAAAGAAAATAGCGCTGTGTGCTTTTAATCCAGTTATTCATTAATGTAGAGTTTCCTCTGAATTGCTGGCTGCTGTCCCCTGTGTCTCATTTTCCCTGGTCTATCCTGCCTCAATATCACTGTGAGATTTGATGAGAAGGAAATTGTGTTTTATCATTTGCACAGTTTTTGTGTTTATTAACCATTCGTACTTCTTCTTTTAAAATTAGCCTTCTTTTATTATTTACCGAATTTTGGCTTTGAGGTTTTCACTTTCCCTCTTTTAGTTTTTAAGCACTCTATAGATTTTCTTGTTGTCATATATATATACCTTAGAAATATGTTTTTTTGTTTAAATTTCTTCTTATCAACATTTTAAGTGAATAATTTTTTTTACCTTAATATTAAACTTTACTGACTTTTTTATGTTCTCTTCCTTTGGATTTGAGCACAGAAAGTCCACTTGATGCTAAGATTATATAAATATTCAAGTATATTTTTCTTTAAAACTTTTGTAATTTTACTCTTTGCATTAATCCATTTGGAATTTCTTTCAGACTAACGTGTGAAATCAAAAATTTAAGGTAATAGGTTTTTTGCATTTATCAAAAATACTGAAGCTATTAGTTAGCTTGATTTTATTGAATAAAGATATGGAGGGATTCCCTCTTAAAGTACCCTGTAGATATCATTGTGTCTTGAGGAACAAGTCAGCAAGGGAACCACCAAGTGTTCCATGTCTTTTTTAGTTAACCACAAACTGTTGACAGAACTCTGTCAATACAACAGCTTTTGTGCTAGCTGTGCTCAGAGCACCATGCAATCAGATTGTTGATCACCCATAAACAAGCACATTTCAGTCTCCCAATAGTTAAGGCTGCTGCTTGTTCCCTTTCTGATTTTTCCCCTCTCAGGGAAGACAAGAAGTCCCAGTGGAGCCAAGAAGGGAGAGTTTACTCAGTGAAATTAATGTTACGTGGGAAACTGAAAGTAAATCCTTAAGGGGCTCTTGTTTTCTTCTGGGGATGGGTGATTTCTTTAAATAGAGCTGAGGACGTTCATTGGGGTTTCCAGCAATGTCTCACTGACATTAGCAAAGCAGGAGCTGAGTTCTTGGTTAGGATGGCCAACAGGTATTTGGAGAAAAGGGATATGAACTCCTCTGAGTAAGTCCTACGTAATGAGGTCATGGTTGATAAGAAAAAATAGTAATGAACTTAGCAACGCTATCATCAACTTATGAGCAAACACCCTTGAGAGGTTTTTTTTCTCTTTTTCCCTACACCAACCAATTCTCGGACATTACCTGGCTGTTCAAATAACTACCTGAGGTTAGACGAGATCCTGCCACTTATAGGACTTAGTCCCAAAAGAATGCCCCTCTTCAGATGCCTGTAGACTTGGTGGCTGCTATGATCTGCCACTCTGGTTTGATGATCTGCTGGTATGACTCACAGAACTCAAGAAATCATTTTAACTTATGATTCCCAGTTTATAATAATGATAACAACTCTGGAACAGCCGGTGCAAGAGCAGCACAGGGCCAGGAAGAGGGTAGGAGGTGCACTGGGCAATTTCTACGGCCTCTCTGGGCCCACCACCCTTCCAGCCCCTCCATCTGTTCACCAACACAGAAGCTCCAGAAAGTTTCCATACATAGGCATCATTGGTCATTGGTGGTCACTGGTCACTAGTGATTGACCTCAATATCTAGTACTCCCCCTTCCTGGAGGTGGGGAAAAAAGCCAAAGTTTCCAGTCCTCTAATGACAAAGTTCCTCTGTGACCAGCTCACATCCGGAAACTGTCTAGAGGCCCACCAAGAGTCACTCCATTAGCATAAACTAGGTTGTGGTTAAAAGGGCTTGCTAGTTACAACTTACTTATCACTGGGGAAACTCCATGGGTTCAAGAACTCTGTGTTAGAAACTGAGGAAAAGACCAAATGTGTATGTTTTTTTATTATTCCATAGTCCTAAATGAAAGTAGCCTTTTAGGAAGCCTGAAAAGGGACAGAAATAACTAGTTAGGAGTCAAATGCTAAGCGTGCTCTGTGCTAGGTGTTGGTTAATAGGGAAGGGTCACAAAAATTCACTCCTTCCCCCACTTTTTTGTGGTACTGAAGTTTGAACTCAGGATCTTGCGCTTGCAAGGCAGAGGCTCTGCCACTTGGTCTACATCCCTTTCCCTTTTTGCTTTAGTTATTTTTCAATTAGGGTCTCTCCTTATGCCCGGACCTGCCTAGACTACAATACTCCTATGTATGCTTCCCACATAATTGGGAAGACAGGTACATGCCACGACACTTGGTGTATTGGTTGAGACGAAGTGATTGCTAACTTTTTGCACCTACTGGCTGAAACAGTGATCCTCCTGATCTCCACTGGGGTTCCCAAGTAGCTGGGATTACAGCCTTGAGCCACCTTGCACTGCCTTATCCTTAAGGACCTTAAAATCTGGTCATGGAATGTCTATCAATCCAAACTCAGAAACTACAAGAGGAAAAAGGACTTTATTTGGGTTCTTCTAATTGCAATTCAGGAGACACAGGTTCAAATTTCTCTGAATCAGGGTCCCAAAGAAGGCAGGGAAGGTGGATGATTTACTGCAAAGTTGAAAGCATCCTTTGGTGGGGAAGCATCTGCTGATTGAGAACAGGCTGGGGACTGTGTGACTGACAGGAGGTAAAAGAGAGAATGTTTACACTTAGCAAAGATGATCTCTTGATGTGCATCGTGAGGCTCTGGGCACAAGGTAGTTATCTGCTACAGATGCCTGCAGTCAGAAAGTCAGAAAGTTCATGTTCCAGGAAGCAGCTAGATCCTGATTAAGTCTTCCCCTTAATGGCCTCCTGACTCCATTTGATCATAATTTTCCCCTGTATTTCATGGGAAAAAGATGGACAAGGAGGCTGCCCAGTCTGCATTTGTTTTTTGGCAGGCTACAGTGTTTTCTCTCTATTTTCTTTGCAACAAAGTTACATGTGAAAGCAATGTGCATTGGGTGTCCTCAGGACAACTTTGAGGGTTTTCATTGCTTGGAAAAATTGTTGACTTGGCATATAGTTCCAATTCAGGCTTCTCAGTATCCTGCTGGCTATATTAATTGTAAGTCAAATACCCTGCTTCAAGCAGATTGGTCCTTTGATTTGTGCAGACCAGGGTTCAAACAGGAGCCAGGAAGGAGTTTATATGCTGTATTGTCCATTGCAGCCATCAGCCAGCCTCAGCCCCCATCAGCAGCAGCAGCAGCAACTCCAGGCTGCTCAATGCAGTGGATTTTATGCCACCAGAGACAAAAGTGGCATCCAGCCAAGTTATTACGTCTACTCCACATGGGAATCCAGCCATTAGTTACAATAGTTATCCTTGAGTGGTTACCAAGTAACAGTGTACTTCTCTGGAGTGGGCCTGCATATAGACAATTAGCTTAATAATCACTTTCCTTTCACTCAGTATAGTAAGAAGGAGAAGGATTGTTTTAATCCCAGTGTTTCTTCCAGAAGTTAAAAAGAATCTTTCCAGAAATCTTATCACTCCGAACCAGAGGTGTCCGGGCAACACACAAATGCCTGGGTGGCAGAAAAATCCAAGGATGAGCTCTTTAATTTTTCTTTTGTTTTGCCTTGTTTCTAAGTATTCCATAAATACTTCTATCACATGTAAATTGGCAAATTATTAGACATGGAACAGTATGCTGTTTTAAATTATTCTGAGAGACTTAAAAGAAAAAAGCTTTGGGCTGAGGGTACAGCTCCATGACAGAGTGCTTTTCTACCATGCGCGTGGTGCTGGGTTCCATCCCTAGGACCACACACCCACGCACACACACCTTTAGTTGCTGGGGTGTAGCTCAGTGGCAGGGCATGCTCTAGCATACCAGAGGCCAGAGTTTGATCCATACACCACAAGACAAAAGGTGTGGATGGGAATTTGGACATGGTACGTACAGAGGGAAGGCAGTGTGGAGGAACAGGAACAAGATGAACACCGATAATCGAAGAAGAGAGCCTGGGACAGAGCCTCCCTCGTGGCCCCTCAGAAAGGCCAACCTCAGACCACTCTGACCTGGGGTTTCCAGCCCCCCTGCACTGACAATAAAGCCCTCCGCTCCTCCTTGGGGTTTTAAAATGCAAATGATTACCTAAAAACCAGTGGACTTTCTCTTTGAGTATTCCAAGTCAAGTTTAAATTTGTGAGAAGTTTCACAACTTTTTTTTCCTTCTCTTTTCCATCATCTGGTGTCAGTGACTTTTACTTCCTTTTTGAAGGAGATGAAACCCTTGTAGAATTGACCTAAACACATGAGACTTGCTGTTAGGCTCTGTTCACCCACATCTGAAACACAGATGTGTTCTTGGGGGTTAGAAAGGG